>NC_056733.1:387118532-387166032 GCF_019279795.1 Protopterus annectens
AATGCGTGTGGTGTGTTAGCTGACTCAGCAGCCGATGAATACTAAGGATGTAGACACTGATCTGTTAGGTTTGTCAAGTAGGGTTGAGAAGCCCCATTTGAGCGTATGGAATAATCAGTTAGAGCCATGGAGAGCCATTGTTTACGTAGCTACTAGCTTTAGCATATCAGTCGCTTTTAGGCCACAATGATCAGATTTTCGCTGTCAATTTGCTGATATCAATGTAAAATCCTGTTTGTCTATGAGCTGTCTATTGCAACACAATCTTTCTAATTTATTAGAGTGATTTTTTTGAAAGATTCAATGGACTGATTAATATTAGATTGGGATTTTTAGTAGAGGTGGGTTTGGGGGAGAAAAGGAGAAGGGATTCTTTAGTAGAGAAGAATTTGGGTGAAAAGGGAATGTTTAATAGAAGTGAGACTCTGCTTGGACTGTCAGACACTTATAATAGCCACAAGAATAGACAGTGGCCCAGCGGGAATTCCAATGGGCAACAATGAACTTTCAATGGGCAAATTGGTTCAAGGGGGCAAGATCGGGTTAGAAAGTAAGAGTTCAAATTCCATGGTGACTGGTGGGTTCTAACTGGTGGTCCTTGTAAAAAGCTTTACAAAGTCTTTTTAAAAAAGTCTGTGAGCCCTAATAGACATATATAAAGTTCCACACATGAGCCAATGGCAGCATTAAAGTGCACTCTGAAAGTAGCAGGTTCACAATTCTGAACAATTCTGTCAAAAACTCAAGCAATCTTCCAGAAAAAAAATGAGCAGTCCAAATGATGTGAAGGGGCCCAGAAGATGGTGCGTTTCCATTTACTGGTGTAGGTCTGGGTGTGGAAGCTTTTAGCTTGGAGTGTATAGGAATTCTGAAAAACTTCTTGAACCACCAGATCTGGAATGAAAGGAAGGGGAACGTAAGGGCCTAGATGGGAAAGCTGCTAGATGGAGCAGTAGAGAGAGAGGTGAGTCAGTATCCAATAAGTGGGGTCCAGCATCACAATAGAAGTCATGCCAAATGTGTCCAGAAAGGGAACCTGAAGGCCAATGAAAGAATGGGGCAATGAACATTATTGGGTCCTCTGAAGGTTGTTGGCTTTTCTGCAGAAACTTGGATCTTTGGGGAGAAGGAGGAGCCAATCCCAGGAACCGGGGCCAATGCGTGCCATGGAGAATAGGGCCAAAAAGACCCTCAGCGTCCCTGGCGGGACGCCCCTGGGGAGCATTTAGCAGGCATTCTTGAGCGCTTGCATTGGCCGCGAAGAGCTGATTGGACTTGCAAAATATCATGTTGGCAAATGACTGTTTGAGGGACTGAGCCTATTGGCTATTGAGTATTGCTCTTGATAGCCTGGCTATGGCGTTGATCAGCCCGGGACCCAGGGAGTCGATCAAGCGATGAATGCAGTCAGCCCTCTGCAAATGCCAATGGCTCTGGTTCCCTTTGCAAGACCTGGTTCCCCTTGCTTTACTTATGTACCAGACTGGGACATGTCTGTCCCTAGATGCATGTACTAGAGAGGTGTTGGGAGAAGAAAGTCAGAACCTCAATAGAACACCAAGGATGAACAGATTGTACAAACATAAAATCTTAAATTCTTGGATTGTCTGTCAAGCCTTGGATTGTGAGTCCCTGAAAGCGTCCCCCACCCTATCGAGGGCGTGTCTGTGAGTATAAAAATGGTTAGGTGCCCTAAAGGTTCTCGGTCTGAAGCTGGAAAGGTTGCAACGGTGAAGCCACCAAGTTAGGTGTGTGATGTGTGTGTTTTAGGTCGAATTTGGGTGTGTCAGGTAGCTGTTGGAATGACCATTGTGCGGCAGCCATGCATGTTAGAACTCATGTGCATGAATCAGTATACTATGCAAGAGAGAGAGCACTGCCATGAGGACTGTTCTTCAGAACCAGCTTTGAGGGGATTTTTGGGCGACAGCCAGAGAAATGTTGTTTGGAAGTCACGACTATCCTTTCTGGAAAGAGCCTTGTTGATTTGCGACTATATCTTCTTCTCCTATAGTAATAAGATATGCTGTGATGGCTGTAAAAAAAGATTTTGAAAATTATGGGGTGTCGAGAAGAATACATCAAAGAGGGTGGTGGTGGCCTGGCCCAGCCAATCCCTGGGCCTGGTGGTGGCAGACAGGAAGTCCAGATCACGATTGAACCTGGAGGAAGGAGCCAGTCAGATGAGGCCTTCCACGGTGGCACTGGTGAAAACCCTGGGCAGAGAGGTCAACACAGAGGTTGGAGCTTCCCCAAGGGGCTGTGAATGGGTCTGGACCCAGGCTCCATAAATGATCCTGGGCCCTGGCCATTTGATGTGGTAGTATCGTCCTTCAGATCCTGTGAAGGCAATCAGTAGATCCTTTGTAGTAGGAATGGAAGGATGATGGGAGCTGACCAGTGAACTTTTCTTTTCTTGACAAAGGTGTTGAGGTTGCTTAGGTCAGAATTTCTTTCAGTCCCTGTGTTCTTGTTGACTAAAAAGAACCTTGAGTAAGTTCGAATCTGCCCTGTCTTTCGCTGGGACTGGTTGGATGCTTCTTTTTTTCTAGCAACTTTGGGTCGCTGGGACTGGTTGGATGACTTTTTTTTTAGAGCTTACATCTGGGAGTTTTCTCTTTGGAATGGGGTGGGTAACTGGGGTGGACTGTAATCTCTGTCTCTAAGCTTTTTACCCAGTTGTAATGAGTGCTGTTCGTAACGGCCTGTTTACCCAGGAATGACAGCGACCCCCGACTGCAGCAGAGCAGGATGCTCCGGGAGTCCTCTCAGGAGTGCTTTGTTTCACGGACTGGGGGTATCTTCAGGCAGCTGGTTTCTTGGACCCCTCTGCTCCCCCTCACCTTCCACCTCATTGCCTCCTCTGCCCCTATCATGGCATCACCCTGTGTGCCTTTTCTCCATCCTTGGACCCTTGAAACCACATTCAGAAGGGGACGTTACCCAGCGGGAATACGGTCTGGAAGAGGTCCCCTCCTGTGACTCCGACGGCAGACAGAGTCTTTCCTCCTGTTCACACGGGGCGGGTCTCCTGCTCTTCAAAAGGGCTTTAGAGTGGCACCATCAAAGCAGAGTTAAAGAATCCAAGACTTGAAGGCTCATAAGCGAACATAAGCGCAGGTACTGATCCTACGAAGTACAATGGCTGCAGCACTGCCCTACTTTCGATCCTTGACTTATTGTATGATGTGCCGATCCATCCTGAGTTAACAATGGACCATGCGCGTATTTAGATGGTAGGAAACATTCTCTGAGACACGCAGAATCTGTAGTGTGAGACTGGAGGTATCTAGTAGAGGGACTGACTAGATCCCTCTCTTGTATGTAAATCCAAATCCTTGTCTCAGTTCCTGCCTAGGTGTGTAAAGGAGTCTAAAAATAAGCTTCCTGCATCTGTCCATGTCCTAGAATCTCTGTTACCCCATATGACAGATGTAGACTCCACTCCGACATCTCCTTTTTACGTGGCGCTGCCACTATGAGCAGCACTGAACTCCTTTTAGCCCCAAGCCACCGTGTGGGGTGCAGTGATGTGTTGATTACTCTTTCTAGGACGGTTCCAGGAGTGTAGGTGTCTCCCTCCGCCGAGCACCAATCACCCCATTAACTCAGCCCTCAAAGTGACGAACCCAGGAGGAGAGCCAGCTGAGCACCTGGAGCCTTCAGCCCAAGATGTCTTTCCTCCAGAAGACCAGGGACTCCCAACAAGGGGGAGGCTTCAGCTCATCAGGGCGTGCTGAAATGTCAACATCTCTTGCTTGGGTGGGAGTGTTCTTCCTTACACAACATCCAAATTCGGTATCGGATGAGCTGGATTCTTGTGAAGTCATGTCTCCTCTTACAACATCTTCCTCTTCTGACCTCTTAGGGGGAGTCGAGGCTTACCTCCGGGGAAGAGGGGGCCTCCTCCAGGGGCCTCAGCGGTGGGTGAGAGGCTGGTTGTTGGCGGGGTGTGCAGAGGACTCGCGCGTGGAGCTATGGGGAGCTTTAGGCTGAGGAGAAGCTCGTGAAGATCTGGGTAGAACAGGCACGATCATGTGCCCGTTGAAGGCCCCCAGGATCCCGGTGGAATCTCCGGTTCGAAGAAATGGGAAAGAATCGAATCTTCCTGCACGCAGGCATCGACCCGGACAGAAGGCCGGGCTCGATCAGCGCCGAGGCGATCTCGGAGTCAACCGAAGGAGCGGACTCGAGGCAGGACGGTTCAAGGACAGATCGTCGTGTCTCGACTCGGTGCGGTTCGGCAATTCGAGGTGCTCCGAAGAACGGAAAAGAGGCGGTTCTGGCGAATGGGGAGCCTTCTAGATCCAGCCTCCAACTGGCCAAAGACTGGACGGGTCTGCGATGGAGGAGGATGGAAGAACTTCTGGACCAACTGGGTTTCGAACCATGCAGTTGGGGCGAAATGGAAGGAAATAGGGCCGTGTTTAATACCTTCTGCATGTCATGGTAAGCGCCATTATAGGAGGCAGTTCAGCGAGTGAGGGAACCCGAGAAGCAACAGTTGAGGAAATAGCCAGAGCCGAGGGAGCTCCATCACGGTTCTACTCCTCGAGAACAAATACTGACAGCTCTGTTGACACTGCGTCTTGACTCTGTGAAACTGGTGATCTGTGGAACAACTGAGCCTCGGCTTCGGAAGAATGACTTACTGGAACATTGGTTTCTTTCGCCGAGACTTGGATGCCCACAAGGAAGCATTCAGAGCCTCCTGAATCTTCAGTTTTAGATGATGTCTGGAGGTTAGTTTCCTCAGCCTCCTGAAAATCCAGTTTTCCCCACTGAAAAGAATGTAGCATAGCTTGAGTAGACATTTGCAGATCAAGAGGGCCAAGACAGTAGACAAGAGAGTTAACATTGTGGTTTGTTTTGCCCGGATTAGCAGCAGCTTGAACCCTGATGTGGCCTTTTCAGACATGTCAAATATGAGAAAAGTATCAGAAAATCTGAGAAAGAGTCAGTCAGATGAAAATCAGGACGAGATTCCAAAGAATCCAATCCGGTTGTCAAATCCAATAAGAGAATTGTTTATATAACTAGGAGTGAAGACTATTGTTTATAACCTATAGGAGTGGAGAAACCCTTATACCTTACCACACGACAGTTACCACTTTCAATTAAACTATTTGCCACTAAAGTACCACACTACACAAATTGTTCATTAGTTGTGACAACAACAAATTTAAATTCCATGGGAATAAACGGTCTCTGACGGGCGGTCGAAGATGGAAGGAACCTTTCATAAAAGCCTTACAAAGCCTGTGGGACATAATAGAAGAACCGTCCTCACCAACATGGAAGTTGGATATGGCAGCCAACTGCACTCTTAGTGTGGAAGTAGAGGCTCCTTCGTGGAAAAGGATGCAAAGAAATTCTAGAACTTTATGTAAAGGAGCAACCAGGGGGTCCAAGTGTTGACTAGATGCCCAGTACACAAAGCGTTTCCATTTACTCTTGTAGAGTTTTGTGGTGGAAGCCTTATAAGAGGCAACCAAAATGCGCTGAACTACCGGAGAAAGTAGATCAGACCTGGCTAGGCAGGGAAGTGGAGCAGCCAAGCTGCTAGTTTGAGGGATAGAAGAGACGGGTGAACTCCCGACGAATGTGTCAGTAGATCTGGTACTGGGTCCAGGATCCAAGGTTCCTCTGTTTGATGGGCTCGAAGAAAGGGGAACCATATCTGTCAAGGCCAGAATGGGGTTATGAGTTTAATTGTCCTTTCCAGATTCATGGCTTTCTGAAGAAATTTGGGAATCAAGGGGGTAGGTGGGAATGCATATAGGAGACCCGGGGGCCAATCGTGTATCAGTGCGTCCCTGGGGACATCCCCTGGAGGGGGTAGAAGGGCAAAATAGCTTCTGCATTTGGTATTCATCGGGGAGGCGAATAGATCGCAGCAAGGCTGGCCCCATTTGCGGAAAATTCTTTCCGCCACTTGTAGTTTGAGGGACCACTCGTGAGGTAACAGGATGGCTCTGCTCAACCTGTCCGCAATGACGTTGGATGACCCCGGGATGTGTGTTGCTATCAGAAAGCGACCTGTGGACTCTGCCCATTGCCAAACTCTCATGGCCTCTCTGCATAATGGGTAAGATATGGTTCCCCCTTGTTTGTTTATGTACCAGACTACAGACATGTTGTCTGTCTGAATTACAACTGTTCCTAGAGGTAGGAGGGTTTGAAAGTGTTGCAACGCCAAGAACACCGCCCTCATTTCCAGAACATTTATGTGCAGGTTGTACTCCATGTTGGACCATTCCCCTTGGACTGTTCTTCCCTGAAAAAGTCCCCCCCACCCTATCAGGGAAGCGTCCGTGGTTATAGTGGCCGTTGGATTTGATAGAACAAATGGACGACCCATAGTGAGATCCTGGCTGGACACCCACCATGAGAGGTCTCGCTTGCAAGAATCTGTTATCAGAATCTCGTACGTTAGGGGTAACTGCTGGAACGACCACTGCGTGAACAGCAGCCATTGGAGGAGCCTCATGTGCAATCTTCCCATGGGAATCGCAATCAGGGACGCTGCCATGAGTCCCAAAACCTTCAACACCAATTTGGCTGGGGCTTTCCTGCATTGCAGCAGAAGAAGAACCTGTTCCTTGAGGGATGAAGCCCTTACTTGAGGGAGCTTTACCAATGTTAAGCGCGTATCTAGGTCCGCTCCGATGAACGAAATATGCTGTGAGGGCAGTACGACAGATTTTTTGAAGTTTATGGAAATCCCTAGGTGGGAACAAAGGTTGACTGTATAGTTTCTTGCTTGTATGAGGAGACGCTCGGTGGTGGCGGTGAGGAGCCAGTGGTCCAGATAGGGAAACACCTGGAATCCTAGACATCTCAAGTGAGACGCTACCACTGTCATGCATTTGGTGAATACCCTGGGGGCTGAGGTGAGCCCAAAGGGCAGGGCTCGAAATTGAAAATGACTGGCTCCCAGCCGGAAGCGCAGGTGATCTCTGGACGTTTTGGCCATCTTGATGTGGTAGTATGCGTCCTTGAGATCTATCGAGCACATCCAGTCATCCTTCTGCAAAAATGGAAGGATCGATTGAAGCGTGACCATCCGGAACTTTTCCTTCTTCACGAAGGTATTGAGATTGCTGAGATCCAAAATGGGTCTCCAGTCCCCTGTCTTTTTTGGAACTAAAAAGAACCTTGAGTAAGTTCCGGATCCTTTTTGGTCCGCCGGGACTGGCTGAATGACTCTTTTTTGAGCAGCTTTGAAATTTCTATTGCTGCTTGGCCTCGCAGATGGGGTGGCACATCTGGAGACCTTCTTTGTTGGGGTGGAGTTGACATAAAGGGTATTTTGTATCCTCTGGTTACAATGCTTTTTACCCAGGAGTCTGAGGTGAGAGTTTGCCAGGCCTGTGGGTATAAAGCCAAGCGACCCCCGACTGCCTCCAGAGCAGGACAGTCGGGCCCCCATTCAGGAGTGCTGGAAAGGCTTACCAGGGATAGTATCCTTGTCGCCTTGGTTCTGTGGACCCCCTCTGCCGCCAGGGCGGCGTCTTCCATGTCTGCCCCCCCCTGCCTCTGGGGGGGGGTTCACTCTGTGTGGCCTGGAAAGATCCCTGAGTTCTACGGAACCACATTTTTCCGCCTCGTTGCCCTTTGGGGTACGGTCTGGATGGAACGGAAAAACGGACTCCGACAGCAGACAGAGTCTTTCCTTCCTGCTCACACCGAGTTAATGTCTCTTTCACTTTGGGCCCAAAAAGAGTGGCACCATCAAAGGGGGCGTTGGCGAAAGAAGACTTGAAGGCTTCCGCAAAAGAGCACAGCCGCATCCAGGATTATCTTCGTAGAGCAATCGCTGAAGCTGTGGCCCTACTCGACCCTTCAGCCACATACGAGATGAGCCTCATGGACGAGTTCACTACGGAGGTAAGGGTGGTAAGTTGTGCTGTTACCTTATCTGAAACAGCAGCATCTGTGTTACCCTGGAGGGTATCTCTCAGCTCCTTGATGAGATCCATCTGTAGTAGTGTAAAATGTGTCAAATAGTTTAGCGAACGCATGGAAAAAGTCGCTGAACTAAAAATGCGCTTCCCGTATCTGTCAATAGTCCTAGAATCCTTATTAGGAGGATGAACAGAAGAGGAAGACTCCGACATCTCCTTTTTAGTGGCTGCGGCCACCACCATAGCATCAACCGGGACTCCTTTTGTGAGATAGGTCTTGTCCTGGGGAGCGGTAATAAATTTACTTGGTTTTCGAGGGACCGGTTCCACTGTGTCCGGTGTCTCCCATGCCCTTCGAGCAATCAAATCCATTAACTCATCGAAGGGCGGAGTAACCCAGGAGGTAGAAGGTTGAGCACCAAATGCCTTCAGCAACACCGACTCGTCCTCAGTGGAGGCTAGGGACTGCCAATCACCCCTCTGTTTTAATATCTCCAAGATGTCCGCAAATGAGACATCCTCGGAGGGGGATTTTGGGGACCCCTCTGACTCATCCAAGTCAGTGTCAGAAGTTAGAGATTCCTGTGGGGAGTCTAAGTGCCTCCTCTTGCACAATCTTTTCCTCGGGACCTGATCGGAGGGAGATTCCGGTGAGGCCTCCGAGGAACAGGGGGCATCCTCTAGGGATGGCTGAGACAATGGTGCTCCACGCTTTGGATCTGTCGTGGGAACAGAAACAGAGAGCAGCCCCTTAAGGGAGGGAGACGACGCGTCCGATGAAGTGGTTGTCTGTGTAGACAAAACCTTCCTCATAAGGTCAAAAACCCCTGAACCTCGGGTCAAGGACTCCCCCAGTTCCAAAGGACATGGAAGAATCCGAGACACGGGGCCCATGGGTCTCGACCCCAAGGACGGAGCCGAGCCGATCTGCGCCGAGGCCCTGAGAGGGAGAGTCGGAACCGAAAGGTCGGTATGACTCTCAGTCCCGGAACCAAGGAGAGATTGTCGACTCCGCGACTCACCTATCGGTTCCCATGGAGTCGAGGTAAATGGTGTCGATCGTGCAATGGACGGTTTCGGCACCGAGGGCTCCACTATCATCGGCTCATCCTCTTCCGGCTCCGAAGACTGGATGGGTCTCGAAGGAGGACCTGTTGGAGATAAAGGAAGGCCTTCTAGTTTCGACACCAACTGGGAGGAAACTGCAATCAATTTGGAAAGGGCCGTGTTCTCCATAAGTTTCTGCATGACACGATCCACATCAGTATCAGATAATGGTCTGGAAGATCGGGTCGAAGGGGCCGAAGATGGCACCGACCGAAGAATAGACTGTGGCGGTAGTTCCGACACCGGTTCCAAGACCCGGGGCTCAGTGAGAGACAAACGTTCGACGCTCGGCCCCGAAGTCTGTGGAACCGGCGAATGAACTCTAGAAGATATACTCTGAGCCGATGACATGGGCTCCGACATCTTCGACCCCTTCGAAGACTTAGAACCCTGGTCAGACTTGTCCAAGGCCTCTTGGAAGGCAGGCTTAAGAAGCCTCCCTGTCAATAAGTTTCCTGCGTCTATCTGTCATGACTCTCCCACTGAAGGAATGGCAAATAGAGCAATCCTCTTGCAAGTGGAGAGGGCCAAGACAGTAGACGCAGGAAGTGTGGCTGTCAGTGATGGACATTTTCTGTCCACACTGACACCTTTTAAAACCAGACTTGGCTTTTTCAGACATAACAGTAAACTTAAAGAAGAGGGTATTTAAAGTTTAAGAGAATTTACAGTTAAGTAAGGGTAGGCCCCAAAGGGAAACCTATAAAAACTAACTACAATATACACACACACACACTATAGTATAGAAAAATAAAATATCAAAAAACTATAGGAGTATAATAACTTTTGAAACAAAGAAAAATGACTATCTTATCTGTCTAACAACAAAATCTCTGGTCCGAGCTCTCTGTAGCGATGTGACCCGTTGCAGCGGCAAACTAGATCTGAGTAATGGCAGGGAGGATTGTGGGATATAGCCTGGTCTCGAGCTTCTCTAAGATGCAGAGCTTTGCTATGCGGCCGACTCGGAGCCGAGGATCGGCTCCAAACCCGTGTGTAAGAACAAACGGCGAGATTGAACACTCTCACATCACTACATTACAGACATCAGTAGTTTAAAAACAATTTTGAAGCACTATATTAAAAGAAAAAAGCAACAATTTACATGTAACTTAATATTTAACTTAATACTTAAACACAAATATAGCTAGAATCTACCACTCTGTTAACAATTTAATAATCTAATTTAATAATTTAAAGCTTTCACTTTTAACCAACAGGACAGAGATATGGACTTTAATCCATTAGGACCCATGGCATTGGTCTTAAGTTGCCATTCAAATTCCTTACATTCAAGTCTAATCTTCCAGGGAGGGTCTTAAGTTGCCATTCAAATTCCTTACATTCAATTCTAATCTTTTAGGGTCCTTCCCTGGTGTCTTGATCAAGTACTTATAAAAAATTATGCCCTTCATTTTTTTATATGTTTCCATGGGGCGTTTCTGGAATTTTGTTTTTTAATATCAGTTAAATGCTCATAGAGCCTGTCTCTCAGGGCTCTCTCTCATTTACCAGTGTAAAAAGAAATGCACTTCTTACATAAAATAATATGAATGAGTTTCTTGGTGTCACAATTGCATCTCCTTGGACATTTTATTTTACCAAACGGCTTAACCAAAACAAGATGAAAGTGACATTAGGAATTTGTTACAAGACAGTAAAGTTAGTGTAAAACCAACATTACTAGCCATAAAATGAAATTACCAAAGGAAATACTTGGTAATAACAAATTGAGATGTATGAAACCTGATAAAGGAGGTGGGTTATTGGTTATGAATACCACAGATTATAGCTCCAGAATGGAGAGTAGGTTTTTCACTGAAAAATATGAGGAGGTATCCAGAAAACAGATATTGCCTATTCCAAGATTGATAAAGTTATTTATGATGTATTAATGCAGGGACAAATTACAGAAATTGAATATAATTTTCTGAGGAATGAGTTTCCCTGTATTCCTTCCATTTTCGGAATACAGAAAATACACAAAGATATTCTGGACTCTCCTTTGCGCCGGACTGTCGATGCCAAAGGATTAAAAACTCATGGCACAGCTAAGTTTATTGACCTAATTTAAAAGACATTTTAAGTAATGAAGTGTATATTTACAAGGACTTATGGGATTTCCTAAGAAAAATTCAGAAGGATATTTTTTTGAAAAAGACTTATTTTGGTAACGATCAAATTAAAGGAAATGTTTTCAGTTATTATACACCATGACTGTGGTATAGATTGGTTTACCCAGTATTTAAGTCTAAAGAACATGCTTAATACCACTACTGGGGTGTTAACCTTTATGGAGATTGTTTTAGACAATAATTTCATTTGGTTTCTAGGGTCCATCTTTACATAAAAAGTAGAGTAGCGATGAGGGCTGCATGTGCCCCCATCTTTGCTAACATTGTTGCAGCATATTGGGAACATCTTTTTGTTGTTAACTTCTGTTTTGAGAAAAACTGGACCTTATATGGGTGCTTTTTAGATGACATAGTTATATCTTTTAGAGAGATACTGATTCTAGATTGGTGGAATTGTTTAATTTTATCAATAATTTCACTGAATTCCTTAGTTTTACTTTGAACAAATCCCTTGATAGTATTTGTTATTTGGATATGGAAATAAAAGTGGACCATACTAATAAATGTTTTACCTCTAACTATTCAGGAAACATACGTATTCTAACTCGTTGCTCCACTGTGACTGTTGTAACCCCCTGCACCAAAAGAAAGCCCCGTTAAAGGTCAGCTAGTAAAACTAGCAAGGATGGTATCTGGTTTGGAAATGTTTTTTCAGCAAAGTGAAAAACTGAGGTTAATGTTATTAAATAGGGGATAAACCTAGGAATTTTTAGTACGGTCTATCAAAAAAAGGATAAATGGATACTATAACCACCCTTTTAGGCTGTAACAATGGGGGGGTGACCACTAGCTATAATAATAACCAAAAATTCAGTAGGTGCTTTATTGTCACCTACAATGCAGATGCAAAAGCCATAAGAGAAATAAAGATAAATAATTGGAAAGACCCTGATATGTGTGTGATGGATATGTAAAAATTAGGGATGGAACCAATAGCTATTTACAGGAAAGACCATAATGTCAAGAATTTCCTGGAATCAGGCATGGGACCTTTAAAAACTACCAAATGGTATAAGGGAATGTTAAAATTTGGTGGGTGTTCCCAATGCCCCTTTATTCTGGAAGGGAACTTTGTTTTGCTTAAGGGGTTTGGTAAAATAAAATGTCCAATCAATGCAATTGTGACACCAGGAAAGTCGTTTATATTGCTTTATGTAACAAATGCACCTCCTTTTACAATGGTAAAACGGAGAGATCCCTGAGAGATCACAGCTTAGCACCAATGCCCCTCTTGACAGAGGCAACAAGAAAATGTCCCAATATATCCTTGCTCTGCCACCTCTGGGTTATTCATGCACCAAACATACGGACCAAAAAGCTACCATGGGAATGTAAAGCTAGGCTTCTTAAGATCCTTACAGATCCAAAGCTGAATAGGTTCCTATGGACCTATAAGTTGTTCAAGTCAGAAGCTAGGCCACATTGTCAAAATATGGGGAACCACCAGCTATCAAAAACAAAAGCCCAACTAAATTTATTTTGCTCATTTTCATACTTTTTGATTCCCAAATAAAGCTCACCCCTCTGTTATCTGCCACCTTACTACTGGGTTTGACAAGGAATAAGTCTGAAGTAGTGGGATATTGAAAGCAAGATCAAAATTTTGGATGATAAATACACTGCACAACATTAACTTTGTTCATGCTATACATGTGTGCCTCACTATATAAGACCTCACAGTTATTCTAAATTAAGTTAGCAGTGTGTGCCTTGATGGCAGAGTTCAAATATTTATGGCTTAGAGCAGTGGTTCCCAAACTTTTTTGATACTCGGCTCCCTTGCTGAATCCAGTTTTTCCTAAGGTGCCCCCCTGCGGCACGCATAAAGTGCATAGAGCCAAGGTTTATACCACAGTAGTTCTTCCATACCACACACACACACACACACACACACACACACACACACACACACACACACACACACACACACACTCAGACCTACAACCAGTTCAGAGTGTTCAGTCCACCTACTGTATGTCTTTGGAATGTGGGAAGAAACCGGAGCACAAGGAGAAAAACCACACGAACACAGCAAGGACATGCAGACTCCAGCCGAGAAGCGAACCAGCGAACCTATTGCTGTGAGGTGAGACCTCTATCTGCTGTGCTACTGTCTCTGTTGGAAACACCATCTACTGTCCAACCATGATCTGATATATTCCAGCAATACAAATATTCTTGGGAATAAGTATGCTACCAGCGCATCTGTGGACAGATAGACTTCTAGACACAACCACTAGATGAATGGAGTACAAATGCACACATTAGAATGAGTGTAATAAGTTCTTTAGAGAATTCACAGATTAACAGCTATTAGTGATTACTATACAAATGGGTTATGTACATATGTTGTCCAATTAGTTTAGCAGATACAGAGACAAACACATCTGTGCTAGCTGCTTGGTATTGTTTTTAGCCTGTGTTAAAATATTGACACTTATATCCCTTGTTAAGAAAAATTTTTTGAATGTACATGTTTTGTTTTTTTGTTTTTTTTTTGTTTTTTTCAGGGAATTTAATGCTGCAGGTAGAAGCTTTGAGAAGGCTCTTTCATTTCATGCTTTTGTGAAACTTAAATAAAACGAAATGAAGAATCCAGCAAAATACCAAGAAAGCAACAAACAATAATCCACACGGGATCTTCACAACACAGCCTTTATTCACCAATTGGCAGCACTTTATTCAGTAAGCGCTTTCGTCTTACTAATGACTTCTTCAGACTGAATAAAAATTCTTCTTACCAACCACATATATACTTAATTTTCATTAACTAATTATTCAATTAGAAAACAATTTCAAAAATGAAACATTATTTAAAGCAACAATACTCTAAAACATTTATGTTCATGACTTCATAGAAGCACCTAATTTTCATATATAAATATGATATAATTTAAAAAATTCAAAACAGTTATTGTTTCAACCTTTTTCATTTTAGATAAACTTTAAAATTTTCCTTGTCATTAAGAACAGGGGGGCGACTTGCATCTAATTTCAAAATGCAGCAGTATTCTTCCCATTTTAAATCTTCGGCTGTTAAATTATTTTCAAAATTCCAAACTTTATCTACTACCATAAAGTTTGGATTTCCACTACATTTAGTGTTCATATAATGCCTTCCCCAAGCATCGTTAACATATTTTCTCTGAATTGCATACAGATGTTTTTTATGCAATTCCCTAGTTGTCATACTGACATAATAAGAAGTACATCCTGAACAAATAGACAGATAAACAACAAATCTCATCCTAGAGACAAAGAGATCTGTGCTAGGTTCAGCTAGCTCCTTGATATTGTTTTTTAGCCTATGTTAAAATATTGACACTTACATCCCTTGTTAAGAAAACTTAAGTAATTTTTTGAATGTACATTTTTTTTTGCAGGGAATTTCATGTTGCAGGTAGAAGCTTTGAGAAGGCTCTTTCATTTCATGCTTTTGTGAAATGGAGTCTAGAAACATCTATTGTTTTGTCTGAAAGCGAAAGATGGCTGCCACATACTAGAAAAGGTGTGGTAAACAAAAGTATTGCACACTAAAGCACTGCCATTTAACAGCTCTGACTGCATCCCTAACAATATGGATTTGAAAAGTGGGCTTGGCTGTCAGAGGAGCTGGACTTGGGGGGGGGGGATTGGACTGAGTAGCTGATCACTAGCTCACCCACCCAAGGAGAGAGGCTAGAAGATTGCAAGTTGCTCTAGTGAGCAGGTTAATATAGGGCAGAAGGAATACCTCAGCCATACTTCTCAAATGTACCTCATTATGAGGAAAGTACCTCATTTGGGGTCTTAAAAAGTTAATGTCCCTCAAAGTTCCACATTGAAAGGGTCTGTCACACATTCAGTATTAGGAACTTTTTAACTGATATTCATGGTAAATAGAAATTAATCATAATAATTCATTAAACGATCTTTTTTATAAGTAAAAGGAGCATATTTAAACCATCCTACGACCTTCCTAGTTGAAGCTGTTAGTAAGCAATTAGTATGTGTTCCACATTTTGCCCATTTGTTCCACATCATAAGGGCTAGTGTTCCTCATTTTGGAGATGGAAGGTTGAGAGCTATGACTTCAGCAGACCCTGGTCTCAGAGGATGTGAGATCCTGAGAAAAAGTGTACAGTTACTTGTCTTACTTAAATCCCTGGGACATGACAGTGTGCAGCCATGTGATTTAGTTAGCTCTGAATGTGGCTTATTGATCAGCAAGGGGATGGGGGTTTGATGCACACTTGTTATTCGAAAATACCTGAGACAGACATAGATAATGGCCTACCATACCAGCACTCAACTCCTACCCTACTGTGTGGATATAAGATGAAGTTACCAAAACATTTTCCCCTGAAGGTATCCCCCCAAAGCATGATATGGGGGGGTGTTAAAAGCCAGACATGCCAAGTGAAGGGATGGGTCATTAGGAAGGCTAAGATGGCTTAATGGTCACGCAAGTAGTGGTCAATCTATATACAGTAAAAATGTACCGTATTTCTTCTTTGTGTGCACGTAATAACAAAATCTGCATAATACGGTACTGAATCATTTAAAATAAATAAGTAAAACATCATCAGCTTTGTAAATAGGGTTGTGTTCTGTATTGCATGTAACGATGTTAAAATGTATCCCGTTCAGAAATCTACAGGCATAAATATTCTAAGTGTATTATCATTTCACTTTACATTTTCAATACCATAATCATTAAGAGAATTGTATGATTTGGAGCCAAATACTAAATGTAAAAAATATATTTGGAAAACTAAGACAAAGCAAGAAATAGCTCATGCATTCATTCCAGCGTTAGTACTTCTGCCTGTTTTCATTACATACACCTAGGCTACAAAGACTTAGTTCCCACCTGCATTATATTTCATTCTACTTAGTTCCCACCTGCATTATATTTCGTTCTAAAGCTGTGGAAGAGACAACAAACACAATACCATTTCAAATACCATTAGATTCACTGTAGCTCTAAAAACCCCTTGTAACTACCACAACACAAATGGATACGTGAAATTTACGACATATATACACCTCAGTCTACATTAATGATGTAAGCTTTGTATCTCTAATCCCTTTTAACTAGATAAAAAGGGCATCAGTATCCAAGGGGCGGGGAAGTACAAATGGATACAGTTCACATCAACATCAGCAATCTGGCTTAAGATAAGACTGCAACCATTTTTATCTTCGTAGCAAACTCTTACCTGTGTTGCATCAAGTCAGTTTGCACCTGAAAAACCGTAATTTGCTCAGGAAAACTACATCTCCCAGTGTACATCGCTATGGTATTTCCTCCAACCTACTGATGCCTGTTGTATTGCCTAGCACTGGTTATTAAACCAATGTGGTGGCCGACTCTTTTCCGGAGAAACTGTGTCACGGATGTCCCATCTAATCACTGCTCAACACTATGTGGGGGATGTATAACAGACAGGACAGATGGACAGCATACTTTTGTTTAAAAATGCATGAGTATAATATCTGTCATGAAAATCTGTGATAATGCTGCGCAGACACAGCCCATAGACCGATCTTAGCTATTCTTAATTTAGGTACTTGTACTTATTTTATCGCCCATGAAAAAATATATTAAGTTTTAATAAATGGAGTGAAGTCTCGGATACAACTTATAGGACATCCGGAGTCCAAGACAAAAAAAAAATCTTCAGCAAACTGTGGGTCTAGTGGATCCATTTCTCTTTATCCTTATATCACCTGACATGAAATTAGTGTGTTTATTCTACTGCATTATATATTACATTATACTTCCAGTTCTTGGGAATGGGAGCAAAGTCAGCCCGACAAAAACATTAATATGGGGTCCGGGTTTAGAGGCTGAAATTGTACTTCCAGCTGGCTATTTCTTCATTCAGGCCGTAGACAACAATGGCAAAAAGTAAGTACAATGTCTATCCATTATTACTTTAATACAATTAAGTGACAGTTGCACACTGGTCACAGATCTTCATGAACAAAGTAACTCTTGCTGTCTTCACGTGTTATAGTGTGAGATATAATGTGAGATATAACACCAGGAGTTGGTAGAATTGTAAACTAATTTTTATAAGGCTGTCGAGGTTCTATCAGCATTTAGGCAAAAATAAGGTATATTATCTGTGTGTGTCTAAATCGGTGCAAGACGGACATAATTAAAACTGACTTACCTGAAATAGAAGAGGACTCTCTAATGCTGTCAGTAGGCTTTGCTAGTGATTACACTTATTTCTAGTTTCCAAAAAATGCATCCCCTTTTGTGGTTGTGCTAACTGTAATTGCTCGCATTTGAACTGCCACACATGCTTTTATCCAAGTATTTTTACAGGGCAAGGATACCACATAGCCGGAAATGCATGAGCTCCTTGCTCAATTCCAACAGGCTGGTAGCCCTGATGGAGCTGATGTCATCACACACGTCATGAGGTCAGCTCAAACAGAGCGAAAAATAAAAAACAAAAGAAAAATCGTAAATGAAGGTATTGGTTCGTGGCGACCCTGTGAGGGAGACGCGGCACACACTTTGGGAACCCCTGGCATTGAGTATTCTGCTCATGGGAGAATACTAGGCTAACTGTCACGAAAAGCCAAGTCTACTCAATAACCAGAGGTCAGAACCAAACTTTGTACCTTGTGCCTATGAGATGAATACATTAGCCATTACACTAGATCCACCCACATACTAGGGAATCAATTTGAAGACCGCTGTACACCTATCCCATGAAAAGACAGTGTCAAAAGTGAGAATCAAACCTTGTACCTTGTGTTTGTGAGGCAGCCACCTTATCTATTACGCCACCCCCCATTTTTTTTTTTAAATATTCATTTACTCCCTGTCAAGGAATGAAACCCTGGTCTTCCTCATGACAGGCAGGGATACTCACCATTACGCTAATGAGGAAGCCTAAAATATTCATAGGTTCATAGATAAGTACTAGGCCGGCTGTCTAGTACTTACCTATGAACCTATGATAGGTAAGTACTAGGTTTGCTGCCTTGTGAGTCATTTTAAGCCTAGCTAATTTCTCCAAAGCTGAAAATCAAACATGGTATCTTGAGTTTATGAAGCAAAAGCTTTAACAATTATATCAACTCACAACCCTTGTTGGAAGGGAGGTCACTGACAGAGGCACACCATCCAACTTAACCTGAAATTACTTATCTTCACTGATAACAACATACAAGAATGTCCCAACTTCAGAAAAGCAGTTAGCCAACCATTTAACCACCAATGCACAATCACTTGCAAGCAAATACACACAGTTCGGCTGAGGAAAGGTGAAGACGTCTTGGCTTCACAGCCTCCAAGGCAGGATAACAGATTGGGGCTCACTCAACAGCAAAAACAGAGGGTACCACAAAAATAAACCTAATGAGTACCCTAGCTTGTCTATCAGTCAAGGCCTTCTTGAGAGTTTTAGCATAGACAATGGTTAGTGAAACAGATCAAAATTTTTGTTGTGCATCCATATCCAATCCCAGCTTTGGCAGCAACATGATCTGCTGCTTCCTAAAGCAGGGAGGAAGGCTACCTAAAATGAAAGTCTTCCAAACATGCCATAGAGAGTGGAAACAGTATGGTCAGTTGCCACTTTACTACAAATTCAACTGGAGGCCTCATTCTTCCTGTAGGTTCTGCCACTCTAATCTCTCTATTTGCCATACACAGTTTCCCTCATCAGACAGTTGTTTCCCGTTCCATTAAACAATCATCTGTAAGTTTAGGAAGCCTCTCAGATATCTGACTTATGCATCCCAAACCAGCCTGAGACTCCGAGATCTCAGTGTAATAGTTCAAAAATTACTGTAAGACAGTAATAGAGCTGTATGAATATACCCCTCTACAACTTTAACTAAGAGGTCTAGTTAGGCACTTGCACAGCTCTGAGTTTATATGCTAAAAATCTGTACTTGTCTTTAATCTTTTAAGTAGAATCTCTGTAGTCAAGTTCCGTCTCTTTCTTCCTTAAAAGAAATCAAACATTGTGAAACTGCTTGCAGTTCCCTAACTTCAGTCAGTTTCTCTGCCCTTTCTATGATCATACCTCTTAATTTGCCTCTAAAGGCCTTTCACTCTTCCTTTCGTAGGGAAACTTGGTACTTCCTAGGTCTCCTACTTCCAGCATTCATTCCATTTATTTCTCCCCTAAGCAAACAATTCAATCTTTTTTTTTTTTCTTTTTTGCTTTTCCCTGTCTCTGCTACCTGCCAATACTCAGCCCTCTTGATGAATCAACCTATTTGTTCCCTCTTCACTGAGGCTGTGAGCTGGATGAGAGGCAAAATTATTACGACATCCATCAAGAGTTGTTATATGATTTTTCCTGTATGGCTCTAACTTTTAAGTTCATAAATGTTTACTAGGCTAAAGACCACAACGGCCTTTTTAAGCCTAGCCATGCATCCCAAATCTCTGACAAGTTCTGATATCCTTGATAAGTGTAAGCAGGGGTATGTCAGATGAACCAGTTACAGGCTGCCTGTGTCCATTAGAGACATAGGTGCCAAAACAGGGATGAATTTCCGGTTCCCCATCCAACTGTCCAAGTTGCACTTGAATTGGGTTAGGGAGGAACTCTGCTTCACATGGATGGGGAGCCTGTCCCATAGATGGGGTAGTCTCTGGGATACATACTTATCTCTCAAGCAGGTCCTATTTATATCACAGGCAAGGTTAAAGTCTTTAGACTGGGTAATTCTGATGCTGTTTAGTTTGTGGATGTGCAGGAGGTCCATCAGAGTGGGGTCTGACAATACCCTGTATGTCAGACATAGATCTCCCTTCAAAAGCCTGTAGGAGACAGAATACAGGGATAGGGCCTTGAGGTGGTCTGAACAGGACATTTTACTTATGCCCTGTATTCTTTTAGTGAGGAACGTCTGTGGACATTCCAATTATTGGATATGCCTGGTTAGGTACATACCAAAGGGGGCACTGTACTCAATGATAGGTCTGATGAATGTCGAATACAGTACAAAAATGACTTCCTTGGACTTGGATGCCATACCTTTGTTTATAAGTTGCACAACATAGAATGATTTCCTCACTACTGTAGACACATGATGGTCAAACTATGTGCGTCCCTAAGTCCCTGACTATTGGGTCAACTCTAAGGGGCGTGCTGTCAGTATGATAGTTACCAGAGATGAATGATTTCCTTTCCCAAAGGATACTATTATGCATTTCTTGGCATTTAGTTTTAGCCCATGACTCTGACACCAGTTGTTTGTCTGTGTCAGCTGCTCCTGGAGATCATTTGTGTCGGTGTGGGATTCAATGACAGCTCCTAATTTGCAATCATCTGCAAATTTAGTCAGCCAGAGACCAATGACATTGGCCTTGACTTCTGAGAAGTAAATGTCAAAAAGGAGCAGTCCAAGGACTTATCCCTGAGGGACTCCACTTGTGACTGGCCTTTTTGTAGAGGTGGAGTCTCCAATTCTAACTTTCTGGGTCCTGTCTGTGAGCCAATTGGCTATCCACTGGGTGACATATGAATTTGTACCTAATCTCTTGAGTTTGTCAACAATGTCTGAGTGGGGTGTGTGTCAAATGTCTTGGCCAGGTCAGTGTAGACAGTGTGAATCATTCTGCCCTCATCTATTGCTTTGGTGACCTTCTCAAAGAAGTCTACCAGGTTTAGTAGGCATGACCTGCCCTTGATGAAACCAAACTGAGTTGGGTCCAGTGTCTGGAGGTTTACTGTATCACTATTGATCATCTCCATGACAATTCTTTCTACGGCATCACACATAAGACTAGTGAGACTTATGGGTCTGTAGTTTCTAGGGACTGTAGACAGCTCATATTTGTGCAGAGGGATGACTGTTGTTGTTCTCCCTTCATGAGGCACAAAGCCTGTTTGGAGGCTACAGCTAAACAGTAATTCCAGAGGTGCTGACAGGTCATGTTTCATGCTATTTAAAAGGTATTCTGAGATACTGTCTGGGCCTATTGATGCAGTCTTCTTGGTCTTAGAGAGGGCATTAAGGACCTGTGATAGTAGAGGGAGTTATATTTGATGGTATTTTCTGTGGGAAGGTTGAGGGGGAGAGAGAGGGTAAAGTTAGAGCTGAATTTATCAGCCAGGAGGTATGTTATATCTTCTGGCTCAGTACAGGTGGCTCCATTTACAATGAGCTCTGCACACAATTGTGTAGTGCCTTTGAGGTTGCAGACATAGCTAAAAAATGCTTTCTGGTTGTCCTTGGCCTGAGACGCCAAACTTACGTCAAATTTGGCTTTGGGAGACTTTATTTGTCCTCAGAGTTGTTCATTTAGTTTGATAAGAATGCTTTTATCCTGCTGGGTGCTGCATCTCCAAATTTTTGCCATGATTTTCTTTCTTCTGTTATACAGCCTACTAGTTTTGTGATTCCAACAGGGGGGGTTGTTTTTTCAGTTAGTTCTGTACTTATTCCTGGTGGATACAGCTGCTTCTATGCAGCTATTAACATGCTTGTACAGGATTTCTGTGAATAGTTCTGCATAGGCAGCACTGTGCTCAGGATTTATGATGGCTTGAAATTTTGTCAGGTTATTACTCAACAGCAGGAGGTTAGCCTTAGAGTAGTTCTTGAATATTCCAGGTTTAGCTGGGGGTCCCAAGTTTTATTTTTTACTTCAAAGGAGATGATTTTGAGGACTGACATTACCAGGAAAGATATTATAGTAAGGGGTGTGCAGCACTCTCCTATATTAGTGAGGATCAGATCCACTATGATTGCACCCCTGGTTGGTGAATTGACTATCTGGTCCTGGGAGTTTGTGTTTACAAAATCCGGAAAACTCTACGCATGTACATTTGGTGTTATACAGGATTCCCAATTAATAGTGGGATAATTAAAGTCATCCATGAATATGGTACTGGGTTGGATGGTTAGTATTTCTAATGAGTTTAAACACATGGTATGGGTTTCCTGGGTCATAGAGGGGGAAATAGAGCTTGCAAGGAAATGATATTGGATTTTGCCTATGGCGATTTGAACATGGAGCAGCTCAAGTGTATTCTCTTGTTTGACCAGCCTTAAAGTATATTTATTTTTATTTATTTTACATTTGTTGACCGGGAGAGTCCAACTGGATTACAAGTTCATTTTCAGTGGAGGCCCGGTGAGAAAAGCTCCAAGAGAACAATTTTTTACAAAACATAGTTTTAAGGACAAACTGCTGACATACAATTTCCATAGAAGAGACTTTGACATACATATTAACTAACAGGATACATTCATTCTCTACAATATAATATTACATTTTTAGAAGATATTCCTAAGTTTAGGATTCCTGTGATAGATTTACTATCAGAGTAAAAGCAGAGAGACGTAGAATAAGGCTCCAAGAGAGCAGATGATGCTCGCTATAGTTGAGAAGGATAACAAATCGATTTACTATATGCCTTTGCCTGGTTTTAGCTGAGAAGGATAACAAATTGATTTACAATATTCTCCTGGTTTTAGTTGCTTATGGAAAGCACAACATTGCTGGAGTAGTTTTCCCTAACTCCTGGAGAGATGGGATGAGCAGTAGATTAACAGTCCTAAGTGGGTACAGTACTATGACTGGTTGTCTTAGCAGAGTTACTTAAGTTAGGTGAAGTGTTCTAATGCGACATTAGCAAGGGGAGACACAGGAGCACAGTTGATTATTCAAAAAGTGAGTTTTAACAAGTTTCTTGAACTGTGATGGGGATTTGTTGTCAGTTATGTGGGGAGGAAGAGAATTCCAGGTTTTTGCTATACAGTGGCTGTAGAGAGATTTACCAGCTTCATTGTTAAATTTGGTTACTTTGAGGCAGTTTTGTGTGCTAGACCTCAAGGGCCTGGCGGTTTTATACGGTTGCAAAAGATTTTGTAAGGCTGGGGTGTTTTCAGAGTTACATATTATTTTGTGGGCTAGTGATAGTTGATTGAGTTGAAGTAGTAGTGGTTGTTCTAGCCAACTGAGTTTTTTTAGACATTCACAGTGATATGTTCTGATGGGAGAGGTTGCAGCAAATGTAGCTATCTTATTATAACAACTATCAAGTTTGTTTAGGTCGGATTTGCGGAGATTTGTAAGCACGGGGGAGGCAAAAATTACGGTGGGTAGCAGGTGAGTCCTCGCTATTGTAGTTTTGGAGTGGTCAGTGAGGAATTTTTTATTGCAATACAGTAGGCCAAGTTTTTTATGTACTTTTTTATGGTTATAGAAATATGTAGGTCAAATCTAAGGTGAGTATCTATTTCAACCCCTAAGAGTTTGGTATGACTTGTGAAGAAAGAATCAGTAGGAAGTGTGGCTCTGTGGGAGCTAAAGAGTATTAGCTTTGTTTTACTTGGGTTCAGAATGAGCCTTTAGTTTGTAATCCAAGTTTCTGCTATGAAAAAGCATTCTTGTGTTAGGGAGTGAAGGATGTCAATTGATTTGGCTGTGCATATTATGATGGTATCATCTGCATATTGCACTATTGAGGCTTTAGGAATACTGTTTGGGAGCTGATTGGTGAAGAGGGTAAAAATAAGTGGCCCTAGGATGGAGCCTTGGGTTACTCCTAGGGAGACTGGTAGGGAGGGGGAGAGTTGGTTTTGCCACATAACAGCTTGTTTCCTTCCCTTTAGGCAGTTTTTGAACCAGGAGATGTCCGGGGTGGAAAGGTTTAGAGTTGCTAGTGAAAGAAGGAGTTTATTGTCGTTAACCATATCAAATGCTTTGGACAAGTCAAGGAAGGTGGCAGATACAAGGAGTCCATTGTTTCTGTGAGTATTGACAATGTTGGTGAATTCTGTTAGTGCAGTGGTGGTGCTATGGAAGGGTCTAAAGCCATGTTGTTGTGTTGCTATTAGACTATTTTCTAGGAGATATTTGTGTATTACCCTCTCTAAGATTTTAGATAAAGGGGATAGTATAGCTATAGGGCAGTAGTTACTGAGTTCCAGGGAGGTTCCCCCTTTATGTAGAGGGATGATATGTGATATTTTCCATAGCCTGAGTACTATACACTCGGATATGGATCTGTTAATTAGGATGGAGACAGGATATGATATGGTTTCTGCAGCCAGGTGGAGGTATTCAGCAGGTAATTTATCTGCAGCTAGAGACATTAGTTTGAGCTTGTGGAGTAGTTTTTCAATGGATTTGGTTGGTTCTGGGTGGAAGCTGAACCTGGGGCAATTCTTAGTTGGGGGTGGATTTGCAGGGGTGGGGATGTTGTCATAGGGTTGGTTGTTTGCAAGGGTCTGGATGGTTTCTGTAAAGTATTTATTAAATTGAGTGGGGATGTCTTCTTGGTTATCTATTTTTGTGGTTGGGGTAGTTGTTTTACCTGGTTGCAGAATAGAGTTAATTGCTGCCCAAAGTTTTTGTGGTTTGTTCCTGTGCTTATCCTGTAACTTTTGGTAGTAAGATGTTTTGTCTGTTTTGGTGAGTTTTTTTGGCTTTGTTACGTAGTTCAACGTATATTTGTTTGTTCAATTGGGATTTACTGTTGAGATAGTTGGCCCAGGCCTTGTTTCTTTTTTGAGGAGGGTTTTTGATGTTAATAGAGACACCTCCACCTTTAGTCCATGCCTGTGACATAGCTGGTCTAAATGTGTGGAAGTCATTATAACTTAGCAATGTTGGTGTCCTCTCCGCAGCTTTAAACCATGTCTCAATGAATGCACAGACTTCAGCATTCTCTAAGGTGAAGAGAGCATCTAGGGAGTGGAGTATTTTGTTTAGATTCCTAGCATTGAGCAGTAATGCCTTTAGATTTTCTTGGTTATGACTTGCTTTGTCGTAAGCACTTTCAGTTTGGCATTGCCTAAAAAAGGCACTATGGAGAAGACAATGTTTTAGCTAATATTCAAAAGCTTACAGGGAAGAGGTGCAGACCATCCCTGGCAAAGTGGAGTGGTCTGCGGACCATCTCCTTCCATGCTGACAAATATTACACCCCCTTAGAATGACACCAGAAACTAAGCCAATTATTACAGTCCATCATCTTTTGTTCGTATTGTGGCATCATCCTTGGAGAAGGTAAAATGCTGCTCAATGCTAGGCTCATACCAGCCTGAGATGCATATTCCGAAAACTCCATGACGTCTCTCCTTCATATAGTCTAGGCAGGTACATCTCAGGTAATTTACTCCCATATGGACTATGACTGACTTATATTGGTACTTGTGGTCCAATGACCTGAGTGCATGTGTAATGTGGCGGATACTAGCCCCTGATAAGCAATTGACCGTGACTTTTTCCTTACTCTGCCTGGTGAGAGGGACATCAATGTGTCTCACGATGGAGTCTCCAATGACTAGAATGTTGGATTGTGTGGTGGCTTGCCTTATGGGCTTAGAGGTAGGGGCTCCATGAAATGAAGCTCTATGTGTTGATGTGGGTATTGTTTTGAAAGAGCACATTTGGGGCTGCTGAGGGTATTTGCTGTGTGTACTTCGTCTAGGAGGTCTTTGTGGTTTAAGAAGGTTACATTTAAGTGCCTCAGCATATATGGGTCGATATGTCTGCTTTGAATTGTATGTGATGGGTGCAGCGTGTGTACTACTGACACCCTTATTGACATCAGGAGTACTTTTATGTGAGAGCTTTGCCTCCAGTGACATTGTGTAAATAAGTCTCTCACATACCATATCAGTTTGTTTGAGAATTAACTGGTTGTCAGTAAACTTGAGGCTATTTCTACACTGCATCAGGATGCCCATATCCACCAAGCTGGTAAAAGAGACAGTGGGAAAGTTCACATCCTTGGCAACAGACCCTTTTTTATTGATTAGACAGTTGGAGTGAGAATATCAATCAGTGTCAGGAGTATCCGGTTTGCAACTATGGGCAAAGTCCTTGTCACTGCAAACTAGTTATGCTGTGTGCAACTAGGTACTGTAGAAATTTCAATTGTGCTTTTACAGGAAAAATGTCAGTCAAGGTGTCTGACTCTGTACAGAGCACTGCCAAACACATGAGGGAAAAAGTACAGTTTTGTACCTACCATAAATGTAGATGTTCGAGGATTCCATTGCTGCAGTCCTGACTATTGGGTATAGTCCGCGTCCCAGTCGGCCCGAATAACAGAGAGTTATAAGACGCCGGTCATGGCTTAGACTGACGCCAGTACGTCAGGGTACTAATGCGCATGACCGACGTCATTTCCTCAGTCTTTTCTTGCCCCAGATGTCAGAAGACCCAAAAAGACAAGTCCCAAAAAACCTGCACCAAAAAACATGTACAATATATACAACAATATATGCAAAAAAAATATAAGCATGTAAACTCACCTACACAACCACCCCTAAACACAGAGGGGAAGGAGGGAGGGTAAATTGGACTGCAGCAATGGAATCCTCGAACATCTACATTTATGGTAGGTACAAAACTGTACTATGTTCTTCGTCTTCCATTGCTGCAGTCCTGACTATTGGGTAGAATCCCAAAGCAGAGGAAAGGGAGGTTGGCAAATTATAAGGAAGTAGGAGCTGATAACATGCCTTGCAAAACAGCAGTGGCAAAACCAGCCCTAGACGTAGAGTAGATAGGAAGATGATAATGCTTAGAGAAAGTATGCACTGAACTCCAAGTAGCTGCTTCCAAAATATCCTTAGTTGCCACCCACCTTAGAAATGCTGTAGAAGTGGCAGTAGCCCTAGTGGAATGAGGCCTAATCCCAGCTGGAATCTCCTTGCCATGATGGGAATAACAAAATGCAATGCAAAAGCCAATCCACCGGAAATAGTTTGTTTTGACACAGGCTTGCCCTGTGAACTCAAGGCAAAAGAAACAAACAACTGCTGAGACTGCCTAAAATCCTTAGTCCTGCTTAAATAATATCTCAATTGCCTGTGTACATCTAAAGTGTGCAAAATCTTTTCCCCTTTATTTTGGGGATCTGCATAAAAGTAGGCAAATGAATAGTTTGGTTTAAAGCCACACTAGAAACCACCTTAGGCATAAAGGAAGGATTAGTACGTAATGATACCCTATCCTTATGGAAAATCAAAAGGCTCTACTGCCATAAGGGCCTGCAACTCAGACACCCTTCTTGCAGAAGTAATGGCCAACAGAAAAGCAGTCTTCCATGACAAGTATTTCAACTCAGCCGTAGGCTCAAAAGGTTGTAGAGTAAGTTTTCCAACACAAAATTGAGATCCCAAGCAGGAGTAGGAGCGGGTCTTATATTCTTTGCCTCTAAGAAACTGCTTGAACAAAGGATGCGAAAACAAAGGTGGGTCACAATCATAATGAGCTGAAATTGCTGCAGCATGAATCTTAATGGAAGAGAAGGACAAACCTTTGTCCAATAACTCAGTAAGATATTGAAGAGCCACACTCAAATTAGGCTCAGAAATCTCCAAGTTCTTTGCTGTACTCCAAAATAAAAATCTCTTCCATTTGTCTGTGTACACCTTCCTTGTACTAGGTCTTCTAGCTTCCATAATCACATTTAAAACTTGCTGAGGAAGTTGAGACCTGCTGTGCTTCAAGAGAATATGCCAGGCTGTTAGATGAAGAGAGTGAAGCTTGACATTGAGCAGATGACCATCCTTTGAGATAACAGATGAGGAATCAGAGGTAAAGGCCATGGAGGCTTCCTTACCAGACTCCGTAGTAGTGGATACCAGTGTTGCCGAGGCCAATCTGGAGCTATCAAAATCATCCTTGGCCTGTCTTGTCTGACCTTTAATAATACCTTTGGAAGAAGAGGCAGAGGTGGAAAGGCATAGACATGAAGGTTTTTCCAACTGAAAGACAGAGCATCCACTTTCCAAGCTGTGTGATGAAACCCCTTTGTGCAATACTTTGGCAGCTGGTGGTTTAGTGGAGAAGCGAACAGATCTATGTCTGGAGTTCCCCATGACACTGTCAATTCCTGAAATACATGAAGATCCAGTTTCCACTGTGGGGATCCATGATTTGTCTGCTTAACACATCTGCTAGGGAGTTCTGTGCTCCTGGCAGAAACCTTGCCTGAAGTGTTAGTTGCAGGCTTTCTCCCATAAAATCATTGCTTGCCTGCATAGAGGATAAGAATGTGTTCCCCCTTGCTTGTTGATGTACCACATGACAGTTGTGTTGTCTGTTAGAATCAACACCTGCCCTGGAAGAAGTAACTCCTTGAAAGCCATCAATGCAAACTGGACTGCTAACATCTCCTTCATGTTGATATGTAGATGCTGTAGTCTGGCAGGCCACTTGTCTTGTATCCACTTTCCATTTAGATGAGCTCCCCAAGCAGTGTCCGAGGCATCTGTCGTTAAAATCTGACTCGCCTCTGGCCGGGTCACAGAAGCTTTAACACCTTTAGGCCCCTGAGAAACAGTTTCTGGGTCCGCCCTAGGACTCTTAAACAAATACTTATGAGCTTCGGGCACCCTATAATACCTATCAGGCTTAACAGGAGCAGGAGGCAAGGAGTCAGGGTTCAGGGAAGCCTCTGCAAAAACATCCTCCACCACGTTCAACACAGGAGGAATAGCTAAGGGCCTATGCTGGGGTAAAAACAAGAATTCCCTAAGCCTTTTCCTGGAATCAGAGTAATCCTGGCCTACCCATTTAAAGTGCTCCCTCATGGAGTGAAGAGTCTCTGAAAATGAAAAATCATCAGGAGGAGAAGCTGTAGGAGTGGAATCATCCACATCAGAATCAGAATAAGTAGGAAAGTCTTGCAAGTCTTCCACAGAAGACTCTGAAGCCTGTGAACACTGTTCAAAACTATCAAACTCCTGTTCCACCCTAGGCCTCTTATCAGGCGGGGGCATAGAACCTCTAATCAGAGTAATCAAATCTTCTGCCATTTTAAGCATATGTTTCTTAGGCACAGAGCCGAAATGCTAGGAGAAGCCCCACAGAAGCTGAACTTGGCCTACCTCTAAAAGAAGCTTTGGCAACAGAAGGAGAGGCCCTAACTACCTTGGGAAGAGAGGGAAGAACAGTTACCTGAGAAGCCCCTCAGCCTGGCCTACCTCCTGAGAGGGCACATCCTGTAACAGTAAAGTATCTGCCTGAGACTCCATAGAGACTCCTGGCAAAACCTCTGGCTCCTGAGCCTTCTAAAGAACCAACGTCCGGGACTGCGGTTCCTCACCCCTAGGCTTCACTGTTTTGTCCTTGCGCTTCTTGGATGCATCCGGCGGCATATTATAATTGCAACGCTTCCCAAACACTAACCTAGCACAATCTAGCCTCCTCTTAATAATCTAGCACAAGAGCGGCAACCAACAACGCCTAAACAAGGTATACACAAAGTATGATAATGTATCTGCTTCCCACAAGAAATACAGTTATTCACTTTTTCTGACATCCGGTTAAATACTGAGGCAAGAAAGAACCAAAATGTTCTAGCCAACTCTGTTTCGTCTGAAACTCCGGTTTGAAAATCTCAGAACGCCAACCTGCACTAATTGCTTCTGCATCGGACCATGCGGCAAAAGACAGGGTCATGCGCATTAGTACCCTGGCCATGACCATACCGGCGTCAGCTCTCTACTATTGAGGGGCCGACTAGGGACTGAGACTACAATAGTCAGGACTGCAGCAATGGAAGACGAAGAACATCTAATACATACACCCTGAAAATTTAAGGATGAAGTATTTAGGCAGATATTTTGAAGTTAGAAACAAATCAAGCAGTACTTACTGAAAACAAATAATTAGCTTGTCAAGAATGATGTAAAGAAGAAGCTATGTACTCAATAACGTTCCATTTGTGTTGCCGATCTTCATTTATCATTGACTTATGGGAAACTTGGTTCTGAGTCTCGGAACCGGCTCGGCCGTTACACAGCTCGTGCGAACCAAAAACTCCAGAGCCAAGTTATTACCCAGAATGCCTCTCTCTAAATTACCTCAGATCGAGTTTGCAGCTATAATGAAAGACTAGGAAAAGGTAACACTATAACTACTGAAGAGGCTATGTCCAAGGTCATACATGAGGAAACAAATAGCCAGGACTAAGGTCTGCACCTCAAGGAGTCTGAAGGAGGGGGCAGGAGGGTGGGGTGTCAAGGATAAGTGAAGATTGACAACACAGATTGAACATTGTGGTTAGTACATAACTTCTTAATCTGATGTTGTCAATCTTCATTTATCTTTGACCTATGGGGCAGAGTCCCCAGCTACCTTATATCTTGGGAGGCCTTATGGAAGGAAATTTCTAAGCATCATAGAATGAAATGACGCTCTTCCCCTGGAGACCAGATCCACTTTGTAATGAGTAATAAAGGTTATGTGGAGAAGCCCACATTGTGGCTACACATATGTCGTCCATGGAAGCCTTAGAGTGAAAAACAGCAGACGTGGCTATATCTCTTGTGGAGTGTGCTGTAACTGGGGCTGCCAATTTGAGGTTTTTCATAGTGTAGACAAAGGTAATGCATTTTCTTAACCACTTAGACAATGTGACCTTAGAAACTGACTTAACCACGGAAGGACCTGAAAAAGAAACAAATAACTGTTCTGGCTTTCTGAAATCTTTAGTTCTGTTGAGATAAAAATTCAATTGTCTGTGGACATCCAATAGATGTAAGCAGTATTCCCCTTGTTGGAAAAATTAGGGATGAACACTGGCAATTCAATGGATTGATTAATGTTAGTTTCAGATATGACCTTTGGCAGAAAGGATGGATTGGTTCTCAGTGATATGAAAAATCAAATATGGAGGTTTTGAAGATAATGCATGAATCTCTGAAATCCTCCTAGCAGATGTAAAAGCTATTAGGAAAATGGTCTTCCATGAAAGAAGTTTCAGATTTTAGGTAGTCGCTGTCTCAAAGGGGTACTGGACCAAGGATTGCAAAACCATAATAAAATCCCAGGGAAAGAGGGTTTCACTATAAGGAGGCTTGAACCTTAATGTTCCCTTTGGAAAGGCCTTGCACAGCCTATGTGAAATTAAGGACTGTCCTTCAAAACCATTATGGAAATTAGAAACAGCAGCAAGCAAGCTGAACTTTGATGATAGAAGAAGAAGCTCCTTGTTCGAAGAGTGTAGACAAAAATTGCAAAACCTCTTCAACTAGTGCCAAGAAAGGATCAAGTTTGTTATCAGGTGCCCATATGGAAAATCTTTTCCATCTGCTACGGTAGTGTCTCCTTGTAGAAGGTTTATGGGAAGCTAGCAGAATGTTTTGAACTAGGAAAGACAAATTATTTCGCCTGGCAGTCAATGGAACTGGAGCAGCCAAGCTGTAAGGTTGAGGTTTTTCAGGGCGGGATGAACTAGTCCCTGAGGATGGGACAGGAGATCTGGATCTGGGTCCAGAGTCCATGGATTTTGAAGTAGATAAGGTCAAAGAAAGGGGGCCAGACTTGCCAAGGCCAAAATGGGGCAATTAGAATCACTTTTCTCTTCAACCTTATGGCTTTCTTCAAGCAAGAGGGATATTAGAGGAATGGAGGGAAAGACATTGAGTAGTCCCGAGGGAAAATCGTGAAGGAGAGCATCTCTCAGGGGGGGATTATGGCAAAGTAGCTGCTGCACTTGTTGTTCTGGGAGGATACAAAGAGGTTGCAGCAAGGCTGGCCCCAGGAATGGAAAATCACCTTCTCCACTCTGGGATTGAGAGACCATTTTTTAGGCAGGTGGATGCATCTGCTCAATTTGTCCACTATCACGTTCGAGGTCTCCAGGATGTACTTTGCTATGAGAAAGTGGTTTGAGAAGATCGCCCATTGCCACACACTGAGAGTTTCTTGAAAAAGGGGGTAAGACTTGGTTCCACCTTGCTTGTTGATGTACCAGACTACTGACATGTTGGCTGACTGAGCTGCAATCATTCCTAGAGGGAGAACGGTTTGAAAATCTTGCAACGCTAAGAGCATTGTCCTCACTTCCAGAATACTGATATGCAGATTGGCCTCTACAGGGGACCAAGTGCCTTGGACAGTCCTTCTCTGACCCCCCCCACCCGATCTGGGAGACATCCATGGTCACTATGGCATGGGGATGAGGACAAACAAACGGTCAGCCCAAAAGAATTTCCTCAGATTCCATCCACCAAGATAAATCCTTCTTGCAACGATTGGTAATTCAGATGAGGTGAGACAGAGGATGAGTGAGAATAGACCATTTGAAGGATAGAAGCCACTGTAGGAGTCTCATGTGGAACCTTACTTGCAGCACTAAAGTAATAGTCGCTGCCATGGATCCCAGAGCCTGTAGAACTAGTAAAGTGGGGACATTGTCGGTGGAAAGAATAATGTGTATCTGTGAACTTATTATCTGCAGTCTGTGAATAGGAAGGGAGGCTATGCAAGAGGTCAAATTCAGGCAGGCTGCTATGAATTCCAATTGTTGGGTTGGGCTTAGCTGAGATTTGACGAGAGTCACTGTTACACCTAGATGACAGCAAATGCTTAGGGTGAAATTTTATTTTATTCATTTATTTATTTTACATTTGTTTACTGGGATGGTTCGACTGGGACAGTGCTCATTTTCAGTGGCGGCCCAGGAAGAAAATCTCTAGTCTAAGCTTACATACAAATTATCACAATAAGTAATAGAAATTATAAACAAAATTGACAAAAAAAATGAGTGTTAACACATTTACAGGATAAAAATGTAAAAACAAAAATATATACATAGTATCAAATAGAACAAGACTTTAAACACTTGAATATAGACAAATATATGGTTGAATTTATACATGTGGAGGAACATAACATTAGTTAGGAAATTAAGCAGGGAGAATCACTTAGGCAAGGTAGTGCATAGTTAGTAACACTTCCGTGGTGAGAGTTGCAGCAAGGAATGTAACTACTTATAGAGAAGTAGTGTTGTTAGAAGGGATATGTTAACAGAGTTAGTATGTACAACCAAAGGGTCTATATTAGATTATCGAACTGTTAACAGTACGAACATCATATGGTCGACACCATATGTTCGAACTCTTAAAAGTTCGAAAATCAAAAAAAAAGAAACCTACCTGAAAGGTTAAGCAGGGGTGCAAGCCACACTGCACCACCCGCTCTTTAAATATACCAACTCTGAGATCGCACTACAGTGCAGACAATGGAAAACTCTCGTTGAAATGTTCGAACATTTACATGTTCGATAATATGGTGTCGACCATATGATGTTTGAACATGTAAATGTTCGATAACGTAATATAGACCCCAACCAAATGGTATAAGTAATGCTAAGTTAATAATTAACCTGGAGTGTTACATGTGCAAAGCCAGGATTGAAGTAAGTGTCTTTTGAGAGATATTTTGCAATGATTAAGATTACTTATACATCTAATACTATGTGGAAGGGTATTCCAATTTTTAGCAACAAAGTTAGAGTAAAGAGAGTTGCCTGCTGTACTGGATACTTTGGTTACTTGGAGTAAGTCTTTGTTAGATGATCAAAGAGTATGAATGTTAGAATAGGGTTGTAGAAGATTTTTTAGGGAAGGTACGATGTTCATCGTGTTACACTGCTGCAGTCATTACACTTGGATTATCCTGCCATCAGGCGGTCCCTCAGTCGGCCAGAGTTCCAAAGTCTTGGTCCGGCGTCGGTTGCTGTCACTTCTTCCCTGACGTCAGTGCGCCAGGGGTATATAAGATGCAGCCGACGCTATTTTCTTCAGTCTTTCTTGCCGCGCGGTGCCCGAAGCAAAAGCAGTTCGCAAGTGCCGGTCGGCCAACTCCTGAGATTTTCATTCCGAATCCAGAACCGAAGTCTTCCACAAAGCTAAGTACCCCGTTAGGGAAACTTTTTCTTCCCTCAGACCAATGTCAGTAAAAGTTAATAATTGTATTTCTTGTGGGAAGCAAATACCTCATAAGGATTTCCATTCTTATTGTATCCCATGCCTAGGCCCAGACTACGACGTCACAGGTTGTTGGTTTTGTGCTAGGTTTAACAAGCGCACTATTAAACGTCAGTTTGATTTTGCCCGACATTATTTTGACAGAAAATTTAATTACACCATGCCGTTGGAACAACCGACGACCTGAATACACAAAAAGCGCAAAGACAAGGACAGGCACGAGAGGCTCAAAACCGACGATGAAGCCTCTTCTAGGCCAGTCGCCGGTTCTCCGGTTTTCAGCGACGTGCCTTCGCAGCCCCTGACGACCACTTCTTTGAAACCACAGGCCGCCTCTGACTCCCATGTGGAGATGGCTGGGCCTTCGGACACACCAGATTTACGGCCTACCGAGACTAACCCTTCAGAGGGATCTGGAGTAGCTGAACAACCCGCAGCTTCAGAGGGTGTTTTCAGACCTACTCAGTTAACCATTAAATCTTCTGCTAAGTCTAAAACCCCTTTAAAAACAAAGAAACAACTTCAACATTCACCAGGACAGGCCTCCATGCCTAAGAAACAAATGCTGAAAATGGCCGAAGACTTAATTACTCTGATCAGGGGGTCCCACCCTCCTCCTGATAAAAGGCCTAGACAGGATGCAGGCTATGACTCATCCGACCAGGTGTCCATCTCTTCAGATTCATCCTCAGACCAAAGATACTCTTTACCCCCTTAGGAGGATTCCGATGCTGAGGAATCAATTCATTCAGCCTCTCCACCAGAGGACTACTCCTTTTAGGAAACCTTACATACCATGAGGGAGCATTTCCATTGGGAGGGCCAGGATTATTCAGAATCCAAGAAAAGGCTCAGAGATGTTCTTTTATTACCTCAACACAGACCCCTTGCAATTCCACCAGTGTTAGATATTGTGGATGATGTGTATTCTGAATCCAGTTTAAATCCTGATTCCTTACCTCCTGCTCCAGTTAAGCCAGACAGATACTACAGAGTCCCTGACTCTCACAAATTTCTTTATAAAAGCCCTGTTGCCGACCCTGAAACTATTTCCCAGGGTCCCAAAGGGGTAAAGGCCTCTACAGCAAAAAATCCAGTCCCCTCTGACAGAGATTCCAGAGCATTAGACAGATGGGGGAAGAAAGTATATACGTCTACAACTTTAGCAATGAGGGCCTTAAATTGCCAGTTTCACATGCTTAAATATCAGCAATATTTGATGTCTCAGTTGAAACAAAAAATGCTTCCAAATTCAGATCCTCCTAACTATAAGGAAATGCAGGATTTATTGCATGCAGCTGAACAAGTGGGAAAACATACTTTGCAATGTGGTTTTGATTCATTAGAGGCCTCCTGTAGAGCAGCAGTTACAGGGTCTGTCATTAGAAGACATGCTTGGTTAAAAGAGCAGACTTCACCATATCATGTTAAAGCAAAATTATTGGATGTACCTTTGCAGCAGGATGTTTTATTTGGAGTTAAGGCAGAAGAGGTATTAAAGAAAATGGAGGATAAGGCAAAATCTATGCAAACGGTGAAGAATTTCTTACAGGTTCAGCCTCCTCGATTTAGCAGAAATTGGCCAACAAAGAATTGGCCCTTTCCAGTTACAGACAGACCTCAAAGGGGCAGATACAGACATCCAAGAGGCAGAGGTCAACCACAAGATCCTTACAGGCCTTGACAATGGGGTGTTTCAACCCAGAAAGAAGGGAAAGACAGGCCTCAACCTTATAAAAAACAGCCCCAATGACTTCCCACTACAGCTGCCAAACACTTCTCTCCTGGCAGCCCCCTCGGGGGGAAAACTGGCACTTTTCTGTCACAATTAGCATATGATCACCAAAGACAAATGGGTTCTCAACATTGTATCTCAAAGTTACAGGTTCCACTTTCACACTCTGCCAAGGTTAAAAGGAATGCCAAATCTGCCACCAAATCAATGGGCAGAGGCTCAATGACAAATTACAGCACTCATGGACATGAGAGCTATTCAAAAGGTACCAACAAAGGAGCAAGGACAAGGATTTTACTCAAGACTCTTTCTGGTTGCCAGAAAGGACAAAGCCTGGAGGCCCATTCTGGATCTTTCTTCTCTAAATACTTACCTGGATGTTCCAAAATTCAAAATGTTGACACTACAGCAGCTTCTTCCCATGCTGGGCAAGAAAGCTTGGCTCATAACTTTGGACCTCAGGGAGGCATACCTGCATGCCCCTATCAGACAAAATTGCAGAAGATACCTCAGATTCGTAGCAGGTTCAATGCATTACCAATTCTCAGCACTGCCCTTTGGCTTATCTACTGCGCCCAGGTTCTTTACAAAATGCCTGGCACCAGTAATTGCATTTTGCAGACAAAAAGGAATTCAAACTTACCCATACTTGGACGATTGCCTTATTCAAGCAGAGAGCAAAGACATTCTTCCAAAGCATCTGGCATTTGTAAAAAGATTGCTCATTTGCCTAGGGTACACAGTAAACGAAAAGAAGTCAAAACTAGTGCCCTCACAAGAGATAATATTCCTGGGTGCCAGCTTAAATACAACGGCCCAGATGGCTTATCTCACACCAGACAAGCAAGGACAACTGACTCAATATTTCCAATTGATGGCAACAAAGACCCAACTCCCTGCAAGAAAAATTCTGCAGGCCTTGGGTTACATGGCATCTTGCATACTACTAATTCCATATGCCAGACTGCATATGAGGAAATTACAGTGGTACCTAAAGAGTATCTGGTCTCAACACTGTCACAGTTTGGAAACAGTAATACCACTTATTCCTTGCCTTCAACAGGAGTTTCAATGGTGGGCTCAAGCCTATCACCTCAACAAGGGACAGCCTTTCACTCAACCCACAGCCCGGCAAACACTGACAACAGATGCTTCGGATTACGCCTGGGGAGCACACATGGCAGGAAAATGTATTCGGGGCAAGTGGCCCGCAGAACAAAGGCATCTTCACATCAATCAAAAAGAGATGCTAGCTGTACAAAATGCCCTTATAGCTTTCAAGGACGTTCTGCATCCAGGACAACTACTACTAAAGACAGACAACACCACAGTTATGTGGTACATAAACAAACAAGGGGGCACTCATTCATATCCCCTCTGCAGACAAGCCATGACCTTGTGGAACACAGCTCTAACCTATCAAGTTCTTCTGCAAGCACAATTCCTGCCAGGAGAGAAAAACACACTGGCAGACGACTTAAGCAGAAACATCATGGATCCGCACGAGTGGAAATTACACCCACAAATATTCAGAATGATAACACAAAAGTGGTGGAGCCCGGACATAGATCTGTTTGCATCCCCAATGAATTGCCAGCTACAGAAATTCTGCACAAGGACTTACCACCCACAAGTATGGAAAGTGGATGCCCTCTCATTCAGATGGAAAAATGCTTTCCCACCACTACCTCTTCTTTCAAAGGTACTCATAAAAGCCAGGCAAGAAAAGCCAAAGATGATCCTGATTGCCCCTAACTGGCCACGTCAGCACTGGTACCTAATCTTAAAGAACTTAGCACAAGGTCCACCATGGATTTTGCCTCAAATCCCACATCTTCTGACTCAGCAAAACAATCAGATACTCCACAGCCAGCTCAAGACTTTAAACCTGGCTGCATGGCAGATTCCTTAGTCAAGCAAGCGATGCCTCTCTCCAAAGCTGTTATGGATGTCATTCTGGAGGCCAGAAGGCGAAGCATCAGGAAAGCCGATTCGGATAAATGGAAGAGATTCTGTGCCTGGAACCAGGCTCACAGCCTTGACCCTCATGTCCCAAACATTCCTCAGATACTACAATACTTAACAGAGATGCTGGACAAAGGCCTCTCTTCTTCATCCATTAAGATTCACGCCTCTGCCATCTCTGCTTATTATAACAAAGACCCAATTTTTTCTAATCCTTTGCTAAAACAGTGCCTCAGAGGGGCTAAAAACATAAGACCGCCCCTTAGAGCACCAACTCCAACTTGGGACCTCAACTTCTTCTTAGAAAAATTAACTTTACCTCCTTTTGAGCCAGCTAACTCAGCAGACATAAAATATGTCTCTTGGAAAACTGCTCTGATCCTGGCAATAACCTCAGCACGAAGAGTTTCAGAATTACAGGCACTAATGGCAGTGGAACCTTTCATCATTATGAAGAACAAACCCTACTTTTATGTCAAAGGTGGTATCAAGCGTGGCTCTAAACCAAACTATTCACTTGCCAACTTTTTATCCAAATTCACAGAATAAAGGGGAGAGACTTCTGCATTCCTTGGACATACACAGGCAGTTACGCTTCTACTTGGACAAAACGAAAGCTTTCAGGAAAACTGAGCAATTGTTTGTAGCATATGCTGCAGGAGCACAGGGAAAAGCCATTTCAAAACAGACCATTTCACAATGGATAGGGCACTGTATAAGTTTCTGCTATACACACCATGGGAAAACTGTACCTAACAGCATTAGGTCTCATTCCACCAGGGCAACAGACACTTCAACTGCCTACCTCAGAGGAGTACCTACCAAGGACATTTTGGAAGCAGCAACTTGGAGTTCTGTACATACCTTCACCAAGCATTACCATATGCCTCTTTACTCTAAATCCAGAGCTGGCTTTGCCACTGCAGTGCTGCAAGGCCTTATAGCCACCCCTAATGCCTTATAGAACCAGCCACCCTACCTCAGCTTTGGGATTCTACCCAAGTGTAATGACTGCAGCAGTGTAACACGATGAACATAGTACAGTTTTGTACCTACCATAAATGTAGATGTTCGAGTGTATATACTGCTGCAGTCTAGCTTACCCTCCCTCCTTCCCCTCTTACTTGCTGGTACTTACCTAAGCCTTCGACCCTTTGCTACCTATGGGGAGTATTTGCTGGTAACTGAAAGTTTTTGATTGCTTTTATGATGTATGTTTTATTAGCAATTTACATTGCCTACCTTTTTGGGGGCACCTGACATCTGGGGCAAGAAAAACTGAAGAAAACGGCGTCGGCTGCATCTTATATACCCCTGGCGCACTGACGTCAGGGAAGAAGCGACAGCAACTGATGCCGGACCAAGACTTTGGAACTCTGGCCGACTGAGGGACCGTCTGACGGCAGGATAACCCAAGTGTAATGACTGCAGCAGTGTATACACTCGAACATCTACATTTATGGTAGGTACAAAACTGTACTTTGTCAGGATTGTGCATTATTTTGTGAGCCAATATTAACTGATGATAGTTCATAACATGAGGTAGTTGCAACCAAGAAAGATGTTTTAGGCATTGACAGTGATGGGATGAATGTGTGGAATCTGTTGCAAATTTGGCAATCTTATTATAACATGATTCTAATTTACTTAGTTCTGAAGTTTTGAGATTGTTAAGTATGGGGGATGCATATAAGAGTGAGGAGAGAAGGTGGGTTCTAGCTATGACTATTCTTGCAGCATCTGTTAAGAATTTTTTGTTTCTATACATTGTTCCCATTTTCCTGTGAACCTTTTTGATTGTGTTAGAAATGTGTATGTCAAATTTTAGTCTGTCAATTATGACGCCTAATAGGTTTGTTTGGGAATCTGGGAAAATCCTAGTATTATTACTGGCAGTGATATAAAAGTTAGCTGGGAGGTTAGTAGGTTTAGATGGATGAAAGATCATAAGTTTAGTTTTATTAGGTTTGAGAATGAGTTGCGAGTTTGCTAGCCATGTTTCAATATCAGAGAAGGCTTTGTGTATGACTGTAAGAAGTTGAGTTATTGTGGATGCTGCACATATGAGGGTTGAATCATCTGCTTATTGTATGACAGATGCTTGAGAGGAGGCAGTATTAAGATCATTTATGAATATGCTGAAGAGGAGGGGCCTTGGATTGAACTCTGAGGGACTCCAAGTGTAATAGGAAGGAGTGGAGATAGATTGTGCTTCCATTTCACAGCTTGCTGGTGGTTAGATAGATAACTTTGAAACCAGTTAACAGCATTATGGTTGATATTAATATTTTTCAGAGTGGACATTAACTTAGGTTGGGAAACTGTATTGAATGCTTTAGACATGTCCAAAAAGACTGAAGACACTATTTTGCCATTGTCTCTGAATTTATTTACAGTAATACTGAAACTTAGAAGAGCTGTAGTAGTGTTATGATGTGGCTGGAATCCATGCTATGATGATGAGAGGAGATTATTGTTTAGAAGGTGTTTAAGAAGTTGAAAGTGGATACATCTTTCCAGAATTTTAGAATGTGGTGAAAGTATAGCATTGGGCTGGTAGTTTGTTAGTTCTGTTGAATTACCTCCTTTGTGTAATAGTGTAATATATGCAATTTTCCAACTAGGTGGACATACTGTTCTGTTATAGAGCAGTTTGTAAGTATTGACACAGGGAGGCAATAACATCTACTGTTAATTTTAGATATTCTGTTGGCAAGTTATCTGCTGTCAGAGAAGTGGGTTTCATCTTCTTTAATAATTTTGCAATAGTTTGTTTTGGGACTGTCTGAAATGTAAGTCATTTCTTAACTATTTATCATCTCTTGTCTGTTCCAGTAGATCCCTGTTGGAAGCAGTAAGGAGCCCGTACTCCAAATATGGAAACACTCGGCATTTGTCCAGTCTCAGGTGAGCTGCTACTGCTATCATACATTTTGTGAACACCCAGGGGGCTGTGGTGAGACCAAAAGGTACAGGTCAGAACTGATAATGACTGGCTCTCAGCCGGAAACAGAGAAACCTCCGAGCATTTGTCTACTTTTATGTGGTAATATGCATCCTGGAGTTTTACACAGCACATCCAATCATCTTTCCCTAAGAAGGGAAGAATAGACTGAATGGTGACCATCCAGAATTTTGTCTGTTGAACAAACTTGTTCAGAATCCAAAATTGGTCTCCAAAAAAGAGAAGATCTGTCAAATGGAGCACTGACAAACGAAGACTTGAATGGCTCCGCAAACACGCACAGGTGCACCCAGGCATGCCTCCTTATCGCTATGCCTGAACCTACTGACCTAGCTGTCCCTTCAGCTGCATGTGCAATATGCCTCATGGACAAGTTAGAGATAGACTCCAGGGTGGGAAGCTGGGAGGCTGCTTTATCTTGAACCTCATCAGACACAGCTCACATGATGTTACCTGAGAGCTCCTTGATCAGATCCCTCTAAAGTCTACTGAAGTGTGCCAAAAAGTTCACCAACCGCAAGGCGAAGGTTGAAGAAGTGTAGACCTGCTTCCTAAATTTGTCCATCACCCTAGACTCTTGGTTAGGGGGATGAACAGTGGAACTTTCTTTGTCAGTTCCTTCTTGGTGGCTGCCCAATGCTGATGGTCTTTCAGAGCTGAAAGTATTTTATCTGGTCTCCTAGGGATTGGTTCTATGGAATCAGGGGCCATCCATGCCCCCTGGGCTATTAGTTTGGTAAGGTTGTCAGCTGGCAGTGTCACCCAAGAGGTAGATGGTCGAGCATGGAATGCTTGCAGGTACACAGACTCCTCTGAGAATGGGTCTTGGGGCTTCAAGCCACCCCTCTTTCTTTATTATTTCGAGAATGTCTCCAAAGGAGATGTCTTTTGGGGGTGACCAGGGGGAACCCTCCCAGTCATCAAAATCCATGTCTTCTGTGAGACAGTTCTCGGGGGAATTAAGGTGTTTCCTCTTAAATGACCTCTTCTGAGGCCCATCCTCAGTGGGAGCTTCTGTGGGTGAATCGGAAGAGGTATGGCCCTGTGCAGGAGTGTCTTACAGTGCCAGTGCTCGCTGTCTGGGCATGGAGGTTGGTGGAAACTCTGGACCAGAGGGAATCCCGGGGAAAACTCCAATGGAGGAGAAACCAGCTGGAAGCCTGCAGAAGCCAAGGCCCTCACCATAACTTGAAAGGCAGGTCCCCAAGAGGAACAGGAGCCCATAACCAGGAAGGGCAACTTGGAACCATGGTCCCACGCTGCTCCGAGGAACCTGACCTCAAGGTCGGATCTGAGGGAAAGCTCACAATTGGCATCGTGGAGCTATGATCCCAGGAGACTATCATTTCTGAAGCAATGGAGACTGGAGCCAAAGACATGAGAGCTGTCGGCACAAGGATAGCTGGAATCGAGGAAGTCGGAGCTAAGGTCTCTAAAGCCAGACTGGTTAGAAGAGGAATGCCTGGTGGAGTCCTTGGAGAAAGATGTCTATCTCCAGCAGGGAGTAAAGCCTGGGAAGAAGTAGAGTGAACTCTTGCCATAAGGAGTAGATCCACCAAGCTCACAACATCGACTTCCATTAGACTCCTAAAGGACAGTACCGACAAGGGTGAAAGAGATTCTGGCCTCTCCAAAAAGGGACTTGGTAGTTGCCCTACAAAAGGGTCTAATGAAGGAGAGTATCTGGTTCTGGGAACTGAAGGAAACCATGTTTCCTGGGCTATAGGCACCGGGGAAGGAACCAGTTCTGAAAATACTGCCGGCACCGTAACAGGCACCAAAGGAGTGGAGACACTTTCGAGGGTCAGCACTGAGGTGGATGGTGCTCAAAGTGGAGCCAAAGGTGATGGTTCCATAGATTTTCTGAGATCCATCTTTGGTTCCGCAGAAGCTCTTGGAACCAAAGGTTTCAACTTCTTATGAGCCAGAGCTGAGGGTAATGTCGGCACTGAGTGACTTCTCTTTTTTGAAGAGGAGGAGGATGATGAAGGAGAACGCCCCTTGGATTTAGCACCTCCATGTTGACAAGACAAGGCCTCTTCAAAACATGTTTTTAATAAACCTTTTAAAATAAGTTTATTCTTTCTCTCAAAGAGGGTGCAGTGGTTAAAGGCTTGACAAATGTTGTACTGCTGTTCTAAGTATGCCGGGCCCAAGCAATGCACACAAGAAGCAAGACCATCAGAGTTTGGCATTTTTCTGCCACAACCAGAACAGGATTTGAACCCAATAGGTCTCTTCCTTTTATCTGCCATACTGAAAGACAAGGATCAATGGCAGATACACCCATGCCAAACTCACACACAGAAGAAAGGAATAAAGAAGGAAATGCTACCAATGATGGTATGCCAAAAACTACCAGACGTAGGGGAAAGGGAAAGCACTACCAGCAATGGTAGGAGACATACCAAAAGGTACAAAGGAAGAAGGGTAGAACACTCATCCAAAAAGAAAAATGGTAAAGATTAAAGTAGAGAGAAGAGAGACAGTACTATAAGGAGTATATAAGTAAGCTAACTTGGTAGGAGACTGAAATTCTGAAACAGAAATGGAATAAACAGTAAAATTTTTACTTAGCTCAAGGAAAGTTTGGCTGATGCATCTTTACGAGAAGAGCAGCAAACAAGATTTGAGGCAATTTAGAGAGAGGCATTCTGGGTAGAAACTTGGCTCAGGAGTTTTTGGTTCATGCGAGCTATGTAATGGCTGAGCCGGTTCCGAGACTCGGAACACATTTTCCTATAGGTCAAGGATAAATGAAGATTGACAACATCAGACGAGGGGAGTTGCATGAATGGCTACTGCCTGGCTAGTACTAATACTGGTCTCACCACAGCTTCACTCTGCTGGGATACAATGTTTCTTTGCTTCTTCTCTCACCAGAAGCAAAACGCTAGCACCAATGTCAAGAGGAGAAGGAGGCCACAGCCTGCTTGGTGATCCACAGTCTTGCCCCACATGATGCAAGGGTTTTGCTGTCTTGTTGTACACTTTTTTCTGTTAGATGCCTTGAATAGCAACCAGCCTAATCAGGAACATTAAACACAGACACTCAATGTCCAACCAGAAACCGTCAAGAATCAATGCACTTTGCTCCTTCTCTCACCAGGAGAAAATAGAAGCACTAATCCCAAGAGGACTACTGAGAAGCAGAATGTGGGCTCTCTAATAACCGGTGGTCTTGCAATAGATCTTTAAAGGTAAGACGAAAAAATGTGTTAATATCCTAAATACTGCAGTGTGCTCTAAGCAGTTAGATATGAAAGGGGGTAACTTAAGTTTTAACTGCCTAAGTGGAGAGCCACTAATTTTAAAAGAGCAATATAGATTGAAACAGAGTGGGTACTTTTGTATTCTGGTACTATGGAATACAGTGGGATGGCCAACAAAATTAAATAGTTGAAGGGGAGTGATTTCACAAAATAATTTTGTACTTACTCACACCAGCCAATGAAAGGGGAGAGGGATTTCCCAAACATACTCAGCTGAGGACTGTAAGTAACATCCTTCCAAGATGAAAAAATAATGGACTCCCTTAGAATGACACCAGTAACAAAGCCAACAGTTAAACTCGATAATCTTTTGTTTATATTGTGGCATCATCCTTGGAGAATGTGGAATGCTGTCAGTGCTAGGCTCATACCTGCCTCGGACACAATCTGAAAGCTCTATCATGTCTCGCTCTATATAGTCCAGGAGCATATGTCTCAAGTCACTAATGTCCACATGGGCTACGACAGAGTCATACTTGTACTTGTGGTCCAATGTCCTGAGAGAGTGTCTGGTTTGGCAGATCCTTGCCCCCGATAGATAAATTAACTATGACTATCCCTGTGCTCAGCCTAGTGAATGGTGCCTCACAACAGAGTCTCCACTGACCAATATACTGGGTTGTGTGGTAGTTTGCCTGAAGTGCTTAGAGGATAAGGCATTGTGAGATGCGTTTTTTTTTGTGTTCTGGGAAGTTTTGTCTTTATAGTGTTCAGAAGGTTGCTGAGAACAGTGTCTAGGAGGCCTCTGAGGTTTGGGTATATTGTATTTACAAGCCTCAGCATATGTGAGTCTATGTGCCTGATCCATTGTAGGTGAAATGTGTGTGTTACTGGCAACTAGTTTGTAGATATCAGTGTCTGTATACAAAGAGCTTTGCCTCCAAAGACATGTGTAATTACATTTTTCACATACTGACTCAGTCTGTTTAAGAATAAGGTGATTTTCAGTAGACATGAAACAATTTCTACGTTGTCTCAGGCTGCCCATTTTCAACAGGCTGGCTACAGAGACAGTAGGAAAGTGCACATCCATGGTTGTGGATCCCCTTTTTTTGTGATCTACTAGGGGTGGCACAAAGACGGATTTTGTAACTAACAAAACTGTAAGCTGTAGGGCTGGGGGCAGAGGTCTAGTATTAATCTAAAACAACACACTTGGAGAAATGCTTCTAAATGGGCAAACTAGCTGTTCTACACTCGGAAAATAGCAGAGGAAGTTTTATATGGAAAATTACAACTTTAGGTGCCTCTTGGAGAAAGCATATGACAAGGCCTCAAGAAAGCTGACTTGGGCAGTACTGCAGTGGTTCAAAGTTCCAGAAATACTGGTAGAATTAGTGCAGGCTATGTACAAGGACCCAATGACTCAAGTACAAACAGTGCTTGGTTTCAAAGAGGGGTTCTCAGTGGGAGTGGGTTTGCACCAGGGTTCAGCCCTGACCACTGCAGTTCATACTGGTGGTAGACTACATTAGCAAACAGGTCAGAGGGGGCAGAAAAAGAAAACTGATGTATGCAAACCATGTGGCATTACAGACAGACTCTGGGCAAGAACTTCAGCAAAGGATAGAGGAATGGAATGTAAAACAGAAGGCACATGGGATGAAATTAAGTACAGAAAAGACAGTGGTAATGGCATCAAATTAGAGTAATCAGAAGAAGTTGAAAATTGAGGTAGAATGGAAGATATTGGAACAGGTTAGCAGCTTCAAGTATCTGGGAGGGGTGGTTGACAAGAAGGGGAAGTCTGAACGAAGAGGTCAAAGCTATAATCAGGGGGGCTGCAGCCAATTTGCATATTGTCAGGTGTACTGTATGACAGAAGAATGCCAACGAACCTGAAAAGTAAGGTGTACAAAACTGTGGTGCGACCAGTACTACTGCATGGTACAGAAACCTGGGCAGTAAAGGCAGAGCAGATAAGAAATAATCAGCAAAGGATAGAGGAATGGAATGTAAAACAGAAGGCACATGGGATGAAATTAAGTACAGAAAAGACAGTGGTAATGGCATCAAATTAGAGTAATCAGAAGAAGTTGAAAATTGAGGTAGAATGGAAGATATTGGAACAGGTTAGCAGCTTCAAGTATCTGGGAGGGGTGGTTGACAAGAAGGGGAAGTCTGAACGAAGAGGTCAAAGCTATAATCAGAGGGGCTGCAGCCAACTGGCATATTGTCAGGTGTACTGTATGACAGAAGAATGCCAACGAACCTGAAAAGTAAGGTGTACAAAACTGTGGTGCGACCAGTACTACTGCATGGTACAGAAACCTGGGCAGTAAAGGCAGAGCAGATAAGAAAGTTACAGGTGATGGAAATGAAGTGCCTGAGAAGGGTGACTGAATGCATACTGTGGGACAGACAAAGAAATTATTGTTTATGTACTTACCATAACTTTGCAATTGTGTTATCTTCTTTCATTCCCTCTCACAAATGGGTTAAAGAATCTGTCCTCGGATCCGACTCGGACACTTTTTTTCAGACCAGGATCAAATCTCAAGATCCTCCCACTACCAACAATGCACTGCACTCCAACTAAGCTCCTCATATCGAGTTTGCTGCCCACAGATAGAAAGAAAAAAGTAGATAATGCCAGGAAGGGGGATGGCAGGGAGGGAGGCTGAGGAGGAATGAAAGAAGACAACACAGATACCAAGTTATGGTAAGTACATAACTAATAAATCTGATGTTGTCTCTTTCATTCCTCCTCATGAATGAGTAGAGTCCCCAGCTATGCAACTCCTGGGTGGTCTCAAGGAAGGATATGACGGAGCACAGCTAAACCGACTGAAGCCCTGCTCCAGGACACAAGATCTAATTTAGAATGTGATACAAATGTATGAACCTTAGACCACATGGCTGCAGCACAGATATCATCTAAGGAGGCCCTGGAAGAAAAGGCAGATGAGGTGGATATAGATCTGGTGGAATGGGCCTTAGGAGGACATGGTAGCTGCAATCCATTTTTATTATAAATGAAGGTGATACAGTCTACAATCCACTTGGCGAGAGGAACCTTTGAAAATACCTGACCTAGACGGCTAGCAGAAAAGGAAAAATAACTGATCTGACTTTCAAAAAGACTTAGTCCTGTGCAAGTAAAACCATAACTGTCTGTGAACATCTAACGAATGCAACAATTGTTCTCCATCATTACAGAAATTACAGAAAAAGACTGGTAACTGTTCAACCTGGTTAAGACTGGCTTCGGCAGCTACCTTGGGCATAAAGGAAGGATTTGTATGAAGGGACACTCTAGCCTTGTGAAAAATTACGTAAGGCAGCTTAGAAGACAAGGCCTGAATTTCAGATATTCTCTTAGCTGAGGTATTGGCAACAAGAAGAACTGTCTTCCCTGAAAGAAACTTTAGGTCACAGTTGCCCACTTATTCAAAGAGTTTTTGATTTAAGCTTTGCAAAACCATGGTGAGATCCTATGGTGGAGATGGATCCTTTACCGGAGGCCTGAGAAGGAAAACCTCTTTCAAGAAGGCCTTGCACAGTTTGGAAGCTGAAAGACAGTTGAGAATGCTGCCAGAATGAAAATTAGAGATTGCCACTAACTGGAGTTTGATGGTGGGAGAAGCTAGCTCTTTCTTTGAAGAGAGATGCAGGAAAGAGAGCATCAGGAATAGGTGCTGACAAAGGGACAATGCTTTCTTTGGAAGCTCAAAAGACAAATCTCTTCCATTTACTTC
>NC_056733.1:387548532-387643532 GCF_019279795.1 Protopterus annectens
AGGACAGTAAGTAAGTTTGTATACAAGAAGAAAACTGTTACTAGCACAGCAGCAGAAGTGGTATGCATTCTATGTGAAACAAAACAGTATCCTATTACTCAAACAGAAGTACAGACTGGGTTTGAAAAAGTAGTCCATCCAGTTGCTGTTGTTCCAAACTGGACATACGATACGATCATAAGTAAGAATTTTCTCCACTTCAAAGAATTGTGAAGGCAATTCTTTTAATGAACTACCCTGTCCGGGTGGAGAGGGAAGCCAGCAAGTGACTAAGCCTACAGATGTACCTCTGCCAAACACAGTAAAGGGGGAGAAAGCAACCATCAGATGCATTCATTAGAAAGTATGAATTTAACAACTACTAAGACAATGTCCTAGGGAACTGTAATGGTACAAAAATCTGGCTAAAGATAGAAGGAAAGGAAGAACACATAGAGATAAAGAGGCAGGTTAGAACTTTACTTATGTATTCATGCGTCCATCCTTTGTTGACTTGTTTAGCTGCACTAGGCTAGTGATCTCATTTCAGGAAAGCACATAGGTGGCAGTTCTACTACTAGGCAGAAATTTGGCCAGGGCATCAGGGAACTTCTCCTACTCTGTAGCACACAGGGACACTTTTGATGGTGGCACACTCTATCTCCTGTTTCCGTTCCAGGTGCTTAGGTGGCCTGGAGATACAGGCGGAAATATGGTGAGTGCAAGTGAACAAAATTCAAAAAATGGAAAAGAAATGAGTGTGAAAATGACTCAGCCTTTACATGAAAGGCAGCTAAACAAATCAGAAGAAACGGAGAGATCACTGGTATAGGAGGAGAATGCTGAAACTAATAATCCAGGTGTAGCAGTTCTGGATTCTGAGACTTTATTCCAAAAAAAAAGCTGTTTAAATTAGAAGAGAGTCAGCAAGAATATATTTTTCCAACCCTTCAGTCCGGAGGGTTGCGGAATATTTATTTGAAGGAGCTGATCTACCAAAGTGAATCGGAGAGTGAACTGGCATCATCATGGGGTGAAATCATGGAGAAAATACAGGAAGAAGTTACAGAAAATAACACAAAAAAGAAATCATACAGACAGACTGTTACAGAAGAAAAAAAGAAATGAAGAGGAGAAGGCAATGAAGAAAAAATGTGTAGTAAAAATAAGGAGCATGAAATAAATAGGACTGGACAGGTATGAGGTATGGGGCACTATAATTGCACCACTGGGTGTTTCACTCAAGGAGGTAAGAGAATTTATTCTTGTATACCAAGAAATATATCATGACTTAATTTTGTAAACAATTTGGACAATACGCGGAAATTATTTCAGGAAAAAAATTTGAACTAAAAAAAGAACTGTAATACATGGACTAAATACACTGTACGGCCTTTTTTTAGAGAAACAGAAAAAGGAGTTATAATACAATTCAGAATAGAAGTTGAAAAAGATCAACTAAAAGGACATTTAAAGACAAAATGTAAAGATGTGATGGACATTAAACAATGTATGATAAAATATGTTTATGGATTGGGGGTTGGGAATGTGGGATTATTTCGAAAATGCTATGTGATAATGTTGTACATATTTCCAGTGTGATTAATGCGACTGGTAAAAGAGGATTTTTTTTAAGTACAAAGAGCAACCTAAAACATACTATTTTGTGGAAATGTTGACCACTTGATTAATGAATGTGAAAAGCAAAACGATTTTGCTTGTGGCAAAACAAGGCATCCAGCAAAAAATGTGTTATGAAATTTAGGAAATGTGGAAAAACTGGACATATGTGGTTGGAATGTGAGAAAATGTAGAAACTGTAGAAAAAAAAGGTATACAGAATACAGTGCAAGGCAAAAATGTAGAGAAGGAAGAAGAAAAACAAGAAAAGAACAATGATATAATAAAGGAGGAAAAACACATGGAAAAGAAGATGAGAAGAGGTGACCAATACAAATGAAGAAGAATATGTAAATTTGCAAATAGTAAGAGGAAAGACAAATTCCATAGGGAAAAGGGTAGAAAAGCGAGAAAAACAAAACTTAAAAGCATAATTGTGAAACAGAACAAAACAGGTAACGGATGAAATGCACATAATAATATCATTTAAAAGCTAAAGAGTTTACATTTAACTGTAAATAGTATAAAGAATATCAAAAGAAAAACAGGTATTTTAGAATGGTGTGCTTCAATAGACATGGATATTTTCATATTAGAATACACCAGGACTTTGACAGAAGAAGAAGAAAGAATGCAAACTGAAATACTATGGGGATGCAAAAGTTATTTGGAATATGGAGAAATATACAAGTTCAGGGATAGGCATATTATGTAAACAAAATATTAAAATCTTAGATTTTATATTAGTTGAATTAGGAAGAATAACTGTACTAGACTTAAGATGGAAAACGAAGGTTTATAGGATTATTGCTTTATATGCGTATGTTACAAAGAAAGAAAGAGAAATCATATTTAAGAAAATTCTAAATTATGTAGGTGTTAATATGGATATAACATTAATAGAAGACTTTAATTGCAATTCTAGAAGAGGAAAAAAGTAATGATATTAAAATGATACAGGAGATAATTAAGTGGAAGATTATATACATATGTATATGGGATAATAAACACTGAACTTATAAAAGAGGAGAAATTAAATGGAAATTGACTATTTTTAGTGTCAGTATAAAAATATTACAAAAAAGGATAAAAAGACAGCTTTTTGGATCATATTGCTATATGGATAAAGGGTCCACGGTGGTGGTGCTGCAGTAGCGTTGTCACCTCACAGTAAGACGCTGTCCGGTTCGATTCTCAGCTAGAGCGTCGTCTGCGTGGAGACATGCGTGAATGGGCGTACCTTCGTTGAAGGTTGTGCGTCAGGGCTGGCAACTCGGCAAGTAAAAATCAACTGCCAATCATTAGCAGACCGGAGTTCCGCTGTGGCGACCCCTAACCGGGAAAAGCCAAAAGACACATATATTGTTATATGGATAAAGGTATGTGAGAAAAAGTGATAGAACAAACTAGGTAAAGGTATTAAAAGGCTTAATGAAAGAGATTTAAATAAAGATTTAAATAAAGATGAAAATAATTGAACAAATGATGGATAGATCATATAGGTATGAGAATATTTTATAGAAATGGGACTAACTGATTGATAAGTTTTAAAGAGAAATATATAAAAGGCAATACACAATTGTGTGTAGAGCTCATTTTAAATTGAGTCACCTATACTAAGCCAAAAGATATAGTAAACCTCCTGGCCGATAAATTCAGTTCCAACTTTACCCCTCTCTCCCCCTCAACCTTCACCCAGGAAATGCCACCAAATATAACACCCCCTGCTATCACTTCGGAACATGTCCTTAATATGCTCTCTCTAAGACCAAGAGCACTGCATCAATGGGCCCAGACAATATACCAGGATGCCTTCAAAACAGCATGAAACATAACTTATCAGGGCCTCTGGAATTGCCATTTAACTACAGCCTCCAAACAGGCTTTGTGCCTCATGAATGCAGAACAGCAACAGTCATCCCTCTGCACAAAGGTGGGCCATCTACAGACCCTGGAAACTACAGTCCCATAAGTCTCACTAGTCTTATATATAAATCCATGGAAAGAATTATCATGGAAATGATCAAAAGTGATATAGTAAACCTCCAGACACTGGACCCAACTCAGTCTGGTTTCATCAAGGCAGACCATACCTACTCAACCTGGTTGACTTCTTTGAGTAGATCACCAAAGCAATGGATGAGGGCAAAATAGTTCACACTGCCTACCTTGACCTGGCCAAGGCATTTGACACAATACCCCCGGTGGATAGCTAACTGGCTCACAGACAGGAGCCAGGAAGTTAGAATTGGGTGAGTCCACCTCTACAAAGAGGCCAGACACAAGTGGAGTCCCTCAAGCATCAGTCCTTGGGCAACTCCTTTTTGGCATTTACTTCTTTGAAGTCAAGGCCAATGTCAGTGGTCTATGGCTGACTAAATTTGCAGATGATTGCATATTAGGAACTGTCATTCAATCCCACACTGACACAAATGTTCTCCAGGAGGGGCTGACACAGACAAACAACTGGCGTCAGAGCCATGGACTAAAACTAAATGCCAAGAAATCCATAACAGTATCCTTCGGGAAGTCATCCACTGCTGGTCATTATCATATTGACAACACATCCCTTAGAGCTGACCCAGTAGTCAGGGACTTAGGGACACACATAGATAGTCATCTAGACTTTGACCATCACGTGTCTACAGTAGTGAGGAAATCATTCTATGTTGCTCAACTTATAAACAAAGGTGTGCATCTAAGACCAAGAAAGTAATTGTTCCACTGTATTCATCATTCATCAGACCCATCATTGAGTACAATGCCCCCTCTGGTATGTACCTAACCAGGCGTCTCCAACAACTGGAACATCCACAGAGGTTCCTCACTAAAAGAATACAAGGCTTAAGTAAAATATCCTTATGTAGACCACCTCAAGACTCTATCCCTGTATTCTGTCTCCTACAGGCTTTTGAGGGGAAATCTATGTCTGACATACAGGGCATTGTTAGACCCCACTCTGAAGGACCTCCTGCATAGCCACAAAACAAACAGTACCAGAATTACCCATTCTAAACACAAACCTTGCCTGTGATATAAATAAGACATGCTGGAGAGACAGGTATGTATCCCAGAGATTACCCCATCTCTGGAACAGGCTCCCCATCCATGTGAAGCAAAGTTCCTCCCTAACCCAATTCAAGTGCAACCTGGACAACTGGATGGGGAAAAGGAAATTCATCCCTGGTTTGGCACCGGTGTCTCTAATGGACACAGGCAACCTATAAATGGTTCATCTCCCAGGCCCTAGCTTGTAAATGTTTAATCTCCCAAGCCTCTGCATGAGGTATCAAGGGCATCAGAATTTGTCAGAGATTTGGGATGCATGGCTAGACTTAAAAAGGCCCTTGTGGTCATTAGCCTACTAAACACCCATGAAGCTATAAAAATGCTTTCCAGAATACCAAAATGAAAAGATGAGAATTGAAAAGTAAGATGTAAACAATTGAGTCAAGAAGTGTTTAAGGGAATAATAGAAGATAATAGAACTTTTTGCAAGAAAGGAAAAATAAATATATAATACAAACCAAGAAAACATTAAAAGACTATTGCATAAACAAAGATATTGTTTACAAAGAAGAAAAGTAGTAATAGCACCCCATTAGAATAAAATAGTACAAGAGAACAAATGAATAATAAAATAATTAAAGAACAGTGAAGGATAAAAAAATAACACCACAAGACAGAATAAAATTACATAAAACACAATTTTGTAAAAATAAAAATGAGTCAAAAGTAAAGGGGAAATGGATAGTTAAAAAACTAAGTGAAGAAGACAATACAAATTTAGAGAAAAATAGAGGTAAATGAAATATTAAAATATATTAACATGGATACAGCTACAGGATTAAATGGTATTGTATATCATAAGCATAACAACATGGAAAGTTGGCAGAAAGTCTTTTTTGTGAAGGTATTAAATGAATGGTTAAGGAAAGGTATAACAGCTGAAAAGATATGTATGGGAATCATGAAATGTATGTGTAAAAAAAGGAGATAAAGATGATATAAAAACTGGAGACCAATAGTACTGAATAATACAGATTATAAGATCTTTATGAGAATAATAACTAATAGAATAACAAAGTAGAAAAGCTACTTGATCAAATAGTCTTTAATAGACAAGGGAAAGAAAGTCAAGACTTAATATGGGTAGCACAAGATGTAACAGATGATATTGTAAATAAAAAGGTAGAAGCAAAAATTACGGTAGGAGATCTAAGTAAGCCATCTAATAAAATACAATATGATGCTAGAGGCTTATAACACAAGTGATAGAACAGTTAAAGTAATTAAGTCAGTATATGAAATAAATAACATAAGAATAATTTTAAATGGATGGCTAGGTATCAAAATAGGATGTTGACTAAAACAAGGATGCCCAGCAAGTAGTATATTTGCCTTAGTTATGAATGTAATTGCTAATAAAATACATAGGAAGTTAAATATGGTAGGATATAAGATAATAAAAGAAATATGATTACAAATAATATTTACATATGCAGATGATATAGTATTAATCATTAAAAATAAAGAAGGACTGGATGAAACAAAATGTTAATGGAAGAATTAAAGACAAATGGTCTAAGTTTAAATAAAAAAAAAGTACAGGTTTTGGATTCATTGGTAGATATACAGTTTAACAGACAGACCACAAATTAGGAATTGTATTTGGAAAAAAAATTAATATATTAAAAACAACAGGAAAAAATATTCAGGAAATAAAACGTATGCACATTCTGGAAGGCATATAAGCTATCATACAAGAAAAAAAGAATATATAATAAATTCTATTTTACTAGGTAAGTTAGCATATTTAGTATATATATGGCACTGGCTGACTATAAAAAAAGAGATAATGACTATGATGTTTTCACTCATATGGGGATCCAGACTGAATCCATGAGAGGGAGAATTTTGTATACAAAGAAGAGGAAGGAAGGTTGGGGTTAATAAATCCAATTGTCCATACATATTCACTGAACCTGCAGAACACTTTAAAAAGCTACTAAAAAAAGAAAATAAGAATTTGATAGAATACATTTCCTATGATAAATATAAGTGTTTTGGAGAAAAATGGAAATAGGGAAAAGAATGAAGAATTATATGAATGAAGAAATTAAAGATCAAAACAAAACATTCCTATGGAAGTTAAAAGTGAATATAACTGAAAAAAATAGGAAAGAATGGTATTTAAACATTATGAAAGAACACTATTTCATCCTTCCTTGGAAACAATTAGAAATGAAAAAGCAAAAAAAAAAAAAAAAAGCTTTTAAAGAAAGATTCATGTGGTGTAGAAAAATATATGAATGCAAGGATTTTTTGTAGAGATTATCAATAAGTAAATTACCAGTCAAAGCTAACATGCCATATAAACGAAAACAAGAAAAGATTTGTATTCATTGTGGAGAACCTGAAATAACTGAACATGTTTTTTTAAATGTATTAGAGCAAAGAAATTGCTGGAAGAAATATGTAAAAATAAAATGCTGAAAGGTTTAGAAAAGATAGAATATATATAAACATAGACATGTTGGAATATGGATTTTATGATAAGACAAAAAGAACTGAAGAAAATTGATAGAATAATATTTTATATTTTATGGACAATATGGACAAAAAGACAATGAAATTAAATTTAATGGAAAATGGATAGTAACAGAAATTGTACAGAAGATATGTTATTGGCTTTGTAATAAAGTGTTGGGGGGAATCCTTAATAATATAAATGCTTACGTACTACTATATATAAGTATAAATTACTGTAAATAATGTATATATTAATTATGTAAATAATGTATATAATATTAATTATGTAAATAATGTATATAAGTATCGATCATCAATAAAGAACCCCTACTCTTTTTGGAGTGCACAGGGATGCTATTCATTGTTAAACTTCCAGTTTCCATTCTGAGCATGGAGGCGGCTCGGAGAGACTGGTAGGAAGATGGAGGCAGTGAGTAAGTGTGATGGCGAGCAGCAAAAGGAAGAGTATAATATGCAGGAGGTAGCAGAATCTAAAAGTTATTGGTTGTCTAAAGAGGTTGAAATTGAAGGAGTGGTTCAGTTATCAAGGAAACAGAAGAAGTGGAAGTGAAGGAGACTGGTGAAAAGAAGGTACTTTGCAGGACTCAGAGTACATGTTCCAATAAGATCTGTTTTCTGTGTCAAGGTAGGAGTGTATAGTTACAGCCCTCCAATTGGGAGGGTTGCAAGATGTATATCTAAGGGAAATGATAAATTAAAGTGAACCAGAAAGTGAAGCAGTGGCATCCTGGGGCAATATCATGGACAAAATTCAGAAAGTGAGAGAAATTACATAAAAGAAAAAAAAATGTATGCAAGAACAGTGAAAGAAGGCAAGAAGCAAGTAAGAGGGGGAGGAGGAGAAAAAACGATTGTGAAAAAGAAATTTGCTGTGCAGCTTAGCAGTAAGGAAGAAAATGAATTTGACATGGGACACAGTTATTGTGGCTTTGAAAATATCACCTGAAGAGGTATGAGTTTTTATACATCTTAATACAGAGACTTATTGTGATATTTGAGAAAAAAAAAGATTGTAGTCCATGGAACACTTATGTAATTCAGACTTTTAATAGAGAAACAAAAAAAGGATTGCTGGACAATTTCGAACTGAGGTGGATAAGAAGCATTGAAAGACTGTTTAAAATCTGTATATAAAGAAGTTATGACCACTACAAAAATATATAGTAAAAAAGATTTATGGACTCGGGGTGGGAATTTGGGGTAATTTTGAAAATGGAAAATGACATGATTGCACATATTCCAAGTGTAATACATGTTGAAAGCAATAAAGGTTTTGTAAGATATAGGGGACAGCTAAAAACCTATGGGATGAATGATCATTTAATAATTAATTGTGATAATATTTGCTAGTAATTACAGGTGTCGGGGTAGCCACATTCTTTGATTTCCTGTCCTTGCCTATTTAAGTGGTACAGTGTGAAATATTTTCTGCTTAAAAACCTCAGCTTTGGCCAGCTAAGAACTTGTTGTATTCAACTGGACATATAAGAGAATTTAAGTACCTTTATCTGCACTTTTTTCAAAAAAATACAGTATTTAAATTGATTTTAACTGTGTTGCAGGAATATTAACTGAACTGGAAGTTAGTCAGTGTTTGCTGAATTTTGTTATTTGCTAGTAATTACAGGTATGGGGGTAGCCACATTCTTTGATTTCCTGTCCTTGCCTATTTAAGTGGTACAGTGTGAAATATTTTCTGCTTAAAAACCTCAGCTTTGGTCGGCTAAGAACTTGCTGTATTCAACTGGACGTATAACAGAATTTAAATACCTTTATCTGCACTTTTTTTTCAAACAAACACAGTTTTAAATTGATTTTAACTGTGTTGCAGGAATATTAACTGAACTGGAAGTTAGTCAGTGTTTGCTGAATTTTGTTATTTGCTAGTAATTACAGGTGTGGGGGTAGCCACATTCTTTGATTTCCTGTCCTTGCCTATTTAAGTGGTACAGTGTGAAATATTTTCTGCTTAAAAACCTCAGCTTTGGCCGGCTAAGAACTTGCTGTATTCAACTGGACGTATAACAGAATTTAAGTACCTTTATCTGCACTTTTTTTTTCAAACAAATACAGTTTTAAATTGATTTTAACTGTGTTGCAGGAATATTAACTGAACTAGAAGTTAGTCAGTGTTTGCTGAATTTTGTTATTTGCTAGTAATTACAGGTGTGGGGTAGCCACATTCTTTGATTTCCTGTCCTTGCCTATTTAAGTGGTACAGTGTGAAATATTTTCTGCTTAAAAACCTCAGCTTTGGCCGGCTAAGAACTTGCTGTATTCAACTGGACATATAAGAGAATTTAAGTACCTTTATCTGCACTTTTTTTTCAAACAAATACAGTTTTAAATTGATTTTAACTGTGTTGCAGGAATATTAACTGAACTGGAAGTTAGTCAGTGTTTGCTGAATTTTGTTATTTGCTAGTAATTACAGGTGTGGGGGTAGCCACATTCTTTGATTTCCTGTCCTTGCCTATTTAAGCAGTACAGTGTGAAATATTTTCTGCTTAAAAACCTCAGCTTTGGCTGGCTAAGAACTTGCTGTATTCAACTGGATGTATAAGAGAATTTAAGTACCTTTATCTGCACTTTTTTTCAAACAAATACAGTTTTAAATTGATTTTAACTGTGTTGCAGGAATATTAACTGAACTGGAAGTTTTGACTCTGCTCTTCAGTTAGTCCCACCCACCCTCCCTGTTTTTGTTTTGGTGTTAATTTTAGAGGCCTTGAAACTGCCCGCCCCTCTTGTAAATTTGTGTTTGGATACTCCTTCTGGGCCCATCTCATTTGCTCACTCAAATGAGTGCAGTGAGATCATATTCTGATTTCAGGCACTCCTACTGTGTACATAGAGAACATCTGGGAAACAGAAAAAAAATTAAGCTTGTTTCCTGCCTTTCCTGTTAAGTGGTATAGACTATTTGTAGGCTTCTGAGCCCCCAAGCCCTTCTGTGTTGGAGGAAAGCCTTCTAGCTTAGTTTTTTGTTCTTATAACTAGCCAGTTTTCTAGTTTCAGCACTCAAATCTGTTTCTTTGATCTCAGCACTTGTTCAGAAAAAAAAAATTTAATCTGCTTTTACTGTACTTGTGTTTCTACCTACTTTATTTTACTTTTGCATCATCTTAAAAGTACTCAATTGTATTTATTACTGCTTGGTGTAACTCATTATAAGCCTTTTGGTTTAAACACTTGGGCTTCGGACCAGTTGTTTTGCACTGAGAGGGTTTGTGGTCTGCACTGTAGTGGCAGAACAGGTAGCTTACATCCTTCTAGGTTGGGAACTGCTGATTGAGGGCTCAGTGTCTGTTATTCTAAAAGTGTATTATTTATTTATTTATTTATTTATTTGCAGTTGGTTTACCAGGATAGTCAATTGGGCCAAAAGAACCCGTTTTCAATGGAGTCCTGGGGAGAAAAGCTCTAATACAGACAAAATTAGGTACATACAAAAAAAAAAAATAAATTTTTTTTAATTCTGGTTTAAGCACTTGGGCTTTCAGGCCAGTTATTTTACATTAAGAGGGTTCGTGGTCTGCACTCTTGTGGGAGGAGAGGCTGGACTCTGCCCTTCTGAGCTGGGAATTTCTGGTTAAAGGCTTATAGTGCATGCATATCTGAACTGCTTCTTACTGAAGTTGGTGCGCCTTGTTTGCTGTGGCATAGACTGGATTCGGGCCTGCTGGATCTAGCTTTGTTTGTGTAACTTGAGCACTAATCCAGGCATTCTCTAAAGTATTCAATTGTTTTTATTACTGCTTGGTAGTAACTTTATTAAAGTGTAGCTATCATTCTAAGTCTTTTGGATTAAGCACTTGGGCTTCAGACCAGTTGTTTTACATTAGGAAGGTTTGTGGCATGCACTGTGGTGGCAGGACAGGTAGCTTTCATCCTTCTAAGTTGGGAACTGCTGATTGAGAGCCCAGTGTCTGTTATTCTTAAAGTGTATTACTTCTGGTTTAAGCACTTGGGCTTCAGGCCAGTTATTTTACATTAAGAAGGTTTGTGGTCTGCACTCTTGTGGGAGAAGAGGCTGGAATCTGCCCTTCTGAGCTGGGAATTTCTAGTTAAAGGTTTATAGTGCCTGAATATCTGAACTGTATCTTACTGAAATTAGTACACCTTGTTTGCTGTAGCATAGATTAGATCCAGGCCTGCTGAATCTAGCTTTGTTTATATGCTTGTTTGTTTGCTTGTTATTTCCCTGGAACGCTAATTCCACCTAATACGTGGCTTCTCAGCGCTTCTGTGGATCACTAGTGATATCTGCATTGCTTACTGTACTTATTTCCTTGTTTCACTTGAAAGAAAGTTACTGTTTGTCGTTTTTGCATTTAAGTTACCTGTAACACATTGCACTTAAGTTACCTGGCACTTGCTCACTAAAGCAATTATATAAGTCAGCACTAAAAATTAAAAGCACTACACCCTCACTCCCCACTGGCTTTTGTTTTCAATTATTAACGAATTCTTAATATTATTCTAGCATGTCCAAAGGTCAGTTGTCACTCTCCTCTCTGGTCCAGCTGGTGAATCTGGGAAACTTGAGGCAATGTTACAACTGCCTCATGTACACAGACAAACCTCTCCTCCTCCCAACAAATTCCAACACATGTGAGAGATGCAACCATATAGCCAAACTGGAGGCTAAGCTCTCTCAACTCAGTACTGGCATAACCAGTCAGGAGGAGAAGGAAACCACACTCACTACAATTCCAGTCTCACATAGACCTACCACGACAGCAAACCAAACACATAATCACACAAAAACATACTCAGAGGCTCTAAATAAAGATCTGCCTAAGCAGCATAGTCCTCCAAAGCAGACACCCAAGCAACCGCTACCCCAAAACAAAACACGTGCAACACATATCTCACAAAGCCAGTGTGCCGAACAGTCATAGCCCTTAAGACTAAACAACACACCTGATACACTTGTAATAGGTGACTCTATCGTCATGCACACTGACGTCCCACTCACCAGGCTGAACAAGGAGAGGGTCACGGTGAGCAGCCTGTCGGGCGCTAGGATCCGCCACATAACATAAGCACTCAGGTCACTCCAAGGCAAGTACAATTATGACTCAGTCATTGTCCATGCTGGTGTGAATGACCTGAGACGTACCTCCCTGTACTACATGAAAAGAGACATAAAGGAGCTTTCTGAGCATGTAGCCCAGGCCGGTATGACCCTGACCTTGAGTAGCATCTTACCCTCACCAAAAATGATGCCACAATATGAAGACAAGATGATCAATTTCAACAATTGGCTTAAGTACTGGTGTCATTCAAAGGGGATCCAATGCCTGTCAGCTTCGGATGATATGCTCGACAAGCCATGATGCTTCGCTAGGGACGGCTTGCACCTGTCACCCCTGGGCTTTCGGATATTGGCAAAGGCTCTTGCTACCCCCATAGTGCCTTTTTTAGGCAAGGCTCAAAAGACAAACCCACCTCCATAGGTATCACAAGGGATAACAAACTAAGAATAATGCTATTCAATGCCAGAAATCTAAACCTCAAGATGCACGCACTCTAAACTCTCCTTAGCATGGAGAACATTGATATCTGTGCAGTAACAGAAACCTGGTTTAGGGCTCCCGAGAGCACCCCAGCACTACCAGGTTATACCTCATACCATGCTTTTCGGCCCCAAAACTTGGGCCGAACCACAAAAGGAGGGGGAGTATCGATATTCATCAAAGATACCCACACCTCCAGGTTGGTGGCAAAGCACGAAGCATCAGAGGCTATCCATGTGCAACTAACAGTGGGTAAAACTGCCTTCCAGTTTATAGCCTGCTATAGACTACCCTCCCAAACCCAGGAACCCCACTAGGCCTTCCTGAGAACACTGGAAAATATGAAGGTCTCTCCAAACACCATTATATTGGGTGACTTCAACTACCCAAACATAGACTGGGAGCATTACTCTAGCTCCAACACCCTAGCCCAAAGGTTCCTAGAATTTATAAACTCAAATGCTATGGAACAACTTGTTACCACTCCCACAAGAGGGGAAAACAAACTGGACCTGATCATCACCAACATGGGGACTCTATGCTCCAGACCAGAAGTGTATCCCTCACTGGTAAGATCAGACCATAAACTAATCTCACTGGATATTCACATCCCGACCCCACCCCCTGCCCAGAAAACCACAGTGAAAAACTTCTCTAATGCAAATTTCACACTCCTCAAAACCGAGGTGGAATCCTTCAAAGCCCCTGGGCCTGTGGAAAATACGGCCCAGACCGCAGAATCCTTTATAAACGCATTCTATGAACACCTTCAGGAATGCATGGATCATGCGATCCCAAATAAAACCAAGACCCAATCCTCCAAAGGCAGACGTCCTGTCTGGTGGACCCCAGCCATAAACAAACTATACAATAGAAGGAGGAAGCTACTAAATGACAGAGCAAAATCCCAAAAAGGGAAGGCATCACTGATTAGTATTAGCAAAAAACTACGGACACTCATAAAATTGTCTAAGGCCAGCTTCGAGAGAAAAATTGCACAGGACACTAAGGATAATCACAAGGCTTTCTTTAGTTATGTTAGGAACCTGGGTGGTAATTCCCAGATATGCTCAGAATTAGTCCAAAATGACAAAAAATACACTGAACCCACAGACATTGCCAACATCCTAGCTGACAGGTTCAGCGCAAACTCCCCACCAAAAGGGCAAATATCTATCCCAGCAGAGTGCTGCCCCCCCCCTGACATCTCAGATGCTCAGCTAAGAGCGCCCTTTCCAAAGCAAAAAACACAGCATCAATGGGACCAGACGGTGTCCCGGGCTGTGTCCTACATCAACTCCAAGAAGAGCTAAACCAAAACATAAAACTACTGTTCAATCTCAGCCTTACTACAGGATATGTGCCCAAAGAGTGGCGTACAGCAACAGTGGTCCCTCTCCATAAAGGTGGTGCCTCAACAGATCCTGGAAACTATCGCCCCATAAGCCTGACTAGCTTGGTCTGCAAAGCTATGGAAAGGATCATCATGGACCTCATAAATAAAGATATTGGGGACCTACAGACACTAGATCCTACCCAGTTTGGCTTTGTTAAGGGCAGATCCTGCCTCTTAAACCTGGTTGATTTCTTTGAAACAGTCACCGAGGCCATTGACGAGGGAAGGTGGTCCACACAGCCTACCTGGACCTCGCAAAGCCTTCGATACAATACCCCACTCGGGCATTATAGATAAGCTCACCAGCTTAAATATAAACCCCTATGTCACTAGATGGATTGCAAACTGGCACAAGGACAGAACCCAAATGGTTAGAATTGCTGGAGCCATGTCAGACTCCAAACTAGTTACAAGTGGTGTCCCACAAGGCTCAGTCCTGGGACCTCTCTTGTTCGGTATATATTTCTCGGAGGTACAGGCCAACACGGAAGGACTGTGGCTGACCAAGTTCGCAGATGACTGCAAACTGGGTGCCATAATAGACTCTCCAGCCGACACAAGCATCCTCCAAAAGGGCCTCATAGAAACAGACAACTGGTGCCAGAGCCATGGCCTCAAGCTAAATGCCAAAAAGTGTATAGTCATCCCCTTTGGCAAAAACAAAGTGCCCACAAATGACCACATAGGTGGTAATCCATTAAGTACAGAAGAAGTAATTAGGGACCTGGGGACCCAAGTTGATAGCAATCTCTCATTTGACAACCACGTGGCCAAAGTGGTTAGAAAAACATTTTATATAGCCCACCTAATCATGAAGGGATTCACATCTAGATCAGGGGAGGTCATGGTGCCTCTTTACTCATCCCTCATCAGGCCCATAATTGAGTACAATGCCCCTTTTGGGATGTACCTTACCAGACACCTGCAGCAACTGGAAAGACTCCAAAAGTACCTCACCAAGAGGATCACAGGGCTCAAACAGATGCCATATGCTGCCCGGTTAAAGAAACTACAGCTCTACTCAGTGGCATACCACCTGTTCAGAGGCAATCTGTACCTGACGTATAAAGCCATGTCCAACCCGGAATTAATGGACATGCTGCACCTCAGAAAATCCAAATCCCATCGAGCTACGCTACAGAGACTTGAACCTCAGCACTGAAATAAATAGGACATGCTGGAGGGACAGATTCATAACCCAGAGGCTCCCTTCACTCTGGAATAAAATCCCAGTCCAGGTTAGGCAGAGTCCCTCATTGACTCTCTTCAAGAGGAATCCTGATGAGTGGATGGGAGATCGTAGGTTTACCCCGGGTATCACTTCTGTGTCACTGTTAGACAGAGGCACAGTATACTAACCTCGAAAAAGGGCATAGCAAAATAAATTTAAAATGGGTGGCGAAAGCCAAACACATTCTGGCTAGGCTTATAAATGCCCTAGGGCAGATAGCCTAGTATGAACCTATGAACCTATGAAACTATAACAGAAAATGTTGTGTTTGTGGAAAGACTGGACATGAAGCAAAGAAATGTGATCTGGTGTATAAAATGTGGGAAAATGGGACATGATTGAGTTAATTGTGATGAACTACTATATGAAACAAGAACAGATACGAGAACATGTATATGATATAGAAAAAATGTAGAACATAAAATATCATACAAGAAGAGAATAAAAACTTATAAGGTACATGAGAATAATGAAGGTGAAGAATTAGTGCCAGAAACAAGTGAAGAAGAAGATACAAAGTTGAAAAATATTGAGAGGAAAAAATAATTCAATAGGGTGAAAGACAAAAAAGAAAATTTATAAGTGACTGTGAAAGAAAATAAAAAAAAAGACAAGGGGTAAGATGGAAAATACAATAAATTCTTAACAACTTGAAAATTCTGTCAATAAATGTTAATAGTATAAAGAACATTAAACTAAGGTTAGGTGTTTTGGAATGATGTATGTTACTTGATATGCATCTAATTATTTTAGAAGATAGGATACAGATGGAAAAGCTATGGGGTAAAAGCAATGTGTGGAATATGGGAGAAGACACATGCTGAGGGATTGCTCTCTTATGTAATGTAATAGTTAACATTTTAGATTATACTATAGATGAATTAGGTAGAGTGATAGTGTTGGATATAAGATTTAATAACGTGTACAGAATGACTGCAATATATGCATATGTTACTAAAAAAGAGGAAACATTTAAAAAAATATTATACAATGACTGGCCCTAAACATTCAAAAATGAGCATGCTGATTGGCCAGCCCAACCAGCGTGCCCATTGTAAACCCAAGAATATACTAACGGAAAAAGGTCTGGTCTCCCGGACTTTTTCTGTTAGTATATCCCCTGATTTTTTTTCTTGTCCAGAGGTGGCAACAAAGAAAGGAAGATCTCCATTGCTTTAATCTCGCTAAGTTAAATGAGTTTAACACAACAGCTTCGCCCTTGTGACCAAACCACACCAACCAAGGGTAAATCCAGCATTACCCACACCCATCAGTGGGTTATTGCTTAAATATCTGATAGTTTAAAAATTATAATAGAAGGAACAAAGGAAACAGGTTTTCAGATCATTTGGTTATATAGATTGATGTAAAGGAAAAGGAAGAACATACAAGGTTAGGAAAAAAGACTGAACGAGAAAGATTTAAATGAAGGAGAAAGGAAAATGATCAGTTATGGAAAGCTCATGTAGAAATGAGAATATTCTATGAAAACTGGGCTCACTGGTGGATAAGGTTTAAAGAAAGGAAAAAAGAGGATATTACAAGACCAATAGTATTAAAAACAGGGATTATAAAATATTCATGAGAATAACAGAATATTAGGAAAAGGTGTGGATAGGTTGATGGAGTCTATGATTTTTGGAAAAAGGGAAAGGATGTCAAGATTTAATATGGATATTAAGAGAGGTGATAGTGGCGGCTGGTGACTTCAAATTAAAGGGGGGCTGCAGAAGACAACTGAATAGGTGGGGCCAATGGGAATGGGGTGTGGCCAACTAGAAAGGGTTGGGGCTATGCTCAAAGCCACAACAACTGGAACTTTAATTAAATACGCTGCCCTGAGTGCCAAACCGTCATTACAAGAGTCCAATCAAGACAAAATGAAGTGTAGAAGAAAAAACTATTTAAATACATTGGCTACATGATAGCTTACTTAATATCTAGATGGAAACACATTGTGAGGCATGAAAAAATAAATTACTTTTTTAAATACATTACTGGAATGCCAGTCAAAATCAAGTATTTAAAAAAAACAAGCAGCACTCAACTCAAACCACTTCTCCTTGTAGTGCAATTCCAATTATAATTTATATTCAGCTTTATACAATTACCAAGTAACATGCTGAACGTAGCAATCTTTGTGATACCCCCACTTGTAAAAATGTTTCTTATCCAAAAAGACCTGCTGCCTGACAACAACTATCTACTTGTTTCATGGGGAAGACATAATCAAAGTAAAACATGAACAGCAAACAAGAAACAAGCTCAAGATAAATTGCTTAAAAGATTACTGCACAGGTTATGGACCACACATGATAGATTGGCATTCTGTTTTGTTTACATGTAAAGCCTGCAAAGATGACTGCAAGTCTCCCACAAATGTAATGAGCTTCTTAAAATACTGTAATCCTGTCCTTTATTACAAATACTGTCATATGCATTTCAATACCTAAGGCTTATACGTTATCTAGTTATGTAAATATTCTCTGCATAGCAACAACAAAAAAGGCTTTCAATGTTGGTAATTATTTAACAGTATGCTTATTAAAGCTTACTTGCATCTTACAATCTCCGGCAAGCTTACCAGATGGTCATTAAAGCATTGCTACTTAAACACAGAGCAACAGGGCACTGCGACAGCATGCATTTTCTGAAGAAGCATAAATCAGCAGTATAAAAATATGACAGAAAACTAGAACATTTTGCAAAATCAAGGACAGATGAAAAGCTACTGCCGTACTTGTGTCTACCTTGGATGGGGGAATATTCCGCACACTTACACATCATAACTGCTCCTTGCCTTGCTTGGACACATCCAGAGTCACTACATGGGGGAGTGGGGTGCAACAAGTATGTCACAATTTGAAATGTCTCTGGCTGACAGTGATGGCTCTGACACTCATACCTCTCAACTTCAGAGCAAGAAATCTGGACAAAGCCATACATAGAAGTCGGACACAGGCCCACAAATAAGGACCATTTTTAAATATTGCTCTTATAAACTTAGAAAGATAATAGAATAGTAGTAGGTATTGTATTAGTATGAATTTTCTAAAATGTATGAAATCTGAAACTCAAATGTCTGCCATTATTTTTCTAACTTCAGTCATTAATGATTTGCCACTAATTTGCCAGAAAACTACAATTTTATGAAAAACGGACCAAAAATGTGATGCAAAAATATAAAATTGCCACACAATACAGCTAGTAACCTGTAAAGAAGGGAGACCTTTTTAATATTAGTACTGTGAACTTGATCAACAGACAGAATTAGAGCATCTACATGCATTTCTGAAATAAAAGTAATCTATAACTCTGATCATTACAGTTATTTATAATTGTAAACCCTCCACGTTTTCTTCCAAAATTGCTATTTTGTCTATTTTGTGGAGGGATTATTAGGGGGAAAGCAACATTTTGAGCCAAAATTGGGGACAGTTGAGAGGTCTGGATATTCCTAATTCTATAAAGTGATTTGTATGTACCTCTCAACCTCTTAATGCAGGAAATCTGGACAAGGCCAAATATATTGGGGGGAACAATACATACAAACAGTACTAAAAATTGCTCTTGTATAAACTTAAGACAGTTAATAGAATAACAGGTCTTGCTTTAGCATGCATTTTTCTGAAGGTCATGATGTCTGAAACTTAATGTCTCATCATTTAGTGACTTCATTCCTAAATGATTTGCAAGAAAACCACAAATTTTATGAGAAACAAAACAAAAATAAGAAGCAAAAATCTATTCATTCTGCAAAAATCTGGACAGTTGAGAGGTGTAGTTCAGCCAGGCCTGTCAGTTTGCTGCCCTCCCACCCCCTCACAAAATCATGGTCGAATGGAGCAACACCCCCTGCAGCCATTCCAATGTCCCATTCCTTGGTTATTTGGCCCCATTTACCATAAACACTAATGTGCACACTGCTTTCCTTCTGCAATGATTTGGATTTCATTTGAAAGTTTTATTTTACATTTTACAACACAAACACCTAATAGATTTCTGCTAAACAACGCAATGCAGTCTCACCATGAAAACAGACTTAGCATTAAAACTTCACTGCCCTTGAAACTCTCATTCATTGAAGCAGCATTGAAACCAACATTCCAAGAAAATAAATTTTGCCAGTGGCAGATAAAGATTAACTTTGGGCTGTTTTCAAATCATAGGCCCCTTGCACACGAAACATACACGTGCTCTTTGATACACCTTCCTGATTATATTAAATTTTATTCCTTGTACAAGTTGTTAGAGAGTGTTTTAAATGTATTGTTTTGAACATTTTTCCAGTAAACAATGAAACAAAATGCATGCACCAACTGCCTAATTCAGAACGTTTCCATCAAAAAAGTCTACTCAAAATTCTACAGTCCACCAGTAACAGTTCACCAGTATCAGTAAATATGCACAATCTCTGAAGTAGTAAAAGTCATCTAAATAATTCCCACATTAAAGAAATCTGTAACTAATGAAGCGGTTGCTGCTAGCAAACAACTTGATATTTCATTGTTTACTCTACAAGTAAAGTGTCTGTTGCCCTTGAGGAATAAATTGTCTATGTTGCATTAAAAAAATAAGCTAGTAATATTGCAATAGGAATGGATGACAACAGGTTCATTGTTACTAGGTATCTTCGCCAAAAAGGACTGCAGCATCCACCCCCCTTTACAACACACTACAGTATCAGCAATGCATCTACCTAATGCGGGAGTAGAACCCATAGCCTTCTGCATCGAAAGTACACCACCTGCTGTGCTATTAACAATACAAGCAGACTCAGAATAAGCAGCACTAAACTTTAGTTCCCATGCAGCTCTCAGTTCCTTGCAAAATCTACTCGACACTCAGCTGTATCTCTGAAATTTGCAGCACAAGAAATCTGGAAAAAGCCAACATTTATCGGGGCGGGGGGGGCAAAAACCAGGAACTCATTTTAAACATTGCTTGCATAATTGTTGGAAAGTTGCTAGAATGGAGTGCCGTGTTACCACCATACATTTTACTGCCAAGCCTTAAACCCAGGACCCTGCGCAAAACAGTCAGAGAAACATACCACTATGCCAAAGCAGCTGTTTTGTGAACATAGCTCTCAACCTCTTAGCGCCAAAGACACCTGGACAAAGCCAGTAATGGGGGAATACAGCCCCCAAACATATTCAGTGAATTCAGTTCTTGCCATAGCTCTCGACCTTAGCACAAAAAACCTGGACAAAGCCAATAACGGGGGAATACAGTCAAAAAATAGGGACAAATTTCAAATATCCAATCTTACAAACTTAGAAAATTGCTATAATAAAGAGTTTTGTGTTACCGTGTACTTTCTGAAGAATATGAAGTCTGAAATTCAAATGTCTGTTATTTTTATTTAACATATTAACCAGGAAAGTCTGAATTGGAACAAAAAACAACTTTTAGCAGAGCAGGGAGAAACACTCCAGACATATAGACTCCACACAGAAGGCACCCTAGCCAAGAATCAAACCAGAGAACCTGTAGCTGTCAGGCAACAATGCTACCAGTGCACCACTGCACTACTGACTTTGCAAGGAAAAACAAACATTCAGAAATCACAGATTTTATGAGGAACAGAACAAATATGAGGCAAAAATCTGTTTTATTTACAAATGGTGGTGGGTAGGGAAGTCAGGCCCTTGCCACCTGCACTTAAGGTACAGGGTTCAAGCCTGACCTCTCTAGCCACCAGCAGATAGTGACTGGGGCATTTTACACACACACACACACACACACACACACACACACACACACACACACACACACACACGAATCACACACACATCATAATAATACACAACACACATCATAATAATACACATTGGCAGCATAATAATACAACCACACACACACTAATACAACCAAATACGAATGACACATCGGCAGCATAATACAACCAAATACGAATGACACACACATCGTAATAATACACATCAGCAGCATAATAAAACCAAATACGAATGGCACACACATCAGCAGCGTAATAATACAAATGGCGGCATAAGAAAAACTAATGGCTAAAGCTAACCTGAATAAAATTACATATTACACTTTCCCTGCTAAATAAAATTACACTTACTGGCTCTGTCCAACATACAGTTTCCCTCATGGCTGCTTTCCACATACAGCTTACTTTGGTTTCCGGTTTGGCGGGTGGCTGGTTTCTGTTTCCTGTGATAGGCTGAAGGCTCTAGCCTGCGGGTGATGCAGTCCAGTCTTCTCTGTGTGCAGGTGACAACAACCGCACAGACTTCGTGCAGGGCAGAGATGCCTTTTTCCCTTATCCAGACTGCCTAACAGGCAGTCTGGATAAGGGAGAAAGGCATCTCTGCCTTGCAACCCAGAAGTCTGTCCTGTGAGCATGCGTGGAGGGGTTTTTTTTTTTTTCTGTTTTGATTTTATGTTTGCCGTTTTTTTATTTTCTTTTTACAGGTGGGAGGGCTGCAGTCATATAGCACGAGCCGCCCCTGGTGATAGATGATATTATAAATAAAATGGTGGAAACTAAAGTAATGGGAGGAGATGTGAGTAAAGCATTTAATAGAATACAAAACAAAGAAGTATGGAGTGTATTAGAAATCAGAATGTTTGTTTGTTTGTGTCTTTCAGCTTTTCCCGGTTAGGGGTCGCCACAGCGGAACTCCAGTCCGCTAACGATTAGCAGTTGATTTTTACGCACCGGCTTGCCAGGCCTGACGCACAACCTTCAACGAAGGTACGCCCATTCACGCATGTCTCCACGCAGAAGATGCTCTAGCTGAGAATCGAACCGGACAGCGTCTTACTGTGAGGAGACAACGCTACCGCAGCATGTAAGTGATAAAATAATAAAAGTTATAAGATCCTTATATGAGAATAATAATATAAAAATAATATTAAATGGATGGCTAAGTGAATAAATAAGAAAAGAGTGTGGAATAAGACAGGGTTGTCCAGCAAGTAGTATATTATTTGCATTAGTTATGAACACGATTGTAAATGAAACCAAAACTGAAGACAAACTGATAAAAAAAACACGCAAGGCCACAGAGATTCCGACAAATCCAGCTCAACAACTTGAAACACAATATTAGTGCTTTTATTTTATAATAAAACTTCTTCAGATGAAGTGAACCAAACACACAGATACTATATATAATATATACATATATATAATTATATGTATATATATATATATATATATATATATATATATATATATATATATATATATATATATAAAATATGAATGGAATATATAAGTTCTTATAATTAATAAAGAACCCCTACTCTTTTCTTATTAATTTCCGTTAAATCTATTTTAAGGTGAAAGAGGAATTAGGGTAGATAAATTCTGCAGTGCATTTGAATTCACTTTTTTATTTTGGATATTAAAGCTTGAAAAAAGATGAAGAAAATAAAATAATTCCATGTACTATTAACAGAAGTATTGTGGGATCTTTTACATCTTAGTCAAGGTCAGCTGAACAGGGAAAAATATAAGTGGGAGGGGAAGTTGGGCTTTATATAAAAATGCTGAAGTGGTAAATTAATATAAATGAATTGAAAAGGGACAGGAAAATGTTATAAAATGATTAAATGGTTACAAATTAAAGCTACAATAAAGCTACAAGGAAGAGAAAATACAAAGCCAAGGTAAAAATGGAATGTGAGGACTATTTGGAGATTGCCTTTGAAGAAGTTACCTGTTACATGGTTACATCAAGAACCAGGCTTGAATCAATTCATCACTATTAAACCCATATTAGAATTACGCAGTTTAAAATAAATAGATAGCCATTTATTTATTTGTTTATCTACTTATTTATTTATTTGATTTTTGATTTTCTATGTTTAACATTTATAATGTAATACTCAGAGATATTTTATTATTATTTTTATTTCATTTTTATTTTATTCTTTTCTGATGTTTTAATATCTGTATCCATTGTACATTAGTTACTTGAATGTTTTATATATCTATTTTTTGTATACACACACACATATACATATTTAATTGACCGATATACACATATGATGGTGAATATTTGATACAATATATATATATTTTTTATGATGTTTTATAGAAGTTTTTCTTATTAGGTCTGTTGATTTATGTATAATACCAACTATTTTATATATTTATCATTACTTCATTCAGACTTTAGTTTTGCACTCAAACTTAATATAATTGATTAATTGGTTGATTAGAGATACGTAATCATTCCACACTATTTAAATATAAGTGGATGTTTTGATTAATTTAGATCTGATGAAGCATACCACAGGTGTACGCGAAAGCGCTCATCTGTTAGTTTTATTTTAATAAAGTACTCATTATTTCTTTCCGTGGTAGTCCGACTACGTCTTTTTGGTTACTATGGTTACTGTTATACAAGGTAATGGAGGACAGGAAATGTAACAAATATGATAAAGTGGAAATAAAACTTATTACAGTGCAAAAGGCTAAATTATTTGGGAAGAATGTTGGGAGATTTGGGAATGCCATGAAGTAGAAAAGATTAACATGCAGAACATTTTTTAGGGTTTCTATGACAAAGTATCTTTACAAATAGTCAAAAAAGCTGATGTTATAGTATTTGCAAGAATTTGGACCTTATGGTTGGCTAGGTGTGTTGAACTTTTGTATAATTAAGATATGGAACTCTGCTAAGATTAAAGAAAGCTTTGCAGTGGTTATGGGTGAAGCAGTGTTGGGGATAAAACAGATGAGATTAGAGGTTTGTTACTATTAAGGATTTATGTATTATGAGCAATGTGACACTTTTCAATTTATTTTTTTACATTTTAAGTTTTCTATGTAACTTAAGTTTATTATAGTATATTTTTAATAAAGAACCCCTTTTCAATAGGTGGCGTTGGAGCTTTCACATCTATCTGAGCTACAAATAACTCAAGCAGATGGCACTTTGGTTTACTTCGAATACAGCAGCCTGCAGTAGCAAAGCTAGTACACAAAAGGGAATTACACTCAAATACTGCAGCCTTTAAGAACAGCAAAACAAGGAGAAATGCCACTGCAGCCTAAAAAAATGTTGCAAAGCAGAGAACTGAAGTGACCATCAGAAATGAAAACAAAGAACCACTCACCTAGGGAACATTCTAAGGAAATGAAGATTAAGAATTATAGAAAATGCACAATTTGATCTGAATTATAAACATTCTGTCAAATTAAAACAGAAACCGCAGCAGAAGTGAAATGGTGCTGAGAAGAACAGTAACAATAAAAAATAATTCACTTTTCCTGAGATTTAAGGGAAGGCGGGAATAGAATGAGCTATGTAAAGTTTGACTGACAATGACTGTACAGAAGATTATGTGAAGTGTATAATAGTTGCAACAGAAAGTATGTCAATATGGTTTGTTTTCATTTATATACATTTATGATTTTTACCAGGTAGTTAAAGAGAGAGAATCAGTAATTGGCCATTGTTGCAGAAGTTTTTCTGTCAATTTAAGACCGACACCTCAAAAGGAAGGCACTTAGCAGCAGTTATTTGTAAAAAAGAACACAAAAAAAGTAGAACTAAAGACAACTCTTTTACAAATGGAGAGCCTAGGGAAGAGAAAGAAACAGAAAGGGTGCTGTTCACTCTCCTTGAGAAAGAGGGACAGAAGTAATGATGAGGCAAAAAAAGGGAGAAAATAATTATACTAAGGGAGAAAATAACCCTGAGCAGAGTTCTAATGATATGTCTGTTGAGTCAAAATATGGTAATTCTAGGCAAAACGAACAGGGGTTCTGTGCATCAGGTTCATAAGAAAGAGCACAAGAAAATTTGGATAAAGTAGAGACAGCATCTGACACTAATGAATACTGGTAGGATTTCACATTTCTAGGAAAAGAAAGTACAGTTGTGTACACTTACCATAAATGTAGATGTTCGAGTGTATTCACTGTTGCAGCCATTACATTTGGGTAATCTGCTGGCAGGTTGCCCTCAGTCGGCCTGATGAACAAGTCTTGGGTCCTGCGTCGGTTGCTGTCCCTCCTTTCATGTCGTCAGGTCATCAGGGGTATAAAACATGCAGCCGAGACGCCATTACATCAGTTTTCTTGCCCCAGATGTCAGGTGCCCCCCAAATGGGGAGCAAATAAAATTAAAAACACAAAAAATATATCTCCAATCCCAAAAGCAAATACACCAAAAGGGCTTATAAGCATAGTGAAAGGAAGTACAGGTATAGTCAGAGAAAAATAGGCAGCTGGAGGGAGGGTAACCAGGACTGCAACAGTGAATACACTCAAAAATCTACATTTATGGTAAGTGTACACAACTGAACTATGTTCTTCATGTTTCACTGTTGCAGTCATTACATTTGGGTAGATTCCCAAACCTATGGTAGGGTGGAGGAAATTATACAGCATTAGGACCAGCTATAAAGCCCTGCAGGACAGCAGTGGCAAAGCCAGCTCTGGATTTAGAGAAGAAAGGTAAATGGTAATGTTTGGTGAACATATGAACTGAGCTCCAGGTAGCAGCTTCTAGAATGTCTCTGGTAGGAACACCTCTGAGAAAGGCTGTAAAAGTAGATGCAGCTCTGGTGGAATGAGATCTGATCCCCTGGGGGATAGTTTTACCATGGTGCATATAACAGAAACAAATACAATGGCTTATCCATTTGAAAATAGTCTGCTTTGAAATAGCCTTTCCCTCCGCCCCTGCAGCAAAAGCCACCAGTAGTTGTTCAGATTTTCTTTGAGATTTTGTTCTTTGAGATTTTGTCCTGTTTAAGTAAAATCTAAGTTGTCTGTATACATCCAATGAATGCAGAATCCGTCCCCCCTTGTTCTGTGGATTGGGAAAGAAAGTTGGCAAATGAATGGTCTAATTAAGAGCCACACTGGACACCACCTTAGGCATGAAGGATGGATTGGTCCTGAGAGACACCCTGTCCGCATGAAAAATGATGAAAGGCTCAACTGCCATAAGAGCCTGTAATTCGGAAACCCTTCAGCTGAAGTGACTGCTAAAAGGAAAGCTGTTTTCCAGGATAGAAATTTTAAGTCTGCAGTAGCAGCTGGCTCAAAAGGAGGGAGAGTGAGTTTTTCCAATACAAAATTGAGGTCCCAGGCAGGGGTTGGAGCTTTCCTGGGTGGACTTAAGTTTTTGGCCCCTCTGAGATACTGCTTTAGCACACGATGAGAGAAGAGGGGAGGTTATGTGTTGTAATGAGCTGAAATAGCTGAGGCATGGATTTTTATGGAAGAAAACGACAGGCCCTTGTGAAGAAGCATCTCAGTTAAGTATTGTAAAATCTGAGGAATATTGGGCACTGCTGTGCTTATCCCTTGTGATTGATTCCAGGCACAGAATCTTTTCCATTTGTCAGCATAAGATTTTCTAGTACAAGGCCTTCTTGCCTCCAAAATGACATCCAGCACAGGTTTGCGGAGGGATGCTAAGGGTGAATTTCGGTGATTAGCCACGCTGCAAGATTCAAAGTTTGGAGCTGAGTGTGCAGAATTTGGTTGTTCTGCTGAGACAGTAAGTAAGGTGTCTGAGGCAGGCGCCATGCTGGAAGGTGTGTCACATTGCGCAGGAGTGGGTACCAGTGTTGGCAAGGCCAGAATGGAGTAATCAAAATATTTTTTGGTTTGTCCTGTTTGACCTTTAGTAGAACTTTGGAGAGCAGAGGCAGAGGGGGAAAGGCATAGACTGATAGGTTTTTCCAGCTGAAGGATAGAGCATCCACTTTACAGGTTTGTTTGTGATGAGTTCTTGTGCAGAATTTGTCCAACTGGTAGTTCTGGGGTGAGGCAAAAAGATCTATGTCTGGACTCTCCCATTTGCATGTCAACATGTTGAAAATCTGTGGTTCCAGTTTCAATTCGTGTGGGTCCCTGAGATTTCTGCTTAGTTCATCTGCCAGAGTATTCAGCTTTCCTGGCAGGAATTGTAGTTGCATTTGATAGGTCAAGGCTGTGTTCCACAATGCTATGGCTAGTCTGCAAAGGGGGTAGGAGTGTTTATGTATCACATAACTGTGGTGTTGTCTGTCTTTATCGTTAATTGTCCTGGATGAAGGTAGTCCTTGAAGGCTGTCAGTGCATTCTGTACAGCTAGCATTTATTTTTGACTGATGAGAAGGTGCATTTGATTTGGGCTCCATTTGCCCTGAATGCACTTCCCTGCCAGATGAGCCCCCCAAGCATAGTCTGATGCATCTGTAGTTAGGGTTTGGGCGGCAGGGGGTGGAGTGAATAGCAGTCCCTTGTTTTGGTGGCAGGTCTCTGCCCACCATAGGAACTCTAGTTGCAGGCAAGGTATGACAGGAATCATTGTTTCCAGGCTGTGACAATGTTGACTCCATAAACTTTGTAAGTACCACTGAAGTTTCCTCATATGCAGTCTTGCATATGGAATTAGAAGAATGCAGGAGGCCATGAACCCCAAGACTTGCAGAATTTGTCTTGCAGAGAGTAGGATTTTTGTGGCCACCTGTTTGAAGTAAGTTACCAAATGAATTTACTTTTCTGGCATAAGGTAAGCCATCTGGGCAGTTGTATTCAAGCTTGCACCCAGGAATGTAATTTTTTGAGAGGGTACCAGTTGTGATTTATTTTCATTTATAGTGTACCCTAGACAAGTTAGAACCCTTATTACAAACGCCAGATATTTTAGAAGAATGTCCCTGTTTTCTGCCTAAATTAGACAATCGTCCAGGTATGGATATATTTGAATATTTCTTTGCCTGCAAAATGCAATTACTGGAGCCAGACACTTTGTGAAGACCCTGGGCCACAGTAGATAAGCCAAAGGGCAGTGCAGAGAACTGGTAATGCAAGTAGCCTGCTTTGAAACGGAGGTATCTTCTGCAAGATTCCCTGACTGGGATATGCAGGTAAGCCTCTTTTAAGTCTGCAGTTATCAACCAGGCATCTTTACCTAGCATAGGAAGTAACTGTTGAAGAGTCAGCATCTTGAATTTTAGAATGTCCAGAAATGTGTTTAGAGTAGATAAGTCCAGAATTGGACACCACGATTTGTCTTTTCTGGGTACCAGGAAAAGTCTTGAATAGAAACCTTGTCCCTTTTCCTCTTCTGGTACAGGTTGAATAGCCCCGCTATTCATGAGGGACAGTACTTGTTTCGGGGCCTCTGCCCACTGATTTGGGGGCAGGTCTGGCCATCCATTTGGGATTGGCAACGTGTGGAAATGAAATCTGTATCCCTGGGATACTATATTTAAAACCCATTTGTCCTGGGTTATAACTTGCCAGTTTCTTGCATGAAATGCCAGTTTTCCCCCCAAAGGGGTGGCTAAAAGGTAAGTGCTTGGTAAGTGTAGAGGGAAGTTATTGAGGCTGCTTACCATAGGGAGGTGTCTTGTTGTTTCCAAATTTGGAGGAGGAGGCACCCCATTGTTTTGTTCTAAAAGTCCCTTGAGACTGAAACCTGGAGCCTTAGGAATGTCTGGGTTTGACGAGTGGCTCTCGAAGGAAATGGAAAGGACCAGTTCTTAGTAGGCCAGTGCCTACTAAATCTTGGAGGTTGCACTTGTAAGAAATTTTTCACAGTTTGCATAGATTTAGCTTTATCTTCCATCTTTTTTAAAACTTCTTCAGCCTTATTAACAAAGAGACGGTTCTGTTGTAAAGGAGCATCCAACAATTTTGCTTTAACATGATCAGGCAGAGTTTGCTCTTTGAGCCAAGCATGCCTTCTCAACACAGACCCAGTTACAGCAGCCCTGCAAGAGGCTTCCAAAGAATCAAAACCACATTGCAAAGTATGTTTTCCAACTTGTTCAGCTGAATGCAATAGATCCTGTAAATCTTTATTTTCCACACAGTCAGAAATTAACATCATTTTCTGTTTAAGCAATCCCATGATATGCTGTTGATAGTTAAGCATATGAAATTGACAGTTTAAAGCCCTGACTGCCAAGGTTGCAGAAGTGTAAACCTTCTTACCTCATCTATCCAGTGCCCTGGAATCTCTATCAGAAGGGGTAGGATTTTTAGCAGTAGAAGCCTCAATGCCCTTGGGACCCTGAGAAATGGTTTCAGGAGCTGCAACTGGATTTATGAAAAGGAATTTGTGGGAGTCAGGAACTCTGTAGTATCTGTCTGGCTTACAAGGAGTCAGAGGCAGACAATCAGGAGCCATACTAGTTTCTGAAAAAACATCATCAACAATGTCTAGAACAGGAGGTATAGCCAAAGGCCTACGCTGAGGAAGAAGAAGAAAATCCCTGTCTCTTTTTAGATTTAGAGAAATCCTGACTTTCCCAGTGGAAATGTCCCCTTAAGGTATGTAAAGTTTCCCCAAAAGAAAAATCCTCAGGGGGAGAAGCAGAAGGAATGGAATCTTCTGCATCAGAGTCCTCATAAGTAGGAATAGACAAATCCTGTTCATTAGAAGAGTCAGAAGAAACAGAATCCTGTTCAAAAGATTCATAATCAATGTCTTGCCCAGGCCTCTTAGACAGGGGGGGGGGGGTGACTACCCCTGATCAGAGTAATTAAATCTTCAGCCATTTTGATCATTTGTTTTTTAAGCATAGGGACCTGCACATGCAGCCCAAGCGTCGGTTTTTTAGACATAGGTTTAGATTTTGGTCTTAGTTTTGAAGACGGCGTCGATCTAATATACAAATCTGTAGGCCTGAAAACACCCTCAGAAGCTGGTGCCTGCACAGTGGCTCCGGACCCATCTAAGGTAGAGACATCCGTGGGTTCCATAATTGAAGCATCTTGCGACATACTGGACTCCGAATGGGTCTCAGTAGAGGCCTGCGAATCAGAAGTAGCGGGTATCAGGGGCTGCAAAAGTGCCTCATTGAATACTGGCGAACTGGCGACTGGCTTAGGACAAGTGTCGTCGTCAGTTTTGGACCTCGACGGCCTGCCTCTGTCTTTTTCTTTGCGTTTTTAGGTATTCCGGTAGTCGGATTGCTAACCGACGACATTTCTGGATAATTAAAGCATGAGCCAAAATATTTAGAAGCAAAAATATACCGATGCTTAATAGTGCGTTGATTAAATTTAGCACAAAACTGACAGCAAGGTATGTTGTGGTCAGGGCCTAGGCAAGGAATACAGTACAAATGAAAATCCTTATGAGGTATTTGCTTTCCACAAGTAATGCAATTATTAACTTTTACTGACATCGGTAAGGAGCAAGAAAAAGTTTCCCCAACGGGGTACTTAGCTTTTTAGTTGAAGACTTTGGCTCTGAAACTCTAAAATGAAAATTTCAGGAGTCAGCCAACCGGCACTTGTGAACTGCTTCTGCTTCGGGCACCGCATGGCAAGAAAGACTGATGAAATGGCGTCGGCTGCATGTTTTATACCTCTGATGACCTGACGTCATGTAAGAAGGGACAGCAACTGACGCAGGATCCAAGACTTTGTTAATCAGGCCGACTGAGGGCAACCTGCCAGCAGATTACCCAAATGTAATTACTGCAACAGTGAAACACGAAGAACATCTATACATCAAGCCATAGTACCTGTGCTGGTAGGAGGCAGTGTATTCTGCCTCACTACAGACTGACCTTGAAGAAACTCTAGGTTTAGCTGTCCTTCAAGTTAGCCAGTTAAATTTTAAAAATTCACAGTAGAAGAATGAAACTTTGAGCAAAGCAAGGGAAATATGGAATGAGTTTATGTCATCCCTTCCAATGATCAAGAATAGCCTCAAAGGCAAAGTAGTACTTTGCTCGACCTATAATGGAAACTAATTCCATAGGTTGAGAATACATTGAATTAGGAACCTATCCCTCCATAAGCCTTGTTTATTTGTCACAGACTCCCTATACAAACATATGAATGGCTACATAAAGGCTGCCATACCTACCAAAGGTAACACCAAAAAAAAAAAACTAAGAACAAACCCCACTGATGGAATCCTCACCTAAACAGGGTATATAATAAAAAAAAAAAAAAAACCTCACAGGCAAAATCAGAAAGAGCAAACTTAACCTCACAGGCTAAGAATAATCACCAGGCCTTCTTCAGTTATGTCTGGAACCTTAAAGGTAACACACACAGCAGTGTAATGAACTGGCGGTGAATGGTACCACCCTCACTGATCAGGGTGACACAGCAAATCTACTGACTGATGAATCATCTTAAACTTCAATCCCAACTCCCCCCAGGTGAAATCCTCTCTGACATACTTCCTCAAACTATTAGCAGGGACCAAGTGCTGGTAGCACTCACTAAAGTCAAGAACACCTGTTGCCTCCATTGATGAGTTTTTGAATTCACCAATCAATAATCAACTTCAACTGAAGTCATGAATATTCATAGAACTCTGTCACCATTTATTCAAAACACTATAGCTTTTATTACTTTTTTCCAACAGTTTTTGTAATTTTATTTAAATTCAAGAGTAGTTTTTTGACCAAAGGACTTTAGATGTTAGATACAATTCTGTGTTGATGTTACAGACTGTTTAGAAGTGTTTTTTAGCTATAGTGTTTTGAGTAAATGGTGACAGAGTTCTATGAATATTCAGGACTTCAATTGATATTGATTGTTGATTGGTGAATTCAAAAACTCATCACTGGTATAAAAGGGCTGCTTTTTGTTTAATTCATCTGATGAAGTCTGTGGATGAAAACATATTTATCTGAGTGTTTATGCGAAAATAAAAGTTGTACTTGCATCTTTTTGGGCATCTTTGGAGTGTGGTTCTTCGAGGCCTTCTGAACTGCCTAGATTTTGTTCTGGTTTAAGTGTTGAAGGCTGCTTCCCTATTTTCTTTTTGGTTTTTGGCGGCTTCACCCATATACCTGTTTTCACTTAATAATAATGTTAGAAGATGTAATATTCTTAGTAAAATACGAATGTATTAGTAATGCTCGTAATATTTCTCTTGTATTAATGCAGGTATACACCTTATCTGTTCATTGCTTGCATACTGGCTATTGTCTTGCTTTTCTTGTTAGTTTTATGTTAATGTTACTTTCATATTTTTTTAATATTTTATATTGTTATACTTTATATTGCAATTTTTTTCTTTAGTGGAGCTTCTCCCCGGGCCTCCATTGAAAATGGGTTTCGGACCCAGACGGACTTTCCCAGTCACCAAATGTCAAATAAATAAATAAATAAATATATAAATAAATGTCAAGGATATTAGTACCTCTAGTGAGTAATTTTTCAATTTGTTCCAATGCACTGGTACTAAGGCCCTCTATGAAATGTTGAGTGTGTCCATTTTTACAGGAGTTATGTGCGTCAGTCAATGCTTTTTGTGAAGTATCCTAGAAAATAGATATTTGGTTTAATTTTTAACCCCTCAATGGTACTAAGGTAATTTCTATGATTTTTGAGGGAAAATGGTGGGATATGTAGAGAGCAATGAAGTAAGAGATTTGTTAAAGGTGATTTGCATCCCTATGAGCTCCAAGTTAGGGTTATGAGTAATTTGATGTGACAAAATGGTGCTTCTGACAAATAAAGATACTCCCCTATTATCCAATGGCCTGAAGGCATAACACACACTAAACCCTGGTGGATTGGGACTGCTGTCATTGCAAAGAAACTACGGATCTGTAACTACACAGATATGAATGCGTTCGAGTTGCAGGAGGGTCTCACATTCTGCAAACTTTCTGTTTAGACTCCTAGCACTGAGTAGTTCCACCATGATGTCTGAATTTGGGTTTAAGTTTGCCATGTAGGAATGTCCAGCAGGGAGATTCTGCCTAAAAACATATTATTGAAGTAGCAAAGGCTTTATGCCATTTGCCAGTATGCAAAAGCCATGATATGAGTGGAGCAATCCATCCCTGGTAAAACAGGAAGTCTCATCTACCATCTCATTTCAGACAGACTCATAATGGATCCCCTTAAAATGACAACTATACCCAGCTAATTGTTAAAGCCAGTTATCTTGTCTTGGTATCTAAACATCATTCTTGATGAATGGCAAGATACTACTCACGACTAGAGTCTTTTCTGCCTATAACATATGCATAAAAAGTTCCATCACGCCTCTCTTCATGTCCCTCTGGGTGCAATGCCTCAGGTCTTCTACTCCTACATGGGCCACCTTGGTTTAAGGGACCTTACAGCCCTTGTGAAATCATGGATTTTGGCACCAGACCTACAGCTTACAGTCACTCTGCTCTTGTCTAATCTAACGTGTGTGGGGTCTGAATGCCTAAATACAGTGTCACCTATGACATTTCCCTGTGTGGCAGCAGACTTAGTGGACTTTACAGACTTAGGCTTGTTTTCCTGGTAATACTTGGGTAATCTGTGCAGAGTTACAGTATGTGGGAGTGGAGAAAGAGTAGGTGTTACCTGGTGTACTGAAGGCTGAGATCTTTTAGATTGTGTTCTAGGAAGCTGTAACAATTACTTTTTTTCAATCTTAGTGTAAGTTATACGCTTAGTTAAGTAAGTGTTTTGATTGGTGTGGTTCTGTGGATGTATGATGCTTACAGATAGTGGGCTGATGGTAGATGTTTGCCTCCATGTTTCTTAAATATATGCATCTCTTGTAGGTTGCACTGTCTAATGGTAGACAGTGAATATTTGGTAAGCATAATGCTGCCATTACACTGCCTTAGGACACCTACTGCAATCAACTTAGCCACAAATGGAGGTAAGAAAACTGTTGAGCCATGTTGCCAAAGAATGGAGGACAAGGGCTTGTCATATTTAGTCTGAAACTCTGAAGTTAGGTTAGATGGTAACAAATCTAACAGTACTTATTAAAATGACAGAATCAGGTTTGCAAAGAAAAAGTTTTGGTTATTTGTCTATTGGCTACAACTATTGCTGATTTTACCACAGCCATACTCATCTAGCAATCAGCATCCCTCTGTTCCTTCTCTCACCAGATTCAAAACAGTTGCACTAATCCAAAGCTGGTTCCTCAAACCAGAGAATAAGCTCTTTGGTGATCAGCAGTCTCATCCTAAATGTTGCATCCCTGGTAAAATGACTGCCCAATCAGAGACCATCAGGAATCAATGTCACCATGCTTCTTCTCTCAACAGTAGAAAAACAGTGACACAAATCCCAAGATGGCTGCTAACAGGCAGTTTCAGGATCTGCAGTGGCTAGTATATTTATTTTTTACTAACATTCGATTACTGTGAAAGCAAGACTGGGTAGGTGCCCATTTTCAGGGGGCCTGGGGAGAAAAGGTTCATAGTAGTACAAAAGCATTTTAATAATAGTGATTTTGCAATCTTCAGAAATGACAAAATAATCCACAGTTTAAATAATTATACCAAATTAAACAAAGTGAAAAAAGAAGTACTGTGTTTATCATAACATTCCATCTGTGCTGTCGATTTTTTAAATTTCTACTCATATATGGGTTCATATCTGATCCACAGGATCCGACTCGGCCGTTACTAAGCTCGTGGCAACCAAAAAGCTCTTGGACACCTCCCCATACCCACCATGCATCTCTCCCTCTTACCTCAGATCTTATTTGCTAAGACTATGTCCGGATGGAGAATATGGAAATTAAATTTTACATGAAAAAAGTCATAAGGAGACCATTTCTGGAGTATGGAGAAAGATAACGTAAGCCATAAAATTATGCTTCCCGCTCTACCAGAAGCAAAGGGTTGGGAACTTGTTGGGAGGGGATGTGAGAAGAAATGAAAAAACTGACAATACAGATGGAATGTTATGGTAAGTACATAACTTCTATTCCATATTGTCAATTTTTCATTTCATCCTCACATATGGAAGAGTCCCCAGCTACCTTTATCCCAGGTGGACTCATGGAAGGATGTTTCTCAGAACCATTGAACCAAAGGGGCCCTTCTCCTGGAAACCAAATCCAATTTGTAATGAGTGATAAAGGTATGATGATTAGCCCAAGTAGCCTCTGCACAAATTGTGTCCATGGATGCATTAGCCTGAAAAGCTGCCGAAGTGGCCATGGCCCTGGTTGAGTGAGCTCAAACACGTTTGGGAAGATGTATGTCTTGTTTGGAGTAGATGAAGGAAATGCAATCAGACAGCCATTTTGCTACAGTAACTTTAGATTCCAGTAGGCCCTTCCTAGGGCCTGCAAAGGAAATAAACAACTGATATGCCTACCTAAAATCTTTTGTCCTGTGCAGATAAAAACGTAATTGCTTATGGACATCCATCAAATGCAGTTGGTAATCATCTTTGTCACTGACGTTACGAAAGAAAATAAGAAGTTATGTACCTACCATAACGTTCCATGTTAGTTGTCTTCTCTCGCCTTCTTTCTTGCTTGATGGGTTCGGAGCCGATCCCTCGGCTCCGACTCGGCACTTGCTTTAGCTCGAGAACTCCTTTTACCAGCTCGAGGCAGCCCCATATCCCATGATGCAAGGCAGGAAGTACCCAGATCTCGTTTGTTGACAAAAGGGCAATAACACCAAGCATAAAAATACTTCCCAAAGGAAGAAGAAACTTACAGATGGAAAAAGGACCAGGTTTGAATGGTCTTTAGCATAATAGTTTCTTATACAAGGTCTGTCCAGGCCAGGGGGAAGGAGGGAGGGTCGCAAGAAAGAAGGCGAGAGAAGACAACTAACATGGAACGTTATGGTAGGTACATAACTTCTTAATGTTAAGTTGTCAATCTCGCCTTCATTCTTGCTTGATGGGACGCGTCCTAGCACCTCTATCCTGGGTGGCTCAATGGAACAAACTCTTGAGGACTGTAGAGCCAAAACTGGCTCTGTCCCTGGAGGCCAAGTCCAATTTGTAATGGGAAACAAAAGTGTGAGGAGTGGCCCAAGTGGCGCTGCACAAATAGTGTCCAAAGGCAGTCTAGCTTGAAAAGCTGTAGAAGTAGCTAAACTCCTAGTTGAATGTGCTTTAGGTTTTGAGCACAGCTGTTTTCCCCTGATCGTATAAATTTCAGTGATGACCGAAGAAAGCCATCTGGACAAAGTCACTTTAGAAACAGGAAGGCCTTTTTATTATCCGCATAGGAAACAAAAAGTTGATCAGATTTCCTAAATTTTTTGTTCTGTCCAAATAATATCTAAGCTGACGGTGGACGTCAAGATAATGTAGCTTTGTTCAGCTCTATCTGAATAGTTAGGAAAAAATACAGGGAGATCAATGGATTGATTCAGATTGTTTTTTGAAGCGACCTTAGGTAAAAATGATGGATTAGTTCTCAAAGATACTCTGTCTTTGTGAAAAATCAAATAGGGGGTCGAACCGAAGAGCATGAAGTTCAGACACCCTCCTGGCAGATGTAATAGCCACTAGGAATAAAGTTTTCCAAGAAAGATATTTCAGGGAACAAGAAACAGCTGGCTCGAAGGGGGGAAGAATTAAGGATGTCAGCACTAAATTTAGATCCCACTGAGGAGGAGGATTCCGGATTGGTGGCTTTAGTAGGAAAATTCCTTTCAAGAAGGCCCTGCAGAGCCTATGGGACATAATATTATGATCTGCTATCCCAACATGAAAATTAGAAATAGCAGCCAACTGAACTCTGACTGTGGAAGAAGAGGAGCCTGCATGAAAAATCTCTGCTAAGAAGTCCAGAACTGCCTGAACAGGGGCAGTAAAGGATCAATATTTTGGGCCTTAGCCCAATAAGAGAAACGTTTCCATTTGCTCGTGTAAATCCTCCTGGTAGAGGATTTTAGTGAAGCTACTATGATATCTCTAACTGGGTTAGAGATCAAAGGAAGCCTGGCTAGGGAAGGAAGTGGAGCAACCATGCTGTGAGGTTGAGAGAAGGGATTGACCGGTGCAGCTGACCGGATTGGTGAATCAGTAGATCTGGCACTGGGTCCAGATGCCACGGCTGCACCAAAAGGTGATGATGGAGGAACGGGAACCAAACTTGTCGAGGCCAGTAAGGGGCAATGAGAATCAACTTGGCTCTCAACACGGTAGATTTCTGCATCACCTGAGGGATGCGAGGAAATGGGGAAGGCATAAAGAAGTCCCTGGGGCCAATCCTGGGTCAGAGCGTCTCTGGGGATGGCCTGATAGAGGGAAGAGGCTGAAGAAGTCTGGACATTTGCAGTTTTGGCGATTAGCAAGAAGTTCGCAACATGGACGACCCCATTCCAGAAAAATCTCTTCCGCTATGGATTGCTTGAGAGACCACTCGTGAGGCATGAGAATAGCTCTGCTCAATCTGTCCGCTATAATGTTGGTTTTCCCAGGGATATGCGTTGCTACCAGAAACCGATGAGAGGAGATCGCCCATTGCCATAGTCTGAGCGCTTCTCGACACAAGGGGTAGGACTTGGTTCCGCCCTGTTTGTTGATATACCAAACTACAGACATGTTGTCTGTGTGGACTGCAATTGTCCCTACAGGAAGAAAGTCGTTGAGGGCTTGCAACGTTAAAAGCACTGCTCTCATCTCCAGGACATTTATGTGCAGATGGTACTCGAGCGGTTGCCACGTCCCATGAACCATCCTGCCCTGATAATGACCCCCCCACCCGATCAGGGAGGCATCCGTGGTGACAGTGGCTATCAGGGACGGAGGTACAAAGCACCTGCCTTGGTGAACCTGAGGCGATGTGATCCACCAAGCAAGATGTTCTTTGCATGTTTGTGTCACCAGAATCTGGTGACGCATTGGGAGTTGCTGGTATGACCACTGTGTGAACAGCATCCACTGAAGGAGGCGCATGTAGAATCGAGCCAGGGGGAGAAGAGTAATGGCCGCAGCCATGAGACCTAATACCTTTAGAACCATTCTGGCCTGTACTTTCTTGCTGGCCAGAATGATCCTGACATGAGTCTGAATGTCTGAAACTCTTTGTTCTGTAAGGGTAGCTGACATCCGAACAGTGTTTAAGTTTGCGCCTATGAAGGTAATAGACTGGCAGGGCGATAAGGATGACTTTCGAAGTTGACTGAGATGCCCAAATGAGAACAAAGGTCTATTGTGTAATCCCTGGCTTGTATAAGCTGATGCCTGGTGGTGGCTGACAGGAGCCAGTCGTCGAGATACGGAAACACCTGGAATCCTTGGCGTCTCAGGTGAGCCGTGACCACTGCCATGCATTTGGTGAACACTCTGGGGCTGTAGTGAGACCAAAGGGCAGGGCTCTGAACTGGAAGTGACTGGACCCCAGCCGAAGCGGAGAAATCTCCTGGAGCGTCTGTGAATTTTGATGTGATAGTACGCATCCTGAAGATCTATTGAGCACATCCAGTTGTCCTTCTGTAAGAAGGGCAGAATTGACTGAAGAGTGACCATTCGGAATCTTGTCTTCCTGACAGACTTGTTGAGTCTGCTGAGATCCAATATTGGTCTCAGTCTCCCGTCTTTTGGGGACCAAAAGAACCTTGAGTAGATTCCGGCTCTGAATGGTCTATTGTAACTGGCTGAATGGCTCTTTTTGCAGTAGTTTTGCGATTTCTAACTCTCCAATGTCCCTTAGACCGGGTGGTACATCTGGAAGGGAACTTGAGGGAAGGGACTTTCCTCGAAAGGAATTATGTAACCCTTGGATATGATCGACTGTACCCATCTGTCTTGAGTGAGGGAATGCCAGGCTTCCGGTACAGTGATAATCTTCCCGACTGCCTCCAAGGAGGGACAGCCGGGCAACACCTCAGGGATGCTGAAAGGGCTTCTCAGGAAGAGACTCCCTGTTGCCCTGGTTCTTCGGACCCCTCTGCCTCTAGAGCGTCTGTTGTTGTTACCCCTCTGCCTCTAGGGGTAAACTGACCACGTGAATCCGGCGTGACTCCTTGGGATTTACGGAACCACATCTTCCCACCCTTCTGTCCTTTGGGATAAGGCCTAGAAGGGGTGGAAAACGGACTCCAACAGCAGAAAGAGTCTTGCCGTCCTGCTCACACCTGGTCAAGGTCTCCTTCACCTGAGGGCCAAACAAAGCTGACCCATCAAAGGGAGAATTTGTGAAGGACGCCTTAAAGGGATCCATAAAATCACATAGCCGCATCCAGGCTTGGCGTCTAAGAGCCACACCTGTGCCTCGGCTCTACTCGCTCCATCCGCAGCATAAGATATTAGCCGCATGGAGGAGTTAGCAATGGAATTGAGGGTTCCTAGCTGCGAAGCAATCTTTTCTTGGGCCCCTGCAGCTGTAGGATCCTGAACTACTTCTCCCAGCTCCTTCAGGATATCTCTCTGGAGTCTGGTGAAGTGACAAAGATAATTCAGCGAGCATAGCAAAGGTCGCTGAGGAAAACATCCGCTTGCCGTACCTATCCATGGTCCTAGAGTCCTTATTAGGAGGATGGACGGGCACGGAAGGATCTGCAAGTTCCTTTTGGTGGCCGCAGCCACCACCATGGCATCAGCGGGGACACCTTTGGTAAGGAATTGTTTGTCACTAGGGGCAGTGATAAATTTAGAAGGCCTCCTAGGGACTGGCTCTACAGAGTCAGGAGCTGTCCACGCCTTCGTGCAGTAACCTGCATAAGGGGTCGAAGGCAGAGACACCCAGGAGGTGGAGGGCCGAGATCCAAACGCCTCTAGGTATACTGACTCATCCTCAGAGGGATTGTTGGTGGGCCAGTTTCCCCTCTGTTTCAGAAGTTCTAGGATGTCTGAGAAGGAGACATCCTCAGAGAGGATCTAGGGATCCCTCTGACTCATCAAAGTCAGTATCCGAGTGACAGACTCAGGAGTCTACATGCTTCCTCTTACAAGTCCTCTTCCTAGGAGGATCTCCCGAAACATCAGGAGAATCCTCGGAAGAGGGGGAAATTCCCAATGGGGAAACCTGAGGCGGAGGATCTCTGGGTCCTGTAGCAAGAGAAGTGGCAGAGATGTCAACAGGTACAATAGAGGGAGGAGCTACGGGAAGAGACTGCTGACTGATACCAGTGGCCAGTACACTCTTCATCACCTCGAATGCTCCCTCCCAGGCAGGTCCGATAGAACCCGCTCCAAGAGCTAGGAACTCCAGGGCCACCGAAAGGAAGTCTCCGAGGCAGATGTCGGAGCCGAGCTCACCAGGCCGAGGCTCCAAGGGAAGAGCGGGCTCGGACAAGGGTCCGATGCCACTCACCCCTCGGAGGAGACCATGGAAGCCTGACCACGAATCCCTCTAAGGAAGAGGAGATAAGAGTAGGGGCTGAAGGGACAGAAGGAGGTATCCGTCCTCCAGCCGTAGCAGTAACCATGCGCGAAGAATCCAACTCCAAACTCTGAGGTAGAGTCGAAGGAGGAACTGTAACGGGTGTGGACCAACAGTCGTCTGCTGAGACGGACTGTGTAGCATTTGGGCCAGTACCTGTGACTTGAGCAATCTACTGACCACTCTCTCTGGGTCATGATCTGACAACCTGGATGACCTTGAAGATCGGCTCCGATGGCTCCGCTCCGATAGAAGAGGCGGCCGGGCCGAAAGTATCGGCTCCAAGGAAGGAGACCTCGACCTCTTCCTGGAATGGGCCATCGGAGCCGATACTACTGATCCTGTCGGCACCGATTTCGGAGCCGGCAGAACGTCTCGATGTATCGGCTCCAGCCGGAGCCGATACAGCTACCAGGTAACGGTGTCGGAGCCGATCGGAGCCGACACCGATGCCTGTGCCACATGGGTGTCGGAGCCGATCGGGCCGACACCGATGCCGTCTGCGTGGGTGTCGGAGCCGATCGGAGCCGACACCACAGTGGTCAGCAGATCGGCACCAATAGCCATCGGCCGAAAGCTGTGGATCCAGAATCGGCTCCAGCGGGCCGATCTCGACTCACGAGTCGGAGCCGAGGCCGCAGGCTTAGAAACAGAAGCCTGGGCCTTGGCAGTTTTGGTTGATTTTGTGGAGCCGACTTAGCCAGAGAGCCCTCCGGCTTAAGAAGACCCCTGAGAATCAACTTATTGCGTCTCTCCTGCAGGACTCTCTGGCTGAAGGAGTGACAAATAGCACAGGAGTCCTGCAGGTGAAGAGGGCCCAAACAGTACAGGCAAGAAGTGTGACCGTCTGTCAGAGACATCTTCTGACAGCACGAGTCACACTTCTTAAAACCTGAAACCCTCTCCTTAGACATGGTGCCTAAACACAGCACACACACACACCAGTCAAAATAAATTAAAACTAATACCAAGTGGTATTTAGTAAAAAACACCAACACACACACCCTAACAGGGGGGGGATGGGATAGGGAAAATTGACTGACTAAAAAAATTAAAAGAGACAGGGATTTCTGTCAGAAAAAGGTTAAAATTAAATTAAACTATCAAAATATTAGTTTTAACTAAAAAAAAGGGGCTTAAATATCACAAATGTGAACTACTTACCAGGAGCTGGTAAAGAGAAGACCTCCCAAGCGAAGCGGCAAACGAGATCTAGGTACTTCCTGCCTTGCATCATGGGATATGGGGCTGCCTCGAGCTGGTAAAAGGAGTTCTCGAGCTAAAGCAAGTGCCGAGTCGGAGCCGAGGGATCGGCTCCGAACCCATCAAGCAAGAATGAAGGCGAGATTGACAACTTAACATCAAGCAAGTTAATGGTTTAATTGATATTAGTCTCAGAAGCAACTTTAGGTAGAAAAGAGGGGTTAGTGTTCAAGGAAACGCTGTCTTTATGGAAAATCAGATAAGGAGGCTGGGAAGACAAAGCCTGAATTTCGGATATTCTTCTTGCCAATGTAATGGCCACTAGGAAAATAAACTTCCAAGACAAAAATTTTATATCGCGTCACTACGGGTTCAAATGGGATTGAACAATACAATGTAGCACCAAGTTTAGGTCCAATGGAAGAGAGGGATCTTTGTGAGTTGGCTTTAGTAATAGGGTCCCTTTCAAGAAGGCTTTGCAAAGCTTGTTGTAAATCAGTGACAAGTCATCTTTTCCAATATGAAAATCAGAGATATCGGCTAACTGCACCTTAATTGTAGAGGCAGCTGCCCCACTGTCAGAGTTGAGCCAAAAATTCTAGAATGGAGTGGATAATTGATGTGAAGGCATCTACATCATGTTTTTGAGCCCAAATCTCAAACCTCTTCCATTTGCTTCTATAAAGTTTTTGAGTGGATTGATTATGGGATGACAGCAAAATATAACAGACGGGTGAGGAGAGCGTAGGCTGTCTGGCTATAAATGCAATTGCAGGAACCAAGCCATCAGCTTGAAGTTGGAAAGATTCGGATGAATTATTCCTGTTGGGTGTGTCAGGAGGTCAGGAGTGGGCCCTAGAATCCAGGGTTTCTTCTGTAAATGAGGCCAAAGGAAGGGAAACCAAACTTGTCAAGGCCAAAATGGAGCAATGAGAATTACTGTTCTCTTCAATCTATTTGCTCTCTGGAGAAATTTGGGGATCAAGGGAGTAGAGGGAAAGGCATATAGGAGACCTGGAGGCCACTCATGTATGAGAGCATCCCTCAGGGATTCCCCCATCGGAGGGGATTAGGGCAAAGTAGCTGCTGCATTTGCTGTTCGGTGGGGATGCAAGAGGTTGCAGCAGGGTTGGTCCTATATGCGGAAAATTTCTTCCACTACTTTCTGGTTGAGGGACCACTCGTGAGCCATGAGAATGGATCTGCTCAGCTTGTCTGCTGTCATGTTGGACTCTCCCATAATGTGTGTTGCTACAAGAAAGCAGTTGGATGAGATCACCCACTACCACACTCTGAGCACTTCTCAACGCAGAGGGTATGATCTGGTTCCTCCATGCTTATGTACCATACTACTGACATGTTGTCTGATTAAACTGCCACTGTACCCAGAGGAAGAGTAGTCTGAAAGGCCTGCAATACTAGCAGCACTGCCTTCATCTCCAGGACATTTATGTGCAAATTGGCCTTGTTGGCAGACCAGCTGCCTTGGACAGTTTTCCCCAGATAATGACCCCACCTATCTGGGAAGCGTCTGTGGTCACCGGGGCCTGGGGTTGTGAGGGAACAAAAGTTTGGCCTTGTGTTAATTGGTTGGAAAGAATCCACCATGACAGGGCTCTTTTGCAGGTGTCTGTAATGAGGATTTGGTAAGACATCAGTTGGTAGATAATTGACTACTGTGCCATTATAGGCCACTGAGGCCATTGTAGTAGTTGCATGTGGACTCTCACCAGTGTTACCAAGATTATAGCTGCAGTCATTAAACATAGAACCTGTAAGACATGATGGGCAGCTATTGTCTTGTTCTGGAGTAATTTGTGTGTTTGGCACTTGATTGTAAGTACTCTGGAGGGTGGAAGTCTTGCAATAATCTGAGTTTTGTCCAGAATGGCTCCTACGAACTCCAGTGTTTGTGCAGGGTCCAAGTCTGACTTCTCAGAATTTATCATTATACTTAGCTCTGTACAGATTTAGATAACAAAGTCTCTTGCTCAGATAAGTAGATGCCTGGTCAGGGAGGAAATGACCCAGTCATTCAAATAGGGCAACACAAGGAATCCATGTCATCTCAGGTGAGCCGCCACCACTACCATGCATTTGATGAACACTCTGGGGGCTGTAGTGAGACCAAAGGCAGAGCTCTGAACTGGTAATGACTGGCACCCAGCCAGAAGCGTAAGCGCCTTCTGGGTCATCAGTCCATCTTTATATGGTACTACACATCCTGAAGGTCTATGGAGCACATTCAATTGTCCTGTTCCAAAAAAGAAAGTATGGACTGCACCATGACCATTCAGAACTTGTGGCGTCAAACTGGCTTGTTTAATCTGCTGAGATCCAGAAATGGTCTGCAGTCCCCTGTTTTCTTTGGAACTAAAAAGAATCTAGAGCAAGTTCCAAATCCTCTTTGGTCTGGGGGACCTCTTGGATGACTCTTTTGTCCAGCAGTTTCTGAATTTAAATGACTGTTTGATCCCTTTAACTGCGTGGAACGTCCAAGATTTTTCTGTTCAGGGGGCTGGTAGGAAAAAGGGATTAGATAACCCTGGATATTATCCTCTGCATCCATGTATCAGTGGTTATTTTTAGCTAGCCTCTCCAGTGCAGGGATTGTCAACCCCTGACTGCCTCCAGAGGTGGGCAATTGGGCATCCTTTCAGGAGCGCTGGAAGGGTTTCCCAAAGAAAGGCTCTCTGGACCATTGGTTCTGAGGACTTCCTCTGCCGCAATGGTGGCGTCTTCCAGAATTATTCCCCCCTCTGCCCCTGGGGGAACTCTTTCCACGTGTGTAAGACCCTTGTGACTTTTTGAACCACATTTTGCCACCACCTCTCTGACTTTTAGGATAAGGTCTCTGAGGAGTGGAAATATGTATGCCCATGGCAGAAAGGGTCTTACCCTCCTTTCATACCTGGATAATGTATCTTTGACTTTGGGACTGAAAAGGGACATGCCGTCAAATGGAGCGTTGACAAACAAAGACTTAAAAAGTTCTGCAAAGCCACACAGGCACATCCAAGCATGCCTCTTCATAGATATGCAGAGTCCGCTGCTCTAATCATTCCCTCGGCCGTATGTGCAATGACCCTCATGGAACAGTTAGCTACAGAATGTAGGGTTACCAGCTGGGAAGCAACCTTTTTTCAGACTCTCTCAGCTATGACTCCCTCAAGGATATCTGATAACTCCTTGATTGGATCCCTTTGAAACCTGCTGAATTGGGAAAGGTAATTCAGAGATCATAAGGCAAAGGTAGTTGAAGAAAAGACTCACTTCCCATATCTATCCATTGGCCTGGGATCCTTATTAGGAGCATGACTACAGGAACTCCCCTCCGATAGCTCCTTTTTGGCAGCTGTCACCATGACCATGGCATCTACTGCAACCCCTAATGTCAAAAAAGTCTTGTCAGCTGGTGCGTGGTTATCTTATTTGGTCTCCGGGAGGTTGGCTCAATGGAATTTGGGCTCTCCCATGCCTGCCGAGAGATCAATTCTATGAGCTCATCAGCGGGCGGAGTGACCCAGAAGGTAGACGGTCGGGACCCAAAGGCCGCCAGGTACACAGACTCCTCCAGCAAAGGATAACTGGACTGCCAGTCACTTCCCTATTTTAAAACCTCCATGATGTCCCCAAAGGGATCATCCCTCAGGAGGTGAACATGGGGAATCCTTCTCACTCGAGGTCAGTGTCTCTGTGGCTGACTCTTTGGTGGAGTCCAAATGCTTCCTCTTGCAAGACCTCCTCAGTGGGATCCTATGCAACCCCTAATGTCAAAAAAGTCTTGTCAGCTGGTGCGTGGTTATCTTATTTGGTCTCCGGGAGGTTGGCTCAATGGAATTTGGGCTCTCCCATGCCTGCCGAGAGATCAATTCTATGAGCTCATCAGCGGGCGGAGTGACCCAGAAGGTAGACGGTCGGGACCCAAAGGCCGCCAGGTACACAGACTCCTCCAGCAAAGGATAACTGGACTGCCAGTCACTTCCCTATTTTAAAACCTCCATGATGTCCCCAAAGGGATCATCCCTCAGGAGGTGAACATGGGGAATCCTTCTCACTCGAGGTCAGTGTCTCTGTGGCTGACTCTTTGGTGGAGTCCAAATGCTTCCTCTTGCAAGACCTCCTCAGTGGGATCCTATGGGGAGGTATCAGAAGAGGCAGGGGTATCTCGACAGGTAACCTGGGGCCTAAGGTCCCGCTGTCCCTGTGGAACGTTCTGGTCAAAAAGTGTGCACAGGAAGCATAGATGGAAAAGGATATTTAAGAAAAATCTGAAAATATCACCCAACTGTCCAAGAGCAAAAGGTTTAGAACACATCTTTGCCAAGTGGCAAACAAGATCTGAGGTAACAGGGAGAGATGCATGGTGGGTAAGGGGAGGTGTCCAAGAGCTTTTTTGTTGCCACAAGCTTAGTAAAGGCTGAGTCGGATCCGATTGATCGGATCTGAACCCGTATGTGAGGAAGAAATGAAAAACTGACAATATCAGATCATTGGTTATGAATGGATACAACTTACATATCAATGACTTAATATTGAGAAACATTTTAGTCAGTTTATATAGAAATTAAAGGGAAGTTAGTTTAATACAAACACTCTAAAAAGGTTAGAAAATAATGTCCCTCTACTCATTCCCTCACCAGGAGCAATAAGGAAGAGCAAAAGAATCGAAACAATGCAAAATTGGAAATCTCAAATGAAGAATTACAAAGTAGTCTTAAGACAGCAGTAGCAGTCACAGGTCAGTAGCAGTTCTAAAAGATTGAAACATGTTACAGTTCTGCTTAACTTAAATAACAAATGCTGCCTCTTAGTTTTTCTCACATATCACCTAGACTTGATCTCTCTGCAATTAGAGCAGAGAACGGAAAACAAATATTTGCTATCTTGCCCTAAACAATTACTTTTAAAACTAATAAAAAATAAATAATAAATGTAAAACAAAACAAATTTAAACTAAAACAAAATGCAACATAAGAGCAAAAGTCTAGAAACAATGCAAAACTGCAAACCTTGCCCTAAACTTAACTAAAGGCGTGCCCTCATCTCAGTCTCACATCCAACCATATCACGTAACCTGAGCTACATCACACTCTCTTTCTCCTATTAGTAAAACTATTACTGTCCCACATATGGCACATTCTATTGCATCAATCTGCACATTTCACTAACAATCATTTTACTAATATATTCTCCATTCAGTTACTCACAAACGCTAACTTAACATTTTTCACTCCACTCGACTATATTATCACTCCCACTTAGACTTGCAAATAATGTACATTACAATTATATATACTCTTCATATTTTTATCTAATAAAAGAATTTTACATATGTACTTTCATCGTATTCTTGTTCTCTCTCCCTCAGTAAACATAGTTCTGACTTTCTTTGTATTCCCAGGCTGAGAATGAAATTATTCACTTGTGATCAGTGCTCTACCCAGGTAAACAAAATTTAAATAAAAAAATCAAGCTTCTGTTCCCTGTCAGGTGGAGCACATTCCTGGTGTTATGATGCATTAGCAATGTCACTCATTACCCAATAGAAACATACTGTCAGCTTCTGTGGTGCCCAGGCCACTAGTCAAACCTAGATCACCCTCTAATAATCAGGGGTTCCCTCTACAACATAAAGTCATCTCTCTCACCTTTTAATAATGTTAATAGTTCCTATATGCAATGATTTACTTTCTGACCACGTACCTCCTTCTTTGTATACTATTGCTAAGAACTGCCTGAGATTTTAATGTTGGTGTATTTTACTGACATTGTGTTTTATTAACCTGATCTACATTTATATTGTATGCTGACTTATCTTCTTAGCTAGACTGCATAAGATTTACACAATGGTTTGCCAAAATAAGCATATATTCTTCTAAATTATTAGCTTTATAAGTTGTCTGTAAGCCACATCTATTGCAATTTTCAGGGTGAAATTTGGGTCTTTCTGACTAACGAGTTTTCGTTATGACTTCCTATTAGCTCTTGGAGTTTACCCTGCTTTTCCTTCCTGCAGTATAACTTGATACCAATGTCAGTTTGGAGTAAGACTGTATCATCAGGTAGGGGAGTGACAGACTGGCCCCCTGCTCACACAGACTGGAGAAAACTGATCTGCTGAGGTATACAATTTGCCATCTTTGAATGACGCATTAATGGAAGTGATTTTCATGCTGTCTTTGTTAGCATTCAAGCCAACAAAAACATCTACAAACAGCAGATTGAAATTACCTTCCTAGGGTCCAATCCTATGCTTGGTTTTATTATGCAATGAAAGATTCCAGTTCTATGCTTGATTAGATTATGCAATGAAAGAGTGATCCTGAACAAGTTTGAAATCAGCTCTGATCTGATGAAGGGTGTTGACCTATTGACTTGTTGCTTACTGAAATTTGGCTAGATGAGAATATCTGGCCCATTTTGTTGCTGGAAGTCTACGGGTCTTTTCAGTAATTCAGTCACAATTAAGGCAACTTAACTGAAGGGTGCTCATCTGTTTTGGATTGGGAGCTGGATATCTCTCAGGATGACAATCAGGTAACAATTCTTTTCAGTATATCTTTAGGGAAGATGCTAAACAAGAGTTTGTTTGTTTTTTTCATTCACTATTTACCCCAGGTATTTGAAGACCTTTCTGATGAATTCCTTCAGACTGTGGGATGGTTCAGCACTGCTCAGAAAGTTTCTTCAATCATCCATGTTACAACTCATTTAATGGATTTGATTTTATCACTATTTGTGGCTACATCTGAACTGAAGGTCTTGATAGTTTTGTAGTCTGACCACTATCTTCTCCATTTCTGCTTTGACCTCCCTCAGGTTAAGTTACCTGGTACTGAGCTGTTTCAATTTAAGGATATAAGAAACAATTATGATCACAGTCCCTTACTGAACCAGTTATAAGAAGACTGAAGTATAGATGATCCCAATGCACTGGTTTGTTTTATATTTATTTAGTCACCTCAGCACTGGCTCTAATTACCTGTGTGCCGCTAGCCCTTACTGTTTCTCTACAACAATGAAATAATCTTGACTTTCTACATACAGGGGACAGATGGAGAATGGAATGCTCAGGGAGAAGGACAGGCTTTCTACACCATAAACTTAATTTAGAAAATTAAAGTTATGTCTTTATCGTAACTATGCATCTGTGTTGTCCATGTTCATTCTTCTTCTTTAGGTATTGGATCCAACCTCTGATCTGACTCAGCCACATTTACTAGACTCTATGATCAAATCCTCAAGCTCCTCCTTTTACCCATAATGGCCCAGTCAACCTGCTATACCTCAGATCAAGTTTGCTGCCTTATAAGCTACAGGAGGAACAAACCCTAGGTTAAGACAAAACAAAACTAGTAGTAGTAGCAGACGTGGGGCTCAAACCCGAAACACACATTCCACAATGACCATAAAGTCACTCCAGAAGTAAATAGAAAAGGGGATGGAGGGTAGGGAGTTGATGAAGAATGAAAATGGATAACACAGATGCATGGTTAAGGTGAGTGCATAACTTTAATATCTGATGTCGTCATTTTCATTACTCCTCAACTATTGGGACAGATTCCCCAGCTACACGTACCTTGGGTGGCCTTCATGGAAGGATATTCTGGAGTACTGCAGAACCAAAAGCAGCCTTGCTCCTGGATGTCAAATCCAATTTATAATGAGCAAGAAAGGTATGAGCATTAGACCAGGTAGCTGCTGCACAAATGTCAATAAAGGTTCTAGACCAAAATGCAGAAGATGTAGCCATGGACCTAGTGGTGTGTGCTTTAGCAGGCCTGGGTAGGGACAGGACTTGTTGACTTTAAACAAATGAAATGCAATCAGTAAGCCATTTGGCTAGGGTAATTTTAGAAACAGGTCAGCCCAATTTGTGGTAAAGGAGACAACCAATTATTCTGACTTTCTGAAATATTTTGTTCTATGGAGATAAAAACGTAGATGCCTATGTACATTCAAAAGATGGAGCATGTACTCTCCTTTGTTAGCAAAGTTGGAAAAGAAAACAGGCAAATTAATGACTTGATTAATAATTGTTTCGGAGGCTACTTTATGCAAAAGGGATGGACTGGTCTGGTAGGTAACCCTGTCTTTATGAAAAATAACATAATAAGATTTGGAAAAGACAGCCTGGAGTTCTGAAACTTGTCTTGCAGCTGTAGTAGCCACTAGAAAGGCTGTTTTCCAGAATAAACATTTCAGATCAGATTTAGCTGATGGTTCAGAGAGTTTCTGAGTTAACCCTTACAGCATGACTGTTAAATCCCAAGGAGGAGTGGGGTCCTTCACTAGTGGCCTAAGCAGGAATGTACCTTTGAGAAACGCCTTCCACAATTTTGAAGAACCTAATGAGGAAGGAATCATTTTCGTCTGAATGAAAACAAGAAATTGCTGCCAACTACACTTTAATAGCAGAGAAAGTGACTTATTTTTGAAAAATAGATGCTAACATATATAAGTCCGTAGTGGCAGGAGCAGTGAAGGGGTCCAATTCTCTCTCTGTAGAGCCCAAATATAGAATCTTTTCCATGTACTGTTGTACATCTTCCTAGTAGAGGCCTTGTGGGAAGATATAATCTGTCGGACTGGGGGGGGGAAGCTGGGCTGTCCATCAGTAAAATTGGAGAAACCATGTGGTCATCTTGAGGCTTGTGATGTTCCGGTGATCCATCCCCAAGGGATGAAAAAGAAGGTCTGGACTGGTGTCCAGTATCTATGATGGCTAGCATAGGTGAGAGCAAAGGAAGGGGACCACGTGCCTTTGACCATCTGTCCCAAGAAATGTCCCCAACACAGTTGGGAGGCATTCATGGATACCGTGGCTACTGGGGGAAGAAGTACAAGACAGCAGCCTTGGAAAATTTCATCCGACTGAAACCACCAATGTTGATTGTCTTTGCATATTTGAGTGAGTTTAATTGGAAAAGACAAAGGATGGCGAAGAATTGACCACTGAACAACTAGGGTCCATTGAAGAATGCACATCTAAAATGGGCCACAGGAACTAAGGTTATGGCAGCTGCCATTAACCCTAGGATCTGAAGAATAAATCTGGCTGAGGGAGAAGGGTGTGCAATAATTTACTCCGCTAGGCATCTGATGGTCCTCATTCGATGTGGTGGAAGAGAGGTTATCTGACTGACTGTGTTCAACTGAACACCTATGAACTCCAGACTCTGAATAGGTTGAAGATCTTGCAAATGTTGACTGAGATGCCCAGAGATTGACATAACTGCAGCAAGTAGCCCCTGGATTTCTCTAGAAGATGCTTGGTTGGGGGCAGTGTTAAGCCAGTTGTCTGGGCATGGAAACAGAATCCCAGTAGTCTCAAGTGAGCAGCTAACACTACCATACATTTGATAAACACCCTGTGGGCTGTGGTGAAACCAAAGGGCAGGGCTCTGAATTGGTAGTGACTGACCCCCAGCCAAAAACACAAAAATCTTTGGGATCATACGCTCATTTTGATGTAATAGTACACATCCTGGAGATCAATGGAGCACATCCAATCGCCCTTGTGTAGAAATGGCAGAACAAATTGAACTGTGGACATTCAGAACTTTGACTTCTTCACAAACTTATTTAGTTTGCTTAGATCCAGAATTGGTCTCAGGTCCCATTTTCTTTAGCACTAAAAAGAATATTGAGTAAGTTCTGAATCCTTTCTGGTCTATTGGAACCTCCAGGATGACTCTTTTGTCTAGCAGCTTTTGAATTTCTTGAGCTACTGCCTCCCTCTGACTGGGTGGGACATCAAGAAGCCTTTTTCTGTTAGTTGGGGGAATCTGGGGAAGGGGTATGAAATAACCTGTGGATATGATTTTGAGCACTCAAGAAGCTTTTGTTATTGATCCCCAGGCATCTGGGTGCAGAGACAATCACCCCTGACTGGCTCCAAAGTTGGGCAACCTTTCAGGAACACTGAAAGGGTTTATCTGAATAGGAATTTCAGAAACCCTTGTTCTGCAGGCTTCCCCTGCAGTAAGGATAGCATTGTCTATTTGAACTCCCCCTCTGCTTCTGGGGGAGGTATTCCTGTGTGAATCCTTGAAAGGACCCTGGGACTTACAGAACCACATTTTTTTGCCTCTTCTTTGATTCCTGGAAAAGGATCTTTGAGGAGTAGAAAAGCTTATTTCTATGGCAGACAGGGTCTTTCCATCCTGGTCACTCCGGGAAGGCCAAACAAAGACGTTCCATCAAAGGGAGCAATGATGAAAGAAGACTGGAAAGGATTCACAAAGTCACACAAGTGCATCCAGGCATGTCTCCCAATGGTTATGTCTGAACCATACATCCATATAGTACTCTCCAGAGCACGGGACATTAGCCTCATGGACGCATTAGAGATGAATATGAGAGTGGCTAATTGTGAAGAAGGCTTCTTATAGTCCTCCATGGACATGGAGTCGAAGAGAGACTTGGAAAGCTTCATAATCAAATCCCGCTGTAGTGAAATGTGCCAAGTAATTCAGAGATTGTAAGACAAAGATTGATGAGGCAAAACACACTTCCTTATAGATATTCAATGCCCTGGACTCTCTGTTAGTGGGATGGACAGATGAGCACTGCTCTGCCAGCTCCTTCTTTGTGGCTGCCGCTACAACCATAGCATCAACAGGAACTCCCTTGCTCCACTGTGGCTTGTCCTTAGGGGGCGTCAATAAACTTATCAGGACAACAAGGAATGAATTCTACAGTATCCAGTTCCTTCCACATCTGATGGGAGACTAGATCTACAAGTTCATCTGCCAGGAGAGTCTGCCAAGATATAGATAGGCCAGACCCAAAAGCTTCCAGGATCACTGACTCTTCCTGGGAGAGGGTATCAGAGTACAAACCACCTTTTTGTTTGAGGATTTCTGAGATGTCTCCAAAGGAGATGCCACCCGGTGGAGATCTGGGGGACCCCTCCCCTTCATCAAAGTCTATGTCTTCTGTGACAGACTCCTGAAAGGAAACTATGTGTCTCCTCTTGCATGTTCTCTTAAACAGAACCTCCTCAATGGGATAGTCTGGAATGGTATCCGGATAGAAGGGAAAGTCCTTGAAGGGAACTGTCTCAATGCTTGATGGGGCCAGCTGTCCCTGTGACATAAACCTGAGAGGACCAGAGCTCAGACCAGGAGGAGGCAGGGCTGTAAGATCCAAAGAGGAAATAGTCAAATCTGAGAGAAGACCCTCTCCACCACCTTGAAAGCAGGAGGACTGGAAGACGCCATAGCTGGTTGTACCAAAGCTGAAGCTCCCAATACTGCCATGCCCTGAACCTGCCTGGACCCATGCCTCAAAGGGGTGAGTCAGACCTGAGCTGTCTAAAGACAAACCTCTAAGGAGCAGGGATGTCTCTGACAACATCAGAGTGGAGCCTAGCCCCCCCCCCCCCAGACCCGGCACCAACACTTAGGTTCTGAGACTCATCCTGGTCCAAAAGAATTGGTGCTGAACAAGTCAGGGAAGCAATCAGAGACAATCATCTAGCTGTCTTCAGATCCAGTGCTGACACTCTCAGGTTTCTCAGATCCGAAGGCTCAAAAATTGTGAGTCAGACTGGAGAAGGAGAAATCACAGCATGGAAAGTAGAAGGAAGGCTCATGAATCTAATGGGAGACAATGATGGGGTTAACCCCCATCTGAATCTGAGCTCTGAGGAACTTCCTCATCATCCTATCCACTTCGGCTTCTGAAAGGCTCTTGGAGGACTTAATGAGGAAGTGGCAGACTATGACCGAGACTCTTTCCTTGGGGTCTACTGATGGAAAGGAGAATGGAGCCGAGGAGAAATACGCTCTACAGAGAAACTTGGGGACACGGTCCTTGGAGATTTAGTAAGAAGTCAGATCTGAGGATAGACGATCTGACTGTTTCACTTCGGATCCAAAGAGGTCGGATCAGATTTCTTTTGAATTTTAAGAGGAAGCTCTGAAGATGGAGTAGACTAAGGAGAGCGGGTGGAGACTGCTTTCTTAATTTTCATTTTCAAAGAGCCCCTGGATGACTTTCCAGGAGTTTGACCCATGGAGCAGAAGAAGAGGAAGAAGAAGATGGTGGTATCAAGTCCTTCAGAACTAATTTGTTCCAGTGGTCACCAAGTACTTGGAATTAAAAGCTGTATAAATGGAACAGTCTGTGGTTAAGTGAGAAGCTCCTAGGCAATAGACACACTCACTGTGGGCATCAGAGTTAGGGATCTTCTTTCCAACAGGAAGTACATTTCTTAAAACCCATCATTTTTTCTGACATATCTGAAGAAAAAAAGGGAAAAGGAAACTTGCAGACTACTGACAATGGTAGGATAAAGGGGTTCATATTACGTTGTCGAACTTTCAAAAGTCCGAACGCCATATGGTCGAACCCATACGTTTGAACTTTCAAAAGTTCCAAAACATAAAAAAAAATAAATAAAAAACAGAAAAAACCTACCTGACAGTTGTAAGCAGGGGAGCAAGCCCACCTGCACCTCCCCCCCCCACTCTTTAAATATACCAACTCAGAGATCGCACTACAGTGCAGTAAAGGGAAATCTTCCCTCTCTGCACTGAACGGAAATCCCCACTGAAACGTTCAAACTTCTGAAATAACGAACATATGGATTCGACAATATGGCATTCAAACTTGTTTCAGCTCGACAACGTAGTATGTATCTGGATAAAGAGAATACCCTGTAGAGGGCAGAAAAAGAGGGAGAGAAAAGAAAGAAAAGCACCAGCAATGGTACTGACAGCTACCTTAGGTAGAACCAAAAGAAGAATTTGAACCTAATGTAAGAAAAGTTGAAAAACTAGGTGTCACTGGTTTGTCTCTATTACAAATAATGAGAAGGCTTGGAGTTTCGTTTAGATGCTATAATATATACAAATACATCAGGATGGATAGCAGCATCATTAAATACGAACAAACTAGTTAACAAACAGAGCTTACATGCATACATGTTCACATCTTAACAGCTAACTACAAAATGGCAGTCAGGCTCACACGTGCTCAGTATTTATACTCTTATGCAAGCCCTTGGATAGCTTCTTAAAGGTATATACACGCTCACTGATCTACATGCTCCCTCTTAAAAAGATTGCCCTTCATGCAAAAGAATATTAGAGACAAGCAAGCATTACTATGTACATTAGAAACAAAATACAATGTTCATGTCCAAGTTGCTTCATATCTGCTACAGGGTTTAGAGATTCGACAATATCTCGTAACATAACAGTTGGGAGGGTTCCTATCACGTTGTCGAACATTTAAAAGTTCGAACGTCATATGGTCGATATCATATGATCGAACTTTTAAAAGTTCAAACGTTTCAATGGAAATCCCCGTACAGTGCGGCAATGGAAGTTTTCCATTGTCTGTACTGTAGTGCGATCTCAGAGTAGGTATATTTAAAGAGCGGGGGGGTGCTTAAGCTTTCAGGTAGGTTTTTTCTTTTTTTTTTTTTGATTTTTGAACTTTTAAGAGTTCGAACATATGGTCTCGACCATATGGTGTTCGAACTTTTAAAAGTTCGATTATCTGATATAGACCCTAGTTGGGACTGGATTTAGCAACAGGGACAGTCCGTGGTGCACAACTCATTATCAGGAACTTCTGGATTCATCATAGGAACAGGAATGTCCTCACAGACTATCTGCAGTGGTACAGGCTCGGACACCGGTCTCAAATTCTTCCTATTCCACCTAAAAGTTGCTCCATCTGATTCTACAATGTAAAATCTCGGCTCTGGACTAATATTCTTCAAGACACAAATCCGATCATAACCTTTGGATGTCTGCATCCTTACTACTTCTCCCTCTCATAATGGGCTGAATGGTTTACTGGTTTTATCGACGTATGACTTCTGGGATAGGCACTTCAACAGATTGGCTTTCACTGACCTGTTGTTCTTGATACATGGAACCCACAATTAACTACTGACTGGTAATGTGGTTCTGGCTTGTCTCAACAGAAGTCTTTGAGCAGGTGAACCAAGATGTTTACACGATGAACATTCTGAGATTTAAGAGATTCAAGAAAATATCAGTATCATCTCAGTTAGACTTCTCAAGTAACTGCTTTGCACTTTGCATTGCGCGTTCTGTCAAACCATTTGACTGTAGGTACTCTGGACTACTTGTGACATGAGTAAAGTCCCATTCTTCAGCAAATCTTTTAAACAGTTGGCTTGTAAACTGTGTGCCATTGTCAGAAATAACTTTGTGCAGACTTCAATGTACAGCAAAACGACACCGTCTTATTAATGACAGTACTAGATGCTATCTTAGGAAGTAAGTCAATCTTGAACCAACTGGAGTTAAGAGTCTACTACCAAACAATGTTGAAAAATGTGGTTGTTTCCCTTTATTTTATTAGTTTTAAGCAACTGGACTTTATTTCAAACATTTTCCATATTAATTTGAATATTTTTATCAATATCATACATATCTGTTTATGGGAAAATTATTTAGAACATTCTGTATGTTTTATTTCATATTATGTGAAAAAAGAAATAGTGCTGAGCAAAGTTTAATACCTGAAATTCTTTTCTGACCTGTTTTATGAAGTATGCACAGTTTTGGATGATCCACTGCTGAATATTCCACCCAGCATCTGGATAAGTGCCTTAAATAATTTTTGCCAAACCGTTTTAAACTTCATGCCCCTTTAGTATGCCTGTCCTGACTTCAGACCCTTTTAGATATGCTGCTTCTGGTAACAAATCCCTTTAGATATGTCATTTCTGATACCATGTCCCTTTAGACATGTCACTTCTGGCACCATGTCGCTTGTTTGTCTCTATTACAAATAATAAGAAGGCTAGGGTTTTCATTCAGATGCTCTAATATATACAAACCCATCAGGATGGATAGCAGCATCATTAAATGCAAACAAACTAGCTAACAGTTTACATACATATATATTCACATCTCAACAGCTAACTACAAAATGGCAGACAGGCTCACACATGCTCAGTGTTTATATTCTTGTGCAAGCCCTTGTATAGCTTCTTAAAAGTATATACACACTCACTGATGTACACTAGGTAAGGGAGGTAGGGTGACAGCAGACAAAGGAGGTTAAGAGAAAAAAATGTGAGACTGAACCTACAGAAAAAGGATATAACACCAAAAAAGCTCTTTGAGAAGGATCCGCATCTGTAGTGATATGATGGCAAACAAGATCTGTGGTATAGCAGGTTGACTACGGCATTATGGTTATAGGGAGGAGCAAGAAAGTTGGATCCAAGAGTCTAGTAAATGTGTTTGAGTTGAACCTGAGGTTGGATGGATCCAATACCCAACAGTTGAGGAACGAATAAAAATGGACAACTCAGATGCATAATTATAACATCACATCCCACTAATCAAGCATGCCATCCCGTAATCTTAATGTCAAGGTAATGCTATTGTCCCATCATGACTTCTTTTGCATTTTATCCCACCAAGTTTTTCTAGGTAATCAAACGTGTAGACAACCTAGATAATTTCACTGCCCATGAAGCTTTTTCATCTTTTTTCAATGTGAGGAGGCTGGGTAACTCTGCAATGAAGGTTATTAACATTTGCCTCAGTCTTCCTTCATTTGCTACATCTGAGATAGTGGTTATTGTGTCATGAGACTTCTTGACTAGACTGTGGTGACACTGACTATAAAGAAACCATGAATGTGGTTTCATTTTTCTGTCCAATCTAATGCAGAATGGACCCTAGTTACAAAGCTTAGGGTGGCATGCATGAAGGTCCTCACAGTTGTGGTTTTCCAGACTGTGGTATTTTCAAATATCACTAAAAGAGATAATTTTCACGCAAGCTCATTAGAAATGTTCAATGAATTTGATAAAAGTGGAAAACTGCCTCCCTATCTCAAGCTTTCATTTTATACAAAGTGGTTTACAGAGAGCTAATGTTTTAATTAATATCATATGGTATTTTTGACTTTTATCAGTCCAGCTCTTAGTTCAAACACAATACTGCAAGAGCCCTATAAGCATAATGAATTACATTCTAATAAAGAGGGACCATTTGTTATAATCCATCTTGGTCATCACTGCTCTTTTGGCAACATCTGACAGTATGGATGATGGAGATCCTCCTCAAGTGTCTGCATACCTACTGGGGACTTTCAGACACAGTCCATACCTGGTAGGCCTCTTAACTACACTTAAGAAAAAAAAAACAGAAATTTTTTGTTGGTCCAGTGACAGAAAGCAATAGAGCACAAAGCAGATGCGATGTTTTTTAATAGACCAGCAGATGTTCTACAATATCTCTATTGAAGATTTTAGACTAACAGAAGCCCTTTGCCAGAAGGCATCAAGCTACTGTTACTTTAATGAACTTATTCAATTTCCACTTGTAACTACAGTGGGGAGAACAGAGAACATAAATTCTTTCTCACTGACTAAAAGACTCACTAGAAAATACGGCTGCAACAAACAATCATAATGCGCTGCATATGTACTTAGACATATGACAAATCATTCAAAGGGAAAGAAAGCGGATGTGTTTACATTTGAGCCTGAAAATAGATGCCAAGGTTCACTGCCTGCCCTAAAAGTAATGACTCCCCAGATTCACTGTTCATTTTGAAGGAGGGAAAACAGCCAAGCATGAAACGTAATGGGGAAAAGACAAAAAACTCAAGATGTTTGGAAAATTAGTTAAAACGAGCAAAAGAAAACAAAAATTCATAAAAATATTAGCATGAAGTCTATGTGAGGTAAATGTTTTGGTTTAAAAAATTACACCAGTAAAAGCCATATCACTGTGTTGTGATATGAACTAATAAGGTAATAAGATGTCAGCTAGTAAAATGTGCAGATGTCTCTACACTGGAAACATGGCTATGTATGAACAGAAAAGCCTGACCATCAAAACAGAAAAGAGTGAAAGAAACATGAGCAGTTACTATGCTACACAAAACTGCATTCTAGTTTCATAGGTTCTTACTAAATATTACAAGGGTCAACCATATCACCCAATACAGGGACAAGATTAACTGCTCTCCATTATGCAGACTTTCCCAGTGCATCCCAAGTGAAAATTTATAATCAACCATACAATCATCCAAAATGCTTTTATAGGTTGTCAGCTAAGTACTGTGCTTGATATGCACTGGGTTAGGTACCTTTCAGGCTAGCTGATATTGTTAATGTAGCAGTATAGGTTCACGTCTCTGCAAACACAAGGGAGCCTCTCTATCATGGCAAGGCTTTATTAGGTTAACATGGCAGAGTTTGCGCTTCTGTCTCCTTCCAGGCAACTCTACCAAGTAGTTAACATCCCTCACTTTTTCCACAACAGTGAAATGACCCTCTCAAGCTGCCTGCAGCTTGTTGTGTCTGAAAGGAATAAGCACCATTCCATCCTGCTCAACAAAATTCTTTCTGGATCTGGCTATCCTAGAATACCAGATTTGAGATCCCTAAGGAGTGTCCTGAAGTTTAGGACATACCGCACAATATACTCCTTATAGGACTCTCACTCATCCTCCAACTCATCATGAATTAAGTCCACAGCCCCCCCTCATCATGGGAACACAAAGCACCTCAAACAACGACAAAATTTGTGTGCACCCTTGGCAAAACTCCCAGTGATTAAAGAAAACATGAGGCAGGTACTGTCCATCTCCCACTTGAACTGGTCAGCAAATGCCTCCATCATGGTCCTCAGTAAGATGTTAAACCTCTCCAACAAGCCACTGGTCTGTGGATTGTAGGAGTTGTCTTTAAATGCTTCAACCCACTATACCTTCCCAAAAAGGTCAGCATGTTTTGTATGAGTCTGGCACTTGTACTTGTCAATATTTCAGTGGAAAACCTATCCTGTGAAAAATACCAATCACAGCATTTGCTTCCTTCTCTTGTTCAAACGAAAATAGAGCCACCACCACTTGGAATCTAGTGGCATAACCCACCACCACCAGGATATAGTTCTTAACTGTAAATCTTTAAGTACTAAGACATCCCACAATGTCTACATCTACCCTCTGAAACAGCTCCTTAATTACAACAGGCAAGAGCATCAAAGCAGGTCTGGCTTTATCTCCTGCCTTGTCAAACTTCTGGCACTCTACAAAGGTCAAACAGTAGCCTGTGACATACTTACCATACCTAGCCAATAAAAGTTCTGGATAAGCATCTTTTACTATGCTTTATGGCCTACAAAAGGTATAGCATAGGCTATGGCCAGTTGGTAAGAACTAGGTACTACTAACTGCTGTATTACTTCTCCCGCCACCTGTCCTTCAGGGTTCATTCTCTATACAACAGCCTTTTGTCTCAGTACACAGACTTCCCCTTCCCCTGAGGATTTGGAGCCATTTTGCTCCCTAAGGCAGGGTATGACATATGATCCTGTCTCAATTCCTTCCTTGTGATGAGTTGCAGCTCTCCTTCCAAAAGAAGTCAACCTCTTCTTACAGTGATGTCTCTAATTCAGACTGAATGCTAGTACTACTTCCCTCTTCCTTGGAAGATCTTGTACATTTCAACAGCTGCTCCTCAGTTTCTAGCTTGCCACTACTGAACAGCTCCCCTTCAAAAGTAGCCACACCACCAGCACTGGCTGAAGACGACGGCCTTGTTTGGGTACCCCTCCTACTGCCATCCCAATTTATTTGCCTCCATGTCTGGCTGCATGTAACTGCATGCACACAAAGCATTGCACTATCAAAGACATTCTCTGTTAAGGCATTCACTTAGATATCTTCATAGAAAGCCACCTGCTTGCTTCCTTGCTTCTTTTCTCAATCTAAATAAACACCTGGTGAATGGTATCTAAAAAAAGGCATCACTCCAAGACCCCTAACTGGGGTGGACTGCCCAAAGAAGTAGTGCTCCTTTTTAACCACTGCAGGCTTAACAACTGCCTTGAATGATGCTGTGTCCCTCTTGGCAATGGTCTCTTTGCCCTCCACCAGAAAAGGATACAGACTCTTACAGAAGTTTAGTGCAGCAGTTGTCTCCAGGCAACCCACCACTGTCCTAGAGCTCTCCCCACATGCCACTTCCTACGACTTTTGTTCCTCACCATGCCTCACTACAAAGTGGGACTGCGCATGCTCATTTTAGTAATACGTAAAACATCTGTCCCCAAGATTTGCACATGTACTACAACCTATGGCTTTTCCCTTTACCTGCAGACCTTGCTATGATGGCTAGGTTGTCCTCTGATTGTTTCCCCTTACACTTGTGTGCATTGAGTACACCATTCTTTTGCAACTGTAACCTGATAGAAAGCGTTCCCAATCTTCCATGTCTCCTCAGCAATGTTTCCATTACCAGTCTGCCAACAAGACTTTACTGTCCCCAACCACAGCACCAAAACATCTACAAGCATTTTGAATGCTGGGACCTTACATCCACTCACCCACCTATGACAAAGTGCTAATTTCTGCACTACATTCACTCACTCTGTCATCTATCTTTCCTCTCTGCTCTCTGAATTTCTTATTATACTCTTCAAGAGTCAGTTTAAAACAGCCAAGTAAGCATTCGTTAACTTCAGCATAATATAAACAATCACTAAGTTTGAAAGCCACACTGTCTAACATGAATGGGCCTCCCTGGAAGCAAAGGAATTAAAAACCCTCAAGATCACCCTGATATTAACACCCTGTCAAACATCAAAATGAAACTATCAAATTCGCCTTCCTCTTTTGGGAAAAAGTTTTGAGCTGACCTGGGCAGCTACGATATGCCCCCCCCCCCCATGACACACATCTGTGGTGAAGTGTGATCATCTATTCCTCATGCTAGTACTACTTCGCTTTCTCTCCTGCCTGTTTGTTGGCAGTTACAGAAAAGTAGTGCAAGTAAACTTACTATAACAGTATATGTTTGAATGATCACTGCTGAAGTAGCCTTAGGTATACGAGTTATATCCTACCAAGGATATAACAGCCAACAAGCTTCCATAGCTTCAGGGCACAGTCCACAAACACACAAACCATCGGCCAGTTGAAGCTGAGTGGACTAAAATGAGGTTTGGGCACCAAACCCTTCAGAGCTTTCAGTCAGGACTAAGAGGGAGGCTAAGTCCTGTAAGGACAATGCTAGGAACAACAAAAAATAAATGTTCACACCCTTAGCATAAACAACACACCAAAAAACAAGGGAGATGATGGAAGGGAGCAGCTATTGCAGCAGTGATCATTCAAATATCTACTGTTACGGTAAGCTTACTTGCACAGTAGTACTATGTTCAGCAAACTGACACTGCTACAATAAACTTAGCTATATGAGCAGATTAACCTACATTACTACACTTAGGATGTTTATGTTGTAGGAAAAGGTTCCAGGATCCCCCAGGAAAATGGTCATTGCAAAGCCTGATCTGGACCTAGAGAATGAATTCTCGAATCCAACCCTTTCCAAAAAGCCATAGATGAAGCCAAGGCCCTAGCAGAGTGGCCCTTGACCCTGTACAGAATAGTTTTGTTGTGGTAAGTATAACAAAGAAGAATAGCCTCAGACAACCATTTGGAAGTGGTATGTTTTGACACAAGTTGTTGGCTCTTCTAACCTTCACAAGAAATGAACAACTGATTTGAAGATCTGAAAGATTTAATTCTGAAAATATAGTGACTTTCTTCCTCACTTTTAGGTTCAGTAAAAACAAAATGAAAACTCCAGCAAATCTGGAACTTCCACTGAGTGACATCTCAAACCTCTTGTATCAGAGGCACATGGGATATATACAAATGACCCTTATGAACATCAAGTGTTTCAGCTAACTGGCGATTCTGAATGCCAATGACTTGTTTCGTCATTTTAATGGATAATTTCAGGCCAATAAAGCCAAACCCCACTAGCTGTGGATATGCATATTTTGGCCTTGTTATGACCTCGTCAGCACAGCACAAGCAGACGAAACAAGTCATGGGCATTCAGAATCGCCAATTAGCTGAAACACCTGATGTTCATAAGGGTCATTTGCATATATCCCATGTGCCTCTGATACAAGAAGTTTGGGAGGTCAATCAGTGGAAGTTCTAGCTTTGCTGGAGTTTTCATTTTGCTTTTACTGATTGTTTTTTCAGTGACCTTCACTTATTGTTTCACTTTTAGGTTCAGGAAAGAAAACTGGGAGATAGTTTCACTTAAAGTAAACTAATATTTTAGCATAAAAGAAGGATTACTTCTCAAGAAAACCCTTTCTCTGTGGAAAATGAGTTAGGGTTGACTCACCATAGGAACTTGCAATTCTAATACCATTCTTGTAGGGGCCTCAGCAATCAGTAAAACAGTTTTTCATGTTAAGAACCTCATGTCAGACAGGTTAACTGGTTCAAATAAAGCAAGTGTTGGCTTCTCTAACACAAAATTAAGATCCCAAGGAGGGGGCCACTGATTTTCTTGGAGGGCTATTATACAAAACCTCTTTCAAAAACATTTTGACAAGAAAATGCACTGAAATAGGAGGATCAATGGACAGACATGCTGAAATGGTCAATAAATAAATCTTGATAAAAGAGAAAGAAATGCCACAGGACAGCAACTCACACAAATATTGTAAAACCAGAGAACTAGCCATGAATGAGTGTTGATCACGCTGTTGTCCCAAACTAGAAAACCTTTTCCATTTGCTAATATCAGATTTTTAAGTAGCAGGCTTGCGTAGCTGCATGTCATCAATAAACAGTTGCCTAAATCTTGTGTGAGCAGATCCATTATGTGAGGAAGATTGTTTTAACTGCCCTGGCTATTTCCAAAAGAAGGGTGAACTTTTTTTTCTGGGACAGAAGGGAGTCACGACAATGATCTTGTGAGATTTCTTCTGAATCTTTACAAGTACCCTGAATATTTGCAGAAAGTTTGGAAAAGTATACAGGAACAATCCTATCCAAGGAAAAGAAAAGGTATCTGTCTTCCAAGCCGTCTAATATGGAGTCCTGGAGCAGAATCTTGCCAGCTGACTGTTCACAGAGCAGGCAAACAGGTCAACATGAGGAACTCCCCAAAAATGGATAAAATCTTGGAAGACCCCATGATCTAATTTCCATTTGTTAGGGTCTGTCCTTGTTCTGCTCAGCTTGTCTACCACACAGTTTTGCTCTGACTGAATATAGGAAGCCTATACAATGAGACAGTGCTTTGAAGCTATATCCCAGGCTAACACAGATAGTGTTTTTTCTGTTGCTCGTTGATGTACCACATGACTGTAATATTCTCTGTAACAACTTGAAGAGGTCCCAGGGCCTAAGGATGATTCAGACAGTTGAGTACCTTCATCAGGGCAAACATCTCTTTTAAATGTATGTGCTTGCATCTGTCCTTGGTGTCCCACACACCCTGAAGTTTTAATGCCCTGAAACTGCTACTCAAGCAAAGTCTGAGGAATCTGTGGTGACTGACTGCTTTAGAACAGGGAAGGAGCAGGGCAGACCCAGATTTAGGGATATTTGCTGTCTCCACCAACTGTTTTCTCTTCTGACAAACCTAACACTGGGATTTGAAAAGGCAAAGGATGTGGGTGCTGGGACCCACGAGACTTCAGATACCATTGTATCTTTCTCATGTGAAACCTTGTCAGTGGTATTATGAGAATCACAGATGCCATGAGAACCAAATTCCTGAAGTATTCCCTCACAGCGACAGAGTCTGAATGGAAAACCTTAAAAATAGATCTATTTTTTCCTGTCAAAGAAAAAACTCTTTTAACTCGGGTGTCTAGCTGACATACCCGGAACACCATCCTAAAGGAGTCAAAAAAGACTTCTGAATGTTCTCTTGGACTCCTTGCTTGTGTAAGAGATATCTCACCCAAGTGAGAGTGAGAGATTGTTTACAGAGTCTTTTTAAAAGTGTCAAGATAAGAAAGCCATCTAAACATGTAAAATGTGGATTCCCCTGTATCCTGCAATGAGCTACCTGGAACTAAACACTTAGAGAACACCTTTGATGCAGTGGATAGCCGAAAGGGTAAGGAAAAGAAATGATCCAGATACACAAAACCTTAAGAAATGCCTGAAGACTGGATGAATAGGGTTGTGACAATACGCCTCTTTTAAATCTAGTCTTATCAGGAAACCTGAATGAGGAAGTAGTAGTAACATTTCTCATTTAGAATTTGGTCACTATCACAAGTAAGTTTAAGAAAAAAGATCCAGAACTGATCTCCAAGCATTTTCTTTCTTTGGCACTAAAAACATCCTTGAAGTAAAACCATTTCCAACCTGGGAAGGTGGAACTGGTTCCATCACTCCCTGGGGCAACATATGTTGAAGTACAGGGGAAATAAAAGGTTCTAGTTTGATGGATGCGGAATTACCCTCTGAAAAGGAGGGATTTCTTCCAACTTCTATCTGTAACCTTGACTTATAGGCTCACAGGTGTTTACTAGGATAATGACCACAAGGGTCTTTTTAAGCCTAGCCATGCATCTCAAATCTCTAACAAGTTCTGGTACCCTTGATAATTGTAAGCAGAGGCTTGGGGAGTGAAACATTTACAGGCTGTCTGTATCCATTACAGAGACAGGCTACCAAACCAGGGATGCATTTCCAGTTCCTCATCCAATTGTCCAAGTTACACTTGAATTGGGTTTGGGAGGAACTCTGCTTCATATGGCTGGGGAGCCTGTTCCAGAGATGGGGTAGTCTCAGAGATACATACATGTCTCTTCAGCAGGTCCTACTTATATCACAGGCAAGGTTTAAACCTTTAGAATGGGTAATTCTGGTACTGTCTGTTTTGTAGATATGCAGGAGTTCCATAGTGAAGTCTGGCAATGCCTTGTATGGCAGGCATTGATCTCCTCTCAACAGCCTGAAGGAGACAGAATACAGGGATAGGGCCTTGAGGTGGCCTGCACAAAACATTTTATTTATGCCCTGTATTCTTTTTGTACGAAACCTCTGTGGCCATTCCAGTTGTTGGATATGTCTGGTTAGGGACATACCAAAGGGGGCATTGTACTCAATAACAGGTCTGATGAATGCCAAATACAGTGGAACAATGACTTCCCTGGACCTAGATGCCACATGTTTGTATATAAGTTACACAAGATAAACTTATTTCTTCACTGCTGCAGACACATGATGGTCAAACGCTAGATTTCTGTCTATTTGTGTCCCTAAGTCCCTAACTACTGGGACAACTCTAAGGGGTGTGTTGTCAATATGACAGTTGCCATGGGTGGATGACTTCCCAAAGGATACCATTTGTAATTCTTGGCATTTAGTTTTAGTCCATGGCTCTAACACCAGTTGTTTGTCTGTGTCAGCCCTTACCAGAGAATATTTGTGTCAGTGTGGGATTCAATGGCAGCTCCTAATTTGCAATCATCTGCAAATTTAGTCAGAAAGAAACTACTGACATTGGCCTTGACTTCAGAGATGTAAATCCCAAAAAGGAGCAGTCCAAGGACTGATCCCTAAGAGAGACTCCACTTGTGACTGGACTCTTTGTAGAGGTGGACTCCCAGTTCTAGCTTCCTGGGTTCTGTCTGTCAGCCAGCTGGCTATCCACCAGGTGACATACAGATTTGTACCTAACCTCTTGAGTTTTACAACAATGCACATGTGGGCTATTGTGCCAAATGCCTTGGCCAAGTCAAGGTAGGCAGAGTGACCTTCTCAAAGAAGTCCACCAGACTGAGTAGGCATGATCTGCCCCTTGATGAAACCAAACTGGGTTGGGTCCAGTGTCTAGAGGTTTACTATATCATTACTTATCATTTCCATGATAATTCTTTCCAAGGCTTTACATAAAAGACCAGTGAGAACTAAGGGTCTGTAGTTCCCAGGGTCTGTAGATGGCCCACCTTTGTGCAAACGGATGACTGTTACTGTTCGCCATTTACGAGGCACAAAGCCTGTTTTGAGGCTACAACTGAGTAGCAATTCCAGACGGCATGATAGGTCATGTTTCATGGTATTTAAAAAGCATCTTGGGATATTGTCTGGGCCCACTGATGCAATGTTCTTGGCTTTAGAGGGAGCATTAAAGACCTGTTCCCTAGTGATAGCAGGAGGAGTTATATTTGATGGTAATTCCTGAGGGAAGGTTAAGGGAGAGACGGGGTTAAAGTTGGAGCTGAATTTCTTGGCCAGTATGTTTGCTATATCTTCTGGCTCAGTACAGGTGGCTCCATTTACAATGAGCTCTGCACACAATTGTGCATTGCCTTTGAGGTTGCAGACATAGCTAAAGAATCCCTTGTGGTTGTCCTAGGCCTGAGAGGCCAAATTTGCTTCATATTTTGCTTTGGTAGACGTTAATGTCCTCTGAGTTGTTTGTTTAATTTGATGAGAGTGCTTTTATCCTGCTGAGTGCTGCACCTCCTAGTTTTTGCCATGATTTTCTGCTTCCTTTTATATATCCTACTGATTTGGTGATTCCACCAGGGTTGCTTGTTTTTTTTTTTCATTTAGTTCTGTACTTTTTCCTGGTGGGTACAGCTGCCTCTATGCAGCTTACTTGTATAGGGGTTCTGTGAACAGTTCTGCATAGGCACCAGTGTTCTCACAGTTTATGGGAGCTTGACATTTTGCCAGGTTACCACTTAGTAGCAGGAAGTTAGCCTTAAAGTATTTCTTGAATATTCCAGGGTTAACTGGGGGTCCACCTTTTATTTTTTTACTTCAAAAGAGACCATCCTGTGGTCTGACTTACCCTTGCAGTGTTGGTGTGTGCTCTCAGTGGCTTTAAACCATGTTTCAGTGAAAGCACAGATGTCAGCATTCGCTAGGGTTACGGGAGCTTCTAGGGAGTGGAGGGGTTTTTTTTGTTTAGAATCCTAGCATTGAGCAGTAACACCTTTAAATTTTCTTGGTATTGATTTGCTATGACAGAAGTATTTTCAGTTTGGCATTGCCTAAAAGATGCACTATGGGGGAAGACAATGTTTTAGCTAATATTCGAATGCCTAGAGGGGAGTGGTGCAGACCATCCCTGGCAAAGCAGCATAGCCTGCTGACCATCTCCTTCCATGCTGACAAATATTGCACCCCCTTAAATTGACACCAGAAACTAAGCCAACTATTAACGTCAATCATCTTTTGTTCATATCGCGGTATAATCCTTGGAGTAGGTAAAATGCTGCTCAATGCAAGGCTCAAACCAGCCTGGGATGCATATTCCAAGAGCTTCATGATCTCTCTCTTCATATAGCCTAGGGTAGTATTTCTCAGGTCAGTTACACCCACGTGGACTATGACTTGAGTCATACTGGTATTTGTGATCGAAATGATCTCAGTGCATGTGTAATGTGGTGGATCCTAGCCCCTGGTAAGCAAGTGAACGTGACTTTCTCTTTACTCAGTCTGGTGTGAGGGATATCAATGTGTCTCACAATGGAGTCTCCAATGACCAGAATGTTGGATTGTGTGCTGGCTTGCCTTATGGGATTAGAAGTAGAGGCTTCAGGAGATGTGGCTGTATGTGTTGATGTGGATGTTGTTTTGAAAGAGTGCATTTACGACTGCTGAGGGTATTTGTTATGTGTAGTTCATCTTGGAGGTGTTTGGGGTTTAGAAAGGTTACATTTAAGTGCCTCAGCATATGTGGGTCTATATGTCTGCTTTGAATTTGTGTGTGATGGCTGCAGTGTGTGTACTACTGCCCTTCAGAACACGTATGTCTAAAACTTTCTGAGGCCAAATGAAGATTCAGACTTTCTGGAAGGGAAAAGAAGCTGCGAGGGTGTGGTGGGGAAAAACAAGGTCCCTTAAATAGTCATTCTGATTTATTGGACTGTCCTCAGCTTTGGTGGGTTTATTTATTTAATCTATTTTCCCCAAAATTGGATAAGGGTTAGAGAATCCCTTAGAAAATATAGAAAAGGAGGGCAGAAAAATCTTAGATCTCCTCAATCAACTTACCTCTTTCATCATATTTTTTGATAACCACTATAGCAGAGGAACCATAAACCTAAATGTCTATCTAAAGAAGAATTTAACATCTCACTTTTCACACCATCTGGGAGGTTCTGAGAATGCCATGAAAACCTCCCCAAAACAGAACCAGGGCCACAGGCCTAGAAGTATCAACTGAGTTGCGCACACACTGTAAACATGTTCCTGTACAATGGAAGAAACTGAATAATTTAAAGGAGATTTTTCCTCACAAGAAGAAACTGTAGAACAGGTTAATCAAAAGAAACTTTAAAATGAGCCTGAAAATTCAAAATTCTGAAAATCAAAGTTGGCAGACGTGTGCACTTTTTTTTTTTTTTTTTCCCATACTTATCAATAATCTTCCCATCCTTCTCAAAAAGAGTAGGAATGGAATTAACAAAATGTTTAGCAGCAGTAGAATTAACTAAAGCTATAGATGTTAGGTCAGGTTTGGGATGAGTCTATAAATACTAAAAAAAAAAAAAACTGAGGAAATTTACAAGTTGTATCCATCTTTTTTAGGGCCAACACACTATCAAGAAAATTGCAGGCGGGGGCGTGGCCAAGGATGAACACAGGATAGCAGCAGATTTCTTCAGCTCCACCAATTTCATTACACTGACAGGAATTAATTCCTTAAAAAATTAATTTTTGAAGTAATTTTCTTTCTAAATATGTTTGTTTTATATAGTTCTTGAACTATATCTAAAAAAGAAAGGAAATCTTAACAATATTCCTGTCAGAAATCACTTTGGAAATTTTCCTGTCAGTTTATCAGTCTGAAATGAGTTCCAGTAAGACAAATTCTCAAGACTCCAGCATCAAGAAAGAACTTCAGTCTCTGATAATTATAATCCAGCAACTTACTGCTAAGATGGATAAAATGGATACTAAAATAGACACCTTCATAGAAAAACTACAAAACAAATAGACTTGTTACATATAGACCTGCAACAACAGAAGATCCAGATGACAGGCATAGAGGAAGCTGTGAATGACATGGAAAATAGAATCCAAGAAGAGGAAATCAACATTGAGTTTCTGCTGAAACAAAATACACATTTACAAACAAAGCTGGATGACCTGGAAAATAGATCTAGGCGCAATAACATTAGGATTTTTGGACTGCCAGAAAATATTGAAGGTAACAATATTACTTCTTTTTTAACAACATGGCTCCCTAAAACTTTAGACTTACCAGAAGCATTCTCTTTTGGTATCGAAGGAGCACATAGACCTATAGCTAATACTAACTCTAACAAAAAATATCCTAGATCAGTTATAGCTAGATTTCTATCATCTTTTGATAAAGAGATGGTTCTTAAATCTGCTTGGGCTAAAGCTCCTGTTAAGATTAATGAGACAACTGTGCGTTTTGACAATGACTATTCTTCCATGGTAATAGCTAAAAGAAAAGTTTTTCTGCCACTAATAAGGGAGCTTAAAAAAGCACAGTTTAAAACATACCTTCTGTTTCCGGCCAAGCTTAAAATCTTCCTTCCTGATGGTCCTAAAATTTTCGATGACTTAGACTCTGCTTTACTGTTTATCAAAAAAAATAAGATTTTGGATAAAATAGAGGAAATGGAATGGGCTAGTCCTTCATTAAAGAGACTGGCAACTGAAACTTCGTGGAAGACTTCAGAGAAGAAGAGACTAAAAAACAAATGATTTGTTCTATGTTTTTTTTTTTTTTTTTCCTCTGTCATCATTTTATTTCATTATTAATCTTTTTAAATATAGTTCCTGCATTTCCAAGAAGCCACAAATATTTTGAAAAAGATTTAATCAAAGTTATTCTCTGTGTGTAAAGAAATGTTTTGTTTCATAACCAGTCAAAATATATAAAGATTTAATGGCAAGCTATGATTCAACTTGTTTCTCTTTCTGAAAAGGAGAAGTAAGGTCAGTAATTTGATAAATTTTTTTTCTTTATCTTTTTTTTTCTTCTCCTTTTCTCCTTTTCTTCTTTTCTTTGTTTAAACAATGACATTCTATTTAGATTATGTAGTGGGTAAAGGGTGGGGGAGGGCAGGGAGAGAAGAGTAATGAAAATATGATTAATAGAATAATAACATATTTATTCCTTGTAAAAAGTTTATATGTTCTTCAAATGCTATTCCTAATTATACTTTCTTGATTATACTGCTTATGCTTGTTTGTAAATAATCTGTCATGCTTTAACTAATAATAATTAGAACTAAATAATAGTAAATAATATGTTTTATTTTTAACTTTATTAATATAAACAGTAAGTAATATTCCATTGTATATACTTCTTATAGCTTTCTCTTACATTTTTTTTATTTCTGCCTTACACCCTTTTATTTTCTACTCTCTTTTTCTTTTCTTTATTAATATATAGAAATGCTTTTGATCATACAGACGCAGTAAATAATAAGATTTGCATAAAAATTGAGTTGGGACAAAAATATTGAGTTTTATTACTTATTAATAATTTTGGGCTTAATTTCACTTACATAGAGGCTGTAATAACCTGCAAAATACATTGTGAAGGTTTTGTCATGTTTAGATGCATTTACACTGCTAAATGAATGTTTGTCACTAGTTTTAATAAGTTTCCCCAAAATGTTAAGAGAGACAATCTGGGATGTGGGCTGTCTCATGCACAGTGTCCATGAGCTACTTCAAAAGCTTCAACTCTCAGAATTCTCACAGAGAAGCTGAAAGCAGTTAGTCTAACCCTTGACCTAGATATCACACTGACACATCACAGATTCAGGAAGAACTCTCTACCAGGAAATAGAAATGATGCAAATGCGACTATGTGAAGGAAAATGAACTCTTTAACATCTAAATGTGAGTTATTTTATATAATTACTTAAATATCTATGTTATAATTCATAAAATATGTCAGTTATAATGAGTTTAAATGATACAGTTTCTTGTAAGTAAATGTCTTATCTTAGAAGGCATAGAAAATGAAACATTTATTCAAGTGTTTTTGAAAATCTACTTAACAGCAGCATAATAATCTGTGTTAAAAACTTATGTTCCAAACATATACATTACTATAACTCATTTAATTCATCTGATTGACAAGCATAAATAATTTTATAACTCTATTCTGGAAGAAATTGTCATGTGATATATTTTAAAGCAGTAGTATAGCATGGCTGTAAAATCTGGTTACTAAAATGTGTTTGCTGTGCATTATTTTGTATAAAGCAGACAGATTTATTGTAGGGACAGCAAGTAGGATAGTGCTCAGCAAGGACACAACTCAGTGAGAGCAGATATATATATATATATATATATATATATATATATGTGTGTGTGTGTGTGTGTATGTGTATGCATATGTGTATATATATATATATATATATATGTATATGCGTATGTGTGTGTGTGTGTATATATATATATATATGTGTGTGTGTGTGTGTGTGTGTGTGTGTGTGTGTGTGTATGTGTGTGTATGTGTGTGTGTGTGTGTGTGTGTGTGTGTGTGTGTGTGTGTGTGTGTGTGTGTGTATGTATATATATATATATATATATATATATATATATATATGTGTGTGTGTGTGTGTGTGTGTATATATATATATATATATATATATGTGTGTGTGTGTGTGTGTGTGTATATGTATATAAGTGTTTCTGAGAATCTGCATAACTATGCAGTATGATTTATAACAATTTATATGAATACAATATTTTATTCTATTGACAATAATGAGTTTGAGTAAATGCTCATATACAAGCAATTCAAGTTTTTTTTGGAAGCTGTTAATTGCATTTACATGACAGAAAATAGATGCATCTTAATATATGTAATGTCTGAATCATATTAGCCAAAGTTTTTGATTAAAATGAATGTTAGAACTTATTTTTCTCTCCTCTTGATTTCTAACATCAAGATTATTTGAATGCTATTTGAATACAAGTGTTTTATATTACATAGATGTATATAGTAGTATGAACAGTTTTTTTAAAAAAAGGTTTATTTTAGTTTATATGATGCTGTTTTACCAAATGTGTAGTCTTGTTTTGCTAGATAATTGAATTGAAAACTGTTAACCTCAGTTAAATATAACTAGGATTAATCAAAAATAAAAATAAATCCAGCAGAGTTAATGCTCAGCAGGAAAGCAGTAAACAAAAACGAAAATAAAACAAACGACCGCTGAGCAATGCAATGGAGGGTGCCAATAAAGGTAATCTCCAAAAACCTCCAAAGTATGATTGTCAGTAAAGAATGGCAGTCCAAGCAATCCAAGCATACACGGGAAGTAGTAAGAACAAATTTTATTTGTTGAAGACAGGTTAGCGCTTTCGCAATAGCTTCATCAGACCTCCAATAACATAAAAATCAATGTCTTAAATACACAAAAAAGCGCCAAAAGCCCTTAGACTTCTTAAAGGTATAACACACTTTAAAAACTCACAGAAAAAACATAAAAGAAAGATGTGTTAAACCTATACATAATAGATGTAAAACAAATGAAACACTATATGAAACATCTAAAACACATAATAATAATAAAATACATGAAGATGGGGAATAAGGGTATAAAATATATATTTAAAAACTAGGAATAAAGAACAGGGACATATGCGCATGGAGCGCATACTGTCATCACTTGTTCTTTAACCTCCTGGATTTCAATAAGGGACGTAAAGGGACCTTCCCATTTAAACCTGGAGTCAAATCAGCCCTAAACCTAATTATCCAGTGTATCTCTCTGGTCTCAGTATAATTCTTGATATCCCCTCTCCTATGTGTTCTAAAAATCTGTTCCAATACCCTGAACCTAAACTGATGTGCTATACCCTCCTCCTTAGTATGCTTGGCCAAGGCATTGTGCAAATTGCCCTTCCTTGTATGGTATGCGTGCTCCCTAATCCTGTCTCTCAATACTCGATTTGTTTTGCCTACGTAGTAGGCTGGACATGACGTACATGAGGCAAGATATACTACGTCCTTTGACATACAACTACCTTTAGTCCGGATATGGAACGTACCGGATCCATATGGATAAACAAAGACCGGATCAGTCAATATGTATGAACAAAAATTACACCTGTTACAGGGTGTCATATAAGGCCCTGACAGAATAGTCGGTGTATAATGTGCTTTAGGATAACAGAGCAGCCTCTTAAGATTTTTCTTATTCCGATATACAAACTTTGGTCGTTCACCTACCAGACCCTTAATACTAGGGTCTACCGACAGGACATGCCAATGTTTAAAAAAGATGTCCTTGACGGTACCAATATCTCTGGTATAATAGATAGGAAAAAAGATATTGTTGTCTGTATGACAACCATCCTTCTTCTGATCGATCCTCATATCACCTCTATACAGTTCCATTGCCCCTTCTGAGAAATATGGTTTAGCCCTATCCTCCCTAAGGCTGTGAATGTCATCCATCCCTCTTGTGATATCCAGCTTACTGTACCCTCGTTCTACGAATCTCATGCCTAGATCTTTCAACTCCCCTTCCAAATGTATAGCCCCAGGTGTATATCTGGACATCCGCATGGATTGTCCTTTCACAATGTTGTTATAAACAAAACCTGGGTGCATACTGGAACGATGGAGTAATGTATTCCTGTGACAGGTCTTACGATACACACCGGTGTTGACGATCCCACCAGGTAATTTGTCCACATAGATGTCCAAAAATGGAATAGTGGTGTGGGACCATTCCATGGTGAAATTCAAGAATGTATTGGAGCTGTTAATCCATCCAAAGAAATGCTCCAATTGTGCTGGTGTGCCCCTCCAGGCAAAGAAAAGATCATCCACAAAACGCCTATAGAATGGTACAAACTCCTTAAATAGTTCATTCTGGAATAGATGACAGTGCTCCCATTCCGCCATAACCAAGTTGGCGTAGCTATTCGCACAGGAGGTGCCCATAGCCACGCCATCTCGCTGTAGAAAAATTCTATCATGAAAGCAGAAAATGTTGGAATCCAAAATGATCCCTAGCAATAGGATGATCAAATCAATATCATAGTCCGGGGGGGGGTGGATCTCCTCAAATAGGCACCAATCATCTCTATACCCCCTCAAGTGTTTTATATTACATAGATGTATACAGTAGTATGAACAGTTTTTTAAAAAAAAGGTTTATTTTAGTTTATATGATGCTGTTTTACCAAATGTGTAGTCTTGTTTTGCTAGATAATTGAATTGAAAACTGTTAACCTCAGTTAAATATAACTAGGATTAAATTGATAAGGTGGTAGCTGAGGTACTGCTGCTTAGGGTAGGGTGTTAACTTGAGTGGTAAATACTACTCTAAGTTGGAGTTTATAACTCCAGGCTGGATGCAAGGTTTAATCCTTACATTATTTTCACTTGTTCATTGTTATTTGTATATAGTTTTGACATCCACAATATATTTTGTACATTCATTGTCACTACAAACAAAATTGAATCCTATACAAAATCCCATAAGAGATTCAATAAATACAGCTATATTTAAAGGTACACCTAAAGGAGGAGATGTAACATTACTTATCTTGTTATTTGTTATTTTGATCATAAGATTCTTAAGTTTTAAAAATGCCAAATGACACCTTTAAAAGGAATTTCTTTAAACATTAATGGATTGAATAATCCGTGTAAAAGGGCAAGCCTAATAAGATACATTAATTTACATAAGGCCAACTTAGTCTTCCTGCAAGAAACCCATCTCTTGAAAAAAAGATATTGATAAACTAGCCACAAATAAATATACAGTATTGGTTAGTTCAGAGGACACTCAGAAAAAAAGAGGAGTGGCTATTTTATGGAATAAAAGTATGCCCATTCCTAAAACCATTAAGTCTTATCAGGATGACAAAGGAATGTTTTGTATGGTTACAATACAAATTAATGGGAAGACTTACACTTTAATTAATGTATATTGGATACCTGGAATTGGTATTAATACAGTGAAACATCATCTTGATAAGATCATATCATTCTCTATAGGAGATATTATTTTAGCTGGTGACTTTAATTGTATACTACATGAAAGTGATACTACCACTATAGGGAAAAGAAGATTTACATCTAATGCAAAACATTTAAATGATTTTGCTAATTCTTATTATTTGAATGATATTAATAATCAGATAGATTCAAAATCATTACCATACACCTTTTTTTCTAACAGATACAAAACTTATTCAAAAATAGATAGGGTCTTTATTTCTAATCAGATGGTAACAGATTTAATTAATTCCAAAATCATTTCATGTCTGATATCTGATCATAATTCAATTGTTTTTGAATTCATGCTAAAAAATACTCATAATGTTCAGATCAAAAGGATACCAGCATACTTAACTCAACTAAAAGACTATAAAGAATATATACTTTCAGAAGTAAAACATTTTTTAGACATAAATAATACTCCTGAAGTCTCCATTGTTTATGTTTGGGATGCCTTAAAATCATATCTATATGGACAAAGTATCAGATGGTATAATAATAAAAGGAAATCTTGGGATAAAGAATTGTTAGATATTCAAAGTAAATTAGACTCTTATAAACATAATAATAAAGAAAATATTATGGACAAGAAAGTTATTGAAGAAATAAACAAACTAAATGAGAAATACAAAGAAATTTTAACTCATAAAGTTAAAATAACTTTAGAGAGATACAAGTTTTTGTCTTATTCAATAAGCCCCAAATACTTACATAGACTTAAAAATAAAACAAAAGGTTGAATAAACAAAACCATATCAAAGAAATCTTTTCTCTAAGGAAAAAGAAGAATGTTTCTAGTATACCAGAAATACTAGATGAATTTAGAAACCACTTTCACAAAATTAACCATAATAACATTAACATGGAACCTAAAGATAAAATAAAGGAGTTTATAACCACAAACATGAAAAAAAGCTTAATAAACAACAGATTAAACTATTGGACAAGAGTATTTCATATACAGAAGTTATTACACAAATAAATAAGCTTAAATCAAACAAAGCACCGGGTAATGATGGTATTATACCAGAGATATATAAAATCCTTTCTAAAAGTACATATTCATTAATACATAAGGTTTTTATTTTGGCCCAAACTGAGTTAATAACCCCCCCATCTTGGCAATATACATTTATTTCCAATTTTAAAACCTAATAAAGATCCAACTAGATGTTCTTCATATCGGCCCATCTCATTACTTAATGTTGATTATAAAATGTTTATGAGTATTTTTGCTGATATATTGAAGACAATCATTCCCGGCATTATAGACATAGATCAGACAGGCTTCATTGTAAATAGAAATACTTTTGATAATATAAGAAGAACTTTAACATTAATAGATTTTGCAAATAGGAAAAGAAAGATTTAACACTTATTAGTCTTGATATAAGTTCAGCATTTGATTCAGTAAGTTGGGACTATCTGTTTACCTTAATGAAGTGCACAAACTTCTCAGATGCATTTGTAAATCTAATTGAGCATTTATACAAAGGAACATTGGCTTATATTAAGGTAGGAACATATGTTTCACAAAAATACCCATTCTTAAAGGTACAAAACAAGGATGTCCACTTTCTCCACTATTATTCACTTTAGTAATGGAGCCTTGGGCTAATTTGATCAGAAACAGTACTGACATAGAGGGTTTTGAAATAGATGAAAATACAACATCCAAAATTCAACTTTTTGCAGATGATGTTCTAATTGCATCAGCAGGATCTAATTCTTCTATGCAGTCTCTATTTGATAAAATTATGAATTTTAAAAGTATTTCTGGTTTAATATTCAATGAAGAAAAACTAAAATACTACCTATATATATACACGAAAAATATTCTCATTAGTGATTTTACTAAATATGTACCCAATTCAGGTCAGATAACTTATTTAGGTATAATACTATCTAAAGATATTAAATCTATTATATATAATAATTATAATACCTGTTTTCTTAATATACAAAATCTTTTTAATACCTGGAATAATATGTTTTTTACTATGGAGGAGAGACTTACAATTATTAAAATGATAATATTCCCCAAGATTTTATACTTAATACAATCAATAATACTTTCACCTACAAAAATAATTATCAAGAAACTGAATACACTAATGTTAAATTTCCTATGGGCACCTAATAGACCTAGGATTGCATTAAAGAAACATACTAATAGCTGGTCTCAAGGGGTATTTCTTTTCCAGACTTTAATTTATATACTATCTCTTCTATTGTAAAAGTTATTACTTTATTAATAGATCAGTCATATGTCGCAAAATGGAAAGATTATTGGGAGCTAATTAGTATGCACTTCATGAAAATCTCCTTAACACATAAAAATATGATTGTAAATAACTCCATGTTATGGTTACTAAAGGAATTTTGTACTTCACCTATTACACCTAAACATATGGTTTGTTACCCATTAAATATTATTATTAGCTATCGTAACTTTATATTCATGCACCCTAAAGTATAGGGAATGGAATTTTATTGTATTCCCTATAATGTATACTCAGGGTATGCTTTTGTCATCTACTTCTGAAGGAACTCATTTAGCTATAGATAATGATCTAAAGTACTGGTATCAGTTGATATCTGATAATAAAGTTAAAAATCTAGATTTCTTAAAACAAGAATTTGATCTAAGAGAAACTTGCTGGTTAGAGGTTCAGACCTTTAGACAACATCTCATTAATAAAATAGATCTAATGTCTATAACAGTTAAAGAATCTATTCCAACACTGATTGATTACTTGATATTAAATTTACAACATAAAGTTTCTGATAAAGGTAAACTTTCATACATACATAAAATTATCAGACAAGAAACTTTTTACAGTGTAGATTCATACTGGAAATATTTCACTTCTATTAATGGGGACCCACCAAATCAACAAGATAAACAATATATATTGGAATCTGCTTATAGAACTACGTCTTCCATTGTCTGGAGACTTTATACATGGAAATTTTTACACAGATCTTTTTATACACCTTTGATGATGAATAAAATAAATAATAAAGATAATTTATGTAAGAGATGTAATGTAGAAATTAATGCTGACTGGGCTCATATGTTTTATGACTGTATAAAACTGAAAGAATACTGGAAGTCAATTAATGAATTTTTGCAGGCTCTTTTTACAGATAATTTCATTATTTCTAAATCTCTTTTATTATTCAACACACCTGTACCTCAAAGTGTTAAAAAGGTTAAGCTTCCCTTGTTATGGTCTATTCTAGCAGTGGCTAGGAAAATAATAACTAGAAATTGGATTTCAGATACACCCCCTTCATTCAATGAATTTAAAAATGTTATGAATATAGTGTGCCATATGGAAATAAACACAATTAGGACAAGAACAACTAGAAAAACATCTTATTATATTGTATGGGATAATTTACAAAATTTGTTAAAAAAATTCTAATTTCAATAGCATGGTATTTTAGTTTAATTAATTGATCTGATTGTAGTGGATGTCTTTGTAAATACTTTAGTTGTTTTGTTGAATATTATAATAATACCTATTTTTAATTACTTGTATAAAATTATTATGATATTTCTCTTATATGTTAAAACAATAAACCTGTTTTGAAAAAAAAAAAAGAAAATTGCAGGCAGTGACACACATCTTCTACAGCTGACAAAAATGGAAAATGGGTGAAAGTTCTGGAAGTTCCTTCTATAACAGCTTACAGTATTTTCTGAGAAACTGAAAAACTTCAGTGTTTTCCATCTGAAAACACTGGCACATTCTGGAAACAATCTCAAAGAAAATGATACTGAGCTCTCCTCTGAGTTTAAATCAGATACTAATCTGTAAAAACTAAATGAAAACTCCAGCCAAGCTGGAACTTCCAATGCATGACCTCTCAAACATCTTGAATCAGAGGCCCATGGGATATATGCAAATTACCCTTATGAACACCAGGTGTTTCAGCCGATTGCCGATACTGAAATGATGAGGTCATAAGGACAAAATATGCATATCCACAGCTAGTGGGGTTTTGCTTTATTGGCCTGAAATTGGCCATTAAAACGACGAAACAAGTCATGGGCTTTCAGTATCGCCAATTAGCTGAAACACCTGGTGTTCATAAGGGTCATTTGCATATATCCCATGGGCCTCTGATTCAAGAGGTTTGAGAGGTCACACACTGGAAGTTCCAGCTTGGCTGGAGTTTTCATTTAGTTTTTACAGATTGTTTTTTTCTGTGTGACCTTCTCACACATTGTTTTAAATCAGATACTAAGGAAAAACCTTGTATCTGTCCCTTCACCTTCCTGTCCAGAGTCAGAATCTTGAATCTCTTCTGGGATAGAGCTAGCCCACTTTCTTCTAGCAGAAACCATCTTATAAGAAGGATAAAGTGCCTGAATTAAACCTTGAGCCAGATCCGGTAAACTACTGCTGTCTAAAGAAATTTAAGGAAGAGTAAATACATATTTAGTTTTCTGTTTCTTTTTGACAGGAAAGACAGGGCCAACGGTGCTATTAATGTCAGCAGCAGCTTCCCCAGGGAGGAGTGCAACATTCTGACTAAACAGGGAATCCTTGTCTGTTCCCTCTACAAGGAATGGCAGGAATGGGTTCCACTTGCCCAATGAGGGGACCGCAACAATTGTGGAAGACATGGTTTACCCCAGGTCCAAAGTAACTGTAGGTGCTACACTAGAGGGATCCAGGGAAAAAGAGGAGTAGTCTGAGGAATGAGATATGGCCATAGCAGAGTTACTCAACTGTGGCTAAGGCAAACTGCTAGCTTGCTGTGGTGGCAAAGGCCATTTCCTTAACTTTTTTCTCTTTCTTTTTAAGGCTGGAAGAAGGAATGACCATGGGATTGGTAGTTTGTTTCATGGTCAAGCTGAAAATGGTGCCTCTTTACTGGGGAAAACAAGCAGCAAAAGCCAGTAAGAATGTAAAGTTTTCAAAAGTAATTTTCCTCATAAAAACACAGTAAAAAGCACTTGCCAGTCCCAGAATGTAAAACACAAACAGTTTCTCCACAGAAGAATGGCTTTCAATTACTTTAAACAACTTTTACATCTGTGAGGAAAAAACAGTGCTTCCGTTTAAAAGCAGAGTTAAGTTTTGTGACAGCCCATTAAAATATAAACTCCTACCTTAAAAATATTTTTTTCTGAACAGGAAAACACAATAAAATAACAATTTCTTTACGGTGGAAGTTTTAACTGTGCCCAGCAAAGGAAATGCACAAGCAGATAGTCAATTATCGAAAGCCTGCAGAGCAGTGTACTCTTCAGTGGCAGGAAAGCTCAGAAGGACTAGGCATCCAAGCCTGTCTTTTTAGTTAGCTAAGCTTGAAATGAACAATTGTTTGGGTGCCTGGAAGGTGTCCTGAAGCTTTGGAAACTGACCATCTGTTATATTATTTTTTTTATACGTTTATTGAATTATCACTTAAGACATAGGCAAACACGTTTATATAAAAGAAAACAAACCATGTTAACATGTTCACAGTTATAAACATTATATATTACATGCATTCTTTTATATAATTGCCAACATTCCAACATTACACATATTGCTCAATTCCTGCCTTCCATTACACCTAACTCCTATGTAGTTTACTCCTACCAGACTGCGGTGGTGGTGCTGCGGTAGCGTTTTCGCCTGATAGCAAGACGTTGTCCCGTTCGATTCTCAGCTACAGCGTCTTCTGTGTGGAGGCATACGTGAATGGGGTGTGCCTTCGTTGAAGGTTGTGTGTCAGGGCTGGTAACCCGGTACGTAAAAATCCACTACCAATCATTAGCGGACCGGAGTTCCTCTGTGGCGAAAAGCCAAAAGACACAAACAATGTAGTTTACTCCTACCCATTGCTAAAGATGCAAGTTTCAGTTCTTTTCTCTGGTGCAATGTTAACTAACTCAAATGCAGTTGGTTTAGACACAAATTTCCAGTTTTCTAGTAATTGCTTTTTTGGCAGCTACCAGTATTAAAATTAACAAGGTCTAACTATGTTTAGGCAATTCAGAATTTGTATCCCAACTCAAAAAATAATTTCATTCGTCACACCCATTTGCTCACCCAATATTTATGGCCAAGTACTCTGCGAGGAATTTTTTAAAAATCTACCAACTCATTACACTCCCAAAAGTTATGTTCCCGGTTACCTCTTTCTTCCCCATCACATCTCCAACATTTGTCATCTACTGAGGAAATGTTTTTTGCAGTCTGCTTGGTGTTCAAAAATACAACAGTTACAAGCAAAAATTCTAAATCCTCTAGACTTTGTTACATATTTGGGAGCTCTACATATGTCCTCTCATTGTTTCCTTGTGAAATGTTTATCCAGTTTCTCTTCTTAACAGATTCCTATAATTACTGTGCAATATTTTATATGCCCTACTAATTATCCCTTTTTAACAGCAGCTCCTTTTCTGGATTCAACTAAAAACTCTAGCAGGGCAGATCTTTCACTTTGGATTCCCTGATGCCCTTTTCTTTGCCCGACAGGGGAGGCAGTCTCTAGCCTGCAGTCCTAAAGGCTTCTCAGGCTCTTCTCATTCTATTAACTTTCCCTCTCTAGTTATTTGCTCCCGATACTTTGGTTCCTTTGCAGTTTTCTACAATTAATTCCAGACCCCTTTTGTCTATTCTCTGTACCCCTAACTGCAGTCATCCCTATTAGCAAAATCTCCTTTCTCCATTTTCGTGTCGGCTTAGTCCTTAAAATACTTTCTGCTACTTTATGAATATAATATTCTGTATAGTTATTGTATCCTCCTTAAGTATCTGCACCAAAAATTCCAATCTCTTATTTTTTGAACTCCCATCCCCACGCTTCATCATCATTCCTTTCAATTTTGAATCGCATCTTTCTGCTTGTGTTTTGTATATGAGCTTTAGCTATGTAGCTCTAAAATATCCCTTCCAATCAGGTAATCTAAAACTGCCTTATTCTATTGGAAGGATCAACTTATTTCACTTGACCTTTGCCCTCTTCCCCACCCAGAGAAAATCCTTCAACTCTATTACTGTCCACACCTCCTCCTGTATATAAAACTGAAGGGACTAAAAAACATTTTCACTGCTTGTATCTTGCTATCCATAGCCATAAACACATGCTTCCAGTTTCTCAATTCTTGGTATTCTCTTTTGTTTAGTATCGTCCCACATATCCTTAGTTGCCATAACAGAATTATTTTTAACCAATACTCTGAAATATGCCCAGTGTTATACACTTGGGCAGGATATAACTTATAGTGAAGGCTACTGCAGCAGTGATCAATATGAACATCAGTGGTTTCCAAGACAGAAATCTTAGGTCTCCAAGCAAAGTTGGTTTAAAAGAATGTTTTTCTAGAGCTTTTAGAACTAGACTGAAGTCCCATGGAGAAGAATGCTTTATTGGTAGACAATGGAGAAATATTATTCTGAGTAAGGTCTTGGACAGCTTGTGTAATGTCAGACTGAAGATTTGGAAGAAAGTAATGCAGCACATCTGCAATAAAGGTAGAATAAGAATCTTAATCCATAACCTGTGGCCCAAATAGTAAAATGTTTCCATCTACTTTTATACACCATTTTTGCAGATAGCCTCTGAGAAGCAAACAAGATGTGGATAATTCCTTTGCATAAGGTAGAACACTTGGTCACTAAAGGAACTGGAGAAACCTTGCAGCTAGCCTGAGACTGAGAAGATCTGGATGAGACTGTTCAGATGAGTGAGAGAGAGAAAATCATGCTCTGAACCTAGAAGCCATGAGGACTTCTTAAAACGAAGATAAGAAGGAGAAACCAAATCTCCCTGGTCCAGTGACAGATTGAAGTCCCTTGGTGAGTGTCCCTCTAGGACAATTACTGTGAAGTAGCTTCTGCACTTACATAAAAGAGAGAGAGAGAGACAAGCAAGTCACAGCAAGAATGACCTCAGTGACTAAAAATCTGTTGAACCACTATCAGACTGAGGGATTACTCATGAGGCATAAGTATAGACCTGCTTAGTTAGTTAGTCTGTTAGCCTGATGGTTTCTCCTAGTTTGTGCTTTGCTATCAGAAAGCAACCTGAATCTAATGACGAATGCCAAACTCTCCTGGCCTCTCTGCAAAGAAGGTCGGACTTGGTTCCCACTACTTGTTTATACACCATGCCACAGATATGCTGTCCATCTGTATAGCTACCACTCCTAGAGTTAGGATGTCCCGAAATTTCAACAATGCTAGGAAAACTGCTTTCATTTCCAAGATGTTGATGTGAAGCTTGGTCCCTGAATGTTTCCAAGCTCCTTTTATCATCCTCCTCTGGAAATTACCTCCCACCACCTCAAAGAGAAGATATTCATGTTCATTGTTGCTGACAGGATGAGTGTGATGAATAACATTTCTATAACAATGTCAAAAGAAATTAACCATCAGTTAAAAAGATCCCTGCAGGTCTGAGTCAGGTGGATAAGGTTAGATGGGGGGATCTGGAAGATGTGACCATTGGTTGGAAAGCAGCCAGTGAAGAATTTGCTTATGATACTAGGCAGAGCCAAAGATGAGAATAGAGGCAACCACAAGACCCAGGGCCAAGGGAACCAATGATGCAGGTGGAAACTGCTGATGACACAGTATCTGCACTGTAGAGTATGAGAACAATTGTTTTGCTGGAGTGAGAAATAACAGACATGAGGTAGTGTCAAGGTAGAACCTGACAAAGGTGATCTGTTGAGTAGGCTGCAACTGAGACTACTGTTAATTTACAGAGACAGGTAAAGATAGTTGGAGCTATAAAAAGCAGTCCCTGGTCAAAGTAAAGATTCTTTGTCTGCTGTAGTGAGGGGCCCTTCATGTAGATAAGGGAAAACTTGTATCCCATTGACCTGTAGATGGGCTGTCACCACTACTGCACATTTGGTGAACGCACGTGAGGCTATGGTGAGACCAAAGGACAAGGCTCTGAACCGGTAATGACAAAGCTTCTATCTGAAAGTGCAGGAAACTTCTGGACTGACTTGCAATCTTTAAGTGGAGGCAAGCACCCTGAAGGTATAATGAGCACATATAGTCATTTGCCTTTAAACAGGACAAAATCAATGCACCATAACCATTCTGAAAAGGGGACTTCTTTACATATTGGTTTAGGGCAATTGGGTGTAACACTGGCTCAAGGTGCTGCTTCTTTTTCACGCCCAAAATTAATCTTGTCTAGATTCCAACTCTCCCTGCTCTGATAGGGCCTGCAGTGTGGCTTTTTTGGAGGAGGGTACACATCTCTTGATTGGTCACCTACAGCTGACAAGATTGCACATTTGGTAATGTTAGCCTTTGTTGCAACAATTTCTGGCAAAACAGAATTATACACCTTCTAGATATGATCTTTCTCACCCAAATGTCCTGTGTGATAGCCATTCAGAAAGTTGAATGGACATGTATATGACCCCTGACTGCCTTCAGAGATGGATGGTCAGACAAGACTTCAGGAGTGATGGCTCTGCTTTCTGGATAGCAGCACCCTGTTCTCCTAGTTCTGCAGACTCCCTTTATCATAGGGTCAGCTTTCATTGAAAGGGTCTTCCTCTATGGCCGCCTCATTTGAGGAGGATTCAAATGGCTGATGGTGGGATTTTTTAAACCAATGGGATTTGGAACCCTTCTGATTCCTACTGAAGGATCTCTGCAGAGTCTCACACATAATTCTCATTGCAGACAGTGTCTCCCCATCCTGTTTAGACTTAACTTTTCCTTTACTGTATGAACAAAAAGTGTAGATCCATTGAAGGGGGGATTAGTAAAGGGTGTATTACAGTTGTCTGCAAAATTGCACAGGCAGAGCTGGTCATGTCCACGTCTTCTTCCCTTGGTGCTCCATCAGCTATATTGGGATATAGATACATGGAGAGGTTAGTTACAATAATCATAGTATTCATGGTGGTCTACAACGGTTTAGTAGACTGTGGTGTGAAAGGCTGTCTAAAGGTATCTGTAGCATGCTTAGCTAGGCCATTTGGAAAAGATTCATAATGATCAAGTATTTTAACTCTCTTAAGGCAAAAAAGTGTGCTTTCCCATCCTGTCAGTCACCCTGGATTCTTTACTCAGGGGATTAACAGCCGTAGGATCATCTGAATTCCTTTTTGGTGGCTGCTACAACAATCATCAAATCCACCAAGGGACCTTTTGACCAATAATGCCTATTTTTATGTGGACATAACAGACCAGTTGGAATAATGGTTAAGGTCTTTGCCTCCCATGCATGATGTGCAAGGTTCTTTCTTGACCTCAGGCCAATGCCTGTATGGATTTTACATGTTCTGTGAGGCTTCTCCAACTTCCCAAAAACATGCTGAGTGTTTTCATCTCAAATTTACCAAACAGTAGAGTTTTGGGCAGCAGCACACACTCTAGATGGTGTCCTATGGGGGAAGAAATGTAAAGACCAACCGTTCTGGGCATCAACTGTGGTGTGCAGTATCCCCAAGATAGGAGAATATAGCTCACAGACTATGAGACATGGCCGGACTAGCCACTTGATGATGTAAAATATGGCTTTGGGTGATCTGTTTTTACTGATTAATGTCACCAAATAGGTAAAGGTATTTGGCACTGATAAGTGGGTTGAGGACCCGGCCTATTTTGACCTTCACCAAGGACCCGTGTCAATGAAAGGAGGGTGTATGTGCCCTATTGGCCACTGTGTGCCAGCCATAAACCCCAGCACCCCTGGGTCAATAAGCTAATGGCCAGCCAGTGTCCAGCTGCCTAGCTTGGGTTACCTGGGATAGCTCTTTTCAGCGAAAGCTAAGTGTAAAACTAATCAACCTACCAAACATGAACTAAAAATTGCTACACTCACTGTAGGTTCACTGACAGCTTGGAAGTAGATACCTCAGCAAGAGCCTGCCTGGGTGTCCTGCAGAGTCCTATAGCAGCAGAGAGAGAAAAAGGAGACTGAGTGGATTAAGTACCTCTCTTTGGCTTTCTATTGCTTGTTTTTGCTAGCCGCATTATTTCAACCATTTTTATTAACTTTGCTACTTATCTAAACTGTTTTTTGAATTCTTATACTGCTTGCACTTTAAATTATCACTTTTTAAGTGTCTTACATCTGTTTAACTGTAAAGGGCAACACACTCAAGTGTGACAGCCTGTTTTCTGTGTTAAAACTGTTTTTATTCCTGTATTTGCTCTAGCTTTAACAAAAAAAAAATCCTATCCCTCTACTCATTTCCCGCCTTTCTAGAGCTAGTAAAGTCCAGTTTGCAGATTTTGCTGAATCCTGGGCTGTTTGTTGCCCAGACCTTTCTATGATAGAGGAAGCTCCTCTGTTCATCAGTGAGAGTGGTGAGCTTTGGAACAGCCTATCTGTCGCTGGAGGAGTGGTTTCAGCTCAGACACTGTAGTTTTATTGGCCATTTTGGGCTATTTCAATCCCTTTCATCTTTCTGTTAAAACGCTTAACTAGGGTTAAACTATTCACGGTGCCAGAAAGTCTGCTCTTCAAATTTTCCCTTAGTAGTAGCCAGTCTTCTAGTGTTAGCACTCAAAACAGCATCCTTGTGCTCAGCACTTGTTCAAAACTCGTTGCAAACACTGAACAAAGTACAAACTACTGCAGCACTCAACGTTCCTCACTTGTCAGGAGGAGAAATGTTTTTCTAGTGCTTAAATTAAAAAACACCTATCTAGGCATGTCTAAGGGTCAGCTTACGGAGTTTTCTCCTGTCCACCTGATGAATCTGGGCATCTTGAGGTAATGTAACAATTGCCTCATGTACACTGACAACCCTCTCCTCCTACCACCCAACACTACAACCTGTGAGAGAGCAATTATATAACCAAACTGGAAGCCAAGCTCTCTCCAGCCAAGACTGGACTAAACGGTCAAGAGGAGAAGGTAAACACCTACACCACACCATACTCAACACACAGTCCATCAAACCGTACACCAACAAAACACACACATAGTAACACAAAACACATACATACATTCGCGGACGCTGTCAAAAGAAATCTGTTGAAACAACAAAGACCTCCAATGCAGAAACACAAGCAAACATCACTCCCCACTACCCATACGACACATAGACCACAAAATCAGTTTGCCACTCGACCTCAGCCCTTAAGGTAAAACAACGTACCCAGCACACTTGTTATAGGATACTCTATAGTCGGGCACACTGATGTTCCACTTACCAGGCTGAACAAAGAGAAAGTTACTGTCAGCTGCCTGTCGGGTACCATGATCCTCCACATAATGCATGCACTCAGGTCACTCCACAAAAAGTAAAAATATGACTCTGTCATTGTCCATGTTGGTGTGAATGACCTCAGACGTACCTCCCTGGACTACATGAAAAGAGACATGGAAGAATTCTCGGATCATGTAGCCAAGGCAGGTATGACCCTAGCCTTGAGTAGCATCCTGCCATCGCCCAGAATCATACCACAGTACAAGGACAAAATGATTGACTTCAACAATTGGCTAAGCTTCTGATGTCATTCAAAGGGGATCCAGTATCTGTCTGCCTGGGACGACATGATTGACACGATGCTTTGTCACAGAGGGCATGCATTTGTTTCCCCTGGGATTCAGGATACTGGCTAAGGCTCTTGGACCCCTCTATTGCCTTTTTAGGCAAGGTTCAAATGACAAACTCACTGCCGTAGCAGGTACAAGCAAGCAAAAACTGAAGGTAATGCTACTCAATGCTAGAAGTCTAAACCTCAAAATGCACTCATTCGAAGCACTCCTCTATATGGAGAGCATCAACATCTGTGCAAGGCCTGGTTCAAGGCTCCAGACAGCATCCCTATATTAACAGGCTGTAATTCATACCACACTTTTCGACCACCTAACCTGGGCCAAAACACTAAAGGAGGAGGAGGAGTGTCCATATTCATTAAGGATATCCACACCTCCAGGCTAGTTGCTCAACATAATGTATCTGAAATTATCCAAGTGCAATTAACACTGGGCAAGACTGCAATAAAGGTTGCAGCTTGATACAGATCCGCCTTGTCCCATGATGCCCACACCACGTTCCTCAATATACTGGATAATATTAAGGTACAGCCCAATACCCAAATAAAGGGAGATTTCAACACCCCCACCATCAACTGGGAAAACTACTCAAGTACTAACCCATTAGCTCAACTCTTTCTGGAATTCATAAATTCCAATGCCCTGGATCAGCTTGTCCATACTCCCACCAGGGGCAGCAATATCCTGGACCTGGTCATTACCAACATGGGTAACCAATGTTCCACTCCAGAGGTCAACTCCTCACTGGTCAGATCCAACCATAAGCTAATCACCATAGACATCAATATTCCGCCTCCACCCCTCGTTAAAGAAACCACCGTAAGACAGAAGTGGCAAACTTCATTATACCCATTCAGACGGATAATAGAGGTACGACTGCTGAATCCTATACAAATGCACTGTATAAAAACATACACAAGTGTATGGATCATGCCATCCCCAACAGAACCAAGATGCTACCCTCGAAAAAAAGGAAGCCAATCTGGTGGTCCCACTCCCATAAACAAACTCTACAACAGAAGGAAGAAGCTGTTGTAAAAAAAAAAAAAAAAAAAAAAAAAAAAAAAAAAAAAAAAAAATCCCGATTGCAGAAATTCCCTGATCACCCTCAGTAAGAAGCTGAGATCCCTCATAAAATCCTCCAAAGCTAGTTAGGAAAATAAAATTGCAACTGATTATAAAGACAACCACAAAGCATTCTACAGCTATGTCAAGAATCTCAATGGCAACACTCAGATCTGCTCCAAGCTACAGAACAACGGTACTAGATATACAGAACCAACTGATATTGCCAATATCCTGGCAGATAGGTTCAGTACAAACTATACCGCCCCTCACCCCCCAAAAGGGCCCATCCCTATACCGGAAGATTGCATAGCCCCTGTAATCACGGATGCACAAGTTAAGACCGCACTCTCCAAAGCCAAAAACACAGCATCCATGGGACTAGGCAACATCCCACTCTGCGTTCTGCATGAACTACAGAACGACCTGGCACCCCACCTAAGTACCATGTTCAATCATAGCCTCATTGTCAGGCTTTGTGCCTACTGAATGGTGCACAGTGACGGTTATCCCACTCCACAAAGGGGGTGCCACCATGGACCCCGGAAACTACCACCCCCATTAGCCTGACGAGCCTGGTCTGCAAGGCCATGGAGTGCATCATCATGGAACTTATAAACAAAGACATAGGTAACCTGCAAATGCTGGACCCCACTCAATTTGGATTTGTAAAAGGAAGATCATGTCTCCTAAACCTGACTGACTTCTTTGAAGCAGTCACTAGAGGCGTGGATGAGGGTAAGGTGGTGCACACAGCCTATCTTGACCTCGTCAAGGCTTTCAACCCCATCCCCCACTCTGGAATTATAGATAAAGTCACTAGACTGGGCATAAATCCCTATGTCACAAGATGGGTGGATAACTGGCTCACTGATAGAACCCACACAGTGAAAGTAGCCAACTCCAAATCCGACTTCAAACCAGTCCAATGCAGAGTACCACAGGGTTCAGTCCTGGGTCTTCTCCTGTTTGGCATCTATTTCTCAGACATCCAGGCTAATACAGCAGGTCTCGGCTAACAAAATTCGCAGACGACTGCAAACTGGGAGCCATAATAGAATCTTCTAATGATGTGGACATTCTACAAAGGGGCCTCACTGAGACTGATTCTTGGTGTCAAAGTCATGGCCTCAAGCTCAATGCTAACAAGTGTATTGTCAACCCCTTTGGGAAAAAACACGGTACCCATGAACTACCACACATGTGGTAGCCTACTTATCACCGAAACTGTGATAAGAGACCTTGGGACAGAGGTGGACACTAGTCTCTCCTTTGACAATCACATTGCCACAGTAGTCAGGAAATCCTTCTATGTGGCACACCTCATCACTAAAGGGTTCTCCTCCAGAAAAAAAGAAATCATTGTTCCTCTCTACTCATCCCTCATCAGACCCATCATAGAGTACAACGCCCCATTTGGCATGTACCTCGCAAGGCATCTGCAACAACTAGAAAGGCCACAGAAATACCTCACTAAGAGTATTACTGACCTCAAACAGATGCCATACGCAAAACGCCTCAAAAAACTCCAGCTCTACTCTGTCACCTATCGCCTACTCAGAGGCGACCTCTGCCTAACATACAAAGCTAAGCTACACTTATAGAAACCCCAATCTCTCCGTGCCACAAGCTCCAGGGACTTAAACCTTGCCACCACAATAAACAGAACATGCTGGAGGGATAGATTCCTGTCTCAGAGACTTCCCATACTCTGGAACAGACTACCTATTCATGTCAAGCAAAGTCCCTCATTAGCCCTCTTTAAGAGGAATCTAGACAGTTGGATGGGAAATAGGAAATTCACCCCAGGGATCACCTCTGTGGCTTTGCTCGACAGAGGCGCAGGAAAATAACCTTCTTGGGTTGTGAAAGCCAGGGAACTTTTTGGCTAGCCTTATATAGGCCCCAGGGCCGATAGCCTAGTATGAAACTATGAATCTATGATTGTAAGGAGGCAGCTGGACATCCTATGTATCCAGGAGACAAGACTGAAGGGAAGTGCAGCAAAGCCACTTGGCTTGGAATCCAGAGTCTACTACTGAGGAGAAGGAGGAGGACAGGCTAGAAATGTTGTGGCAATTGTGGTGAAGGACGGGCTTCAGAAGAAAATGAGGGATGTCATCCAAATTAGTCACAGACTAACGGCAATCAGTCTGAGGAAAATAGTGCATCCAGATAGCAGTTGCAGGCAACATGAACTGGTGTTGATAATGAATAACCTAAATGCACACATTGGGACAGACAGAAGAACATATGAGGATTGCCTGGCTTCACATGGCTGGTGCAGCAGGAATAGAGGAGGAGAGGCTATTCTGGACTTCTGTCTGGCAAATGGCATGATAGTGACCAACACATGGTTCAGCTAGACAGAAAGTCACAAGATCACATACAAGAGGGGTCAACATACAATTCAAGTAGACTTCCTCTTAGAAAGGAAAGGGCGTTGGGGTAAAATCAAGAATGCAAAGCCATCCACAGTGAAAGTCAGCCCACAGCATGAATCTCTGGTTGCCATAGTCAGACGCAAGCAGTCACCAGAGAAAGCTCTAAGATCAACAGGAACTAGGCTGAAGACCTACTAGATGAATGGGCAGAAATCACAACAGTTTAAGGAATTACTCAGGGCTCTAGCACCTCCAGAAGAAGAGGAAAAAGGTAAAGTTGAAGAAGAAAAGTAGCACCTCAAAACAGCATGTGGATTATAAAACAGATATGCAGCCTAACCAGGTATGAAAAAAAGGTACAAAAGGAATGCTGGTGTTAGATGGCAAAAGTCCAGGAATTCATCAAAAGAAAGGAAGAGTGCAAGAAAAAATGAAATATAGAAAAGGTGACCCAGGCTATGAAGGAATACTAGTTGCCTAACAAAGAAGCTAAGAGAGGAGTTGCAACAGCAAAGACCAAGCCATAAGAGGCGCTCTACCAGCTTCTGGAAAGTAATTCACTACATTGTACAAAGAAACTCTTATCAGAAAACAAGGCAAAGACAGAAAGATGAAGATAGTCAGACATCCTTCATAAGGAATGACAGGAACAACTTGCTCACCAGTCCACAGGACATAAAAGGCAGATGGAAAGAGTACTTTCAGAAGCTTCTGAATGAAGGAAACCCCACAGAAGCAGTAATGTCCTGACACAGCTTGTCATGAAAGAAGAGGAGGAGTCAACTACGGAAGAACTAAGAACAGCACTAAGGAAAATTAATTCAGGGAAAGCAGCAGGCTCAGACGAAGTCAAAGCAGATACGCTAAAGATGTTGGGTGAGATAGGGAAGAAATGGCTCCTGAGGGTACTCATACTGGTATGGACAGAAAGGCGTATCCAAGATGACTGCAGAGTAAGCATACTAGGAAAAGTGTTCAAGAATAAAGGGGACATTCAAAACTGTATGTAGTATAGAGGTACCAAACTACAACCACATTGTGTGACAGTACTGAAGAAGGTGATTGACAAACAAATATTCTTAGTAGTAGAAAGCAAGACTGGAGATGAGCAGTTTGAATTCATATTAGGATGCAACATAACTGACCTGACTGTAGTGAGACAAACAGTGGAAAAGACGCTAGAGATGAAGAAAGAGTCCAAATGGACATGTCTAAACTTGGAGAAAATATATGACAAGGTCCCAAGAAGGCTGGTTTTAGGCAGGCCTGTGGTGTTTCTAACTCCCAGAAACATATGCATGCTATGTATAATAACCCAATTACTCAAGTATGACTACTGTTCAGATTAACAGAGGAGTTCCCAGTGGGAGTGGGTGTGCATCAGGTTCAGCTCTGAGCCTGTTGCTGTTCAAACTGGTAGTGGGCCACATATGCATTACATTAGTATGCAGACAAAGTCACCAGCAGACTCTAAGCAATAATGTTAGCAAAGGATAGGGGAACAGAATGCAAAACTGAAGGCACTTGGGATGAAACTGAGCACAAACAAGATAGCTGTAATGGCAGCAAATGGGAGGAATCATAAGAAGCTAAGAATTGAGACAGAAGGGAAAATAGTGGAACAGGTTAACAGTTTCAATCATCTTGGAGGGGTGGTTAAGGGGGAAGGGAAGTTTGAATGAGGAGGTCAAAGCTAGAATCACAAGGGCTGCAGCCAAATGGCACAGAGTGTTACTGGTTTTGTATGACAGAAGAAAGTCAAAGAAGTTGAAAGTGGTGTGTCCAGTACGAGTGTATGGTATAGAAACCTTTGCAGTTAAGGCAGAGCAGTTGAGGAAGTTAGAGGTGATGGAGATAAAATGCCTGAAATGAGTGGTAGGATGCATATTGTGGGACAGACAAAGAAATGAGGACATAAGAACAGAAGCCAAAATATCTAAAATTTTGCAAAAGATCAGAGTACAGATTAGAGTGGCTTGTGGAGAAAAGCAGAAGACAATCTGGTGAAGAAGTTTTGGGACAGACAGGAAGAAAATGAGGTTGTCTGGAAAAAGGTGAATGGACTGTGTGAGAGAAGGCCTGGAACAATCAGGCAATGACTGTCAAAGAAAGGCGGAGAGTAGCACTGAAGAGAAAGATTATGACAGCTGACACAACACCCCAAAACCAGATGAGTTAGGTGGACATAGGTGGACACAAGACATTATCTGGTTTCTGCAGGTTCACTTTGGTTGTGTCCGGTTCCTGCCATGCTTCCTTGATGACCAAATCACAGAAGGAACCACCCAAGAGGTAGGGTTGCACAACCATACACTTCAAAGACCACTTTCTCATTCTGACAGAGTAGCTCTATATGGCCAAGATCCCCTTTGCCTGACTGATTCACGGACTTCACCAAAGGTGATATCTTCAGTAAGGGATTGTGAGGAATCTTCTCTCTCTCTCTCATCCAAGTCTGTGTATGATAAAAGGACACTCCAAATGAGAGTCAATGTGTTTCCTTTTACATAGTTCCTTCCTAGGATTCTCCATCTAAGGCTGGTCAAAGTTTCCAGAAGAGTCAATGTGCACTTGTTGTGACTCTCCAAAGTTTACACCTCTGCTGCATCTCCAGGCAACATGATAAAAGGAATGAACAGCTGAATGAACAGTATCACAGAGTGGAGACAGTACTGATGGACATACTGTTATTAGCCAGCGGGACAGGGTGTCATCCTCTCCATTTTCTCAAAGGTGAATCTAATATCTGCTGGAATTGAAAAACAGCCTGTTTGAACAGCTTCCTCCTATGCCTAAACAGAGATTGCTGTCAAAAAAGTATGAATGAACACTGAGGGAACACTGAGATTAAGACTGGTACTGATAGCTCAAATAATGATCTGTGCTGAAACTTTTTTTCTCCCTCCCTATTGCTGTTGTGTTGTTAAAGTTGGTGGCTTTTGCAGTTGCCTGCCCCAACTGTAAATTTGATCAGGGACACTTCTCCCAGTCCCATCTCTTTAGCTCATTCTACCTAATACAGAGATCATTTGGGAAGGCCAAACCCCTTAGTCCATTAACCTTGAATTATCTTTTGTTCCTGCTCTCTCCCTTTTTACTTTATAAAAAAAAAGACAATTTATTCAGCTGCTTATATTTTTCTCATTTGTGTTTCTTCCTAGTACTCTACTTGCTGCCAGTTCTCTAAATTGTTCAAATGCACCTTTTCTGATGCATGTATTATTGCTTGTTTATATCATTTCTAAATTGTTGTGTTATTCTTAAGTGTTATTCTAAGCTCTTAGCTTTAGTTTAAGCACTTGGGCTTTAGGCCCACACCTTAGCTCTCCCTGTCCTTTCTCTCTCAGATTCTGCCAAATATGGATGGACAATTTCCTACAGCTTCTCCTGCCAGTCTGGTTAACATGGGCATCCTGAGACAGTGCAGCAAATGCCTCATGGACAAGGACAACTATCTACTACCACCTATAAACACAATTTGTGAGAGATGCAATTACATAAGGAACCTAGAGTCCAAGCTCTCTACCCCCAAGCCAGTATATCTGGCACCAAAAAGGATGTCAACACAATCACTACACCTCAAACATCACCCACACCTACATAACACACAGCTACATATGTGGAGGTCCACCACATAAACATACCCAAACAAAGGAGACCTCCGAGGCAAAAACACATGCAACCTCCACAGTCCTCCACACTGCATACCATGCAGAGTCCACAAACCTATTCTTCACAGCCACTAAATGCTTCACCAA
>NC_056733.1:387651032-387870389 GCF_019279795.1 Protopterus annectens
TTACCAGTTACATTCATGTTATTATGTACACTATGAATAAAAATGTGCAGTCCTAAGATTGGAAAAACTCTCTTATTAGCCTCAACAAAAAGTTGAGATCCCTCATCAAATCCTCCAAAGCCAGCTATGAAGGCAGAATTGCAGCAGACACTAAAAACAATCACAAAGCCTTCTATAGTTATAGCAAAAACCTCCATGGCAATACCCAGATTTGCTCTGAGTTACTGCGCAATGGTACCTCCTATACTGAGCTAACAGATATTGCCAACATACTGGCCGACAGGTTCAGTGCCAACATTACCCCTCTCTCCCCCTTAAAGGACCAATCACAATACCGGAAGAATGCTAGGCACCCAGCATTACTGCATCACAGGTTAAAGCTGCATTGTCCAAGGCCAAGAATACAGCTTCCATGGGACCTGATAATATCCCTGGCTGTGTTCTACATGAACTACAAAGCGAACTGGCATCACATCTGTGTGCCATGTGCAGTAACAGCCTCACCTCAGGTTTTGTCCACACCGAATGGCGTACTGCTACAGTCATCCCTCTCCATAAAGGGGGAGCTACTACAGACCCTGGGAATTATCGCTCCATTAGCCTGACGAGTCTGATATGTACATCTATGCTGCGCATCATCATGAATCTGATTAACAAAGATATAGGAAATCTCCAAACTCTAGACCCCATGCAATTTGGCTTTGTGAAAGGGAGATCATGCCTGCTCAACCTGGTTGATTTCTTTAAGTCAGTCACCAGGGCTACGGATGAAGATAAAGCAGTGTATACAGCCTACCTCGATCTGGCCGACCCCTTTGATACCATTCCTCACTAGAGAATAACTGATAAACTCACCAAACTAGGCATCAACCCCTATATCACTAGGTGGGTTGCAAATTGGCTCACAGATAGAACACACAGTGTGGAAGTAGTGGACTCCAAGTCAGACTGCCGACCAGTAACTAGTGGAGTCCCACAGGGACTGGTCCTGGATCCTCTCCTGTTTGGCATCCACTTCGCAGAAGTCCAGGCCAGCACAAAGGGACTCTGACTGACCAAGTTTGCAGACGACTTCAAGCTGGGAGCCATTATTAACTCCCCAAGTGATGCAAACATCCTACACAAAGGCCTCACTGAGACCAATGACTGGTGTCGAAACCATGTTCTTAAGTTTAACGCCAAAAATGTATCATCGTCTCCTTTGGTAAAAACTCAGTTTCCACTAATTACCACATCGATGGGAGCCCACTGAACACTGAAGGCGTTATAAGAGATCTGGGAATGCAGGTTGACAGCAACTTCTCCTTCAACCACCACATTGCCACTGTGGTCAGAAAGTCCTTCTATGTGGCACATCTCATTACCAAGGGTTTTGCATCCAGGAAGGAAGAGGTCATCATGTCGCTCTACTCTTCCCTCATTAGACCAATCATAGAGTATAATGCCCCATTTGGCATGTACCTCACTAGATGTCTGCAACAGCTGGAGAGGACACAGAAGTACGTCATGAAGAGGATCCTAGGCATTAAACACATGTCCTACAGAACAGACTCAAAAGATTCCAGCTATTCCCTGTCTCATATCACCTACTTAGAGGCAATCTCTGCTTGACTTACAAAGCCATGTCTGACCCAGCTCTGTTATAAATGATACATCTAAAGAAATCCCAATCCCTACAAACCACATGCTCCAGAGACCTCAACCTCATTACCACAATTAACAGAACATGCCGGAGGGACAGGTTCCTCACCCAGAGACTGCCCATACTCTGGAACAGACTTCCCATACATGTCAAGTCACTGTCCCTCTTCAAGCGAAATCCTGATGCGCGGATGGGTTCACCCTGGAGATCACTCCAGTGGCTCTACTTGATAGAGGCACTGGGAACTAACGTCAGGCAGCACGATGCCAGGGCACTTCTATGGGCTAGGCTTGTAAAGGCTCCAGGGCCATTAGCCTAGTACACACCTATGAATCTATGAGCAAGCAGTAAATAATCTGTGAGGATCTTTAGAAGCCTAGGCATACATTCCCATAAAGTTTTTAGACTTTATATTTTAAGCATAAATATTCCAGAGATGAGAAGAACATTTACATGTTACCCATATTCATGAGGGGCAGGGTACTAAACCAGCAGTGAATTTGCAGTTACCCATCCATTCATCCAGATTATGTTTAAATAGTGTAATAAAAGTACTTTGCTTTGTGTGGAGAAGACAATTCTAAAGAAATGGTATTCTCTGTGGTATATATCTATCCCTCCAACATGTTCTATTCATGTTGCAAAAGAGATTGAGATCTCTTGAGCAGGTGTTTATACCCCCATTGGACTTGGGAATGTGCAGAAGGTCTGAGAGGAAAATGTTTGTTCAGGCTCTGTAAAAGAGGCAGAGATCACCCTCAGTAGTCTGTACGGCACTGAGAATAGGGCCAAGGCTTTGAGATGACATGAACAGTTTTTTTTTATGATTTAAGCTACTGATTTTTTTGTAAGAAAACACTGGGTGCTCGAGTTATGTAAGATGTTTTGACAGATGCATAGAGAAAGGAGCAGTATACTCCACGATTTCCCTGATGACTGCATAATACAGAATACTGTTAATCATTTAAAAACTGAATGACAAACGAGAAAAACTGAATTAAATTAGGTGATGTAGAAGCTCATAAAAATAAATATGTTTAGACACTAATGCTATTATTATAAACAATTATAATAGTAAGTGCATTACATGAGCAAAGACGACTAGAGGGCTTGTAATAACTGAAGTCTCTGTGAAAGTATTAATAAAATATTTTGAGTGACTAGGGAATCGCCTTTCTAAGCACTTTTGTATTTAGTTTTCAGTTTTGCAATTAAGATGTAACATCAACATAGAAATATTACCATTGAGCTTTTATGAACTGATACATACTTATACGATTTGCAAAAATCGGTTTAAATTACACAATTTCTACCTCAATTTTACACAGGGAATCATATAAATATCAATGACATTTGAAACATGCATTTATATTATACATCAAGCCAGATGCCTTTTTTTCCTGTCATGTGAAGAAGCAGGCATGAATGTCAATGACATTATGTGGATTGCTGTGATAAATGGTAACTGCCCAGAGATGCACAGATTTTTCTACTTTTCCTACTTTCTAGTTGCTTTAACCAAATGAGTGAATTTAAATAATGGGATGGTAAGTGATATCAGGAGTAAAAACAAATAATACAAACATAGTAATACAACCACTGTCCACCGGATTTATAACAATGCAGAAAAATATAATGCACACAGAAGGAAGTTTGTCACCATAAATAAATAAATTAATATAGCCAGAAACCAAGTAAACTAAATAATCCATTAATTTACCTGAGCTCTCCAGAAACGTCTTCCACTTCAAAGTTGTACTGGGCCTTGTAATAATTCCTAGATGTTCACAAAAAATACATATAATATTCAGGCAGTTATACTATGACTAAAACAAATTATTCTGAAAGCTGAATATAATCTCAAGATAATAACATAAATTATCCCTGGGATTTATTAATGCCTAAATGAAGTGTACACCATTCTGAGTTTACAGACAACACAAGCATAACTCACACCTTTTTCCTCCTAATTTTAGTTTTCCTACTGATTTTCTTACAGCCTTAAACATCAAGGGTGATTCATAAAGTTACCACAAAGTGCAGACTATTTAGACACAATGTAATCTTTCTGTCTGACTACAAAGGACAAAAAATGTGGTAGAGATGTTCTCAAATACAGATCATGTACACTTAGCTGTAGATGTTAATGAATCTGGCCCTATGACTATTTGTTTCTTATTATAAGTGATTTTAGGAAGACAAAGCTCCCAGGAATTGTCACAATTCAGTTATTTTTCCACGTAGCAGTTAAAACGAATGTCATCATTATACTTATGAAACAATCTATGAATAGATATAAAGTGTCTGGCACTTAAGACATGATTTAGAAGGTTGCTCTGATACATTAACAGGTAAAGTTTGTGATTTACTCTTCAAGTTGCTTACTCTAGAGCACAGTGATTACTCTAAAACAGAGATTAATCCAAATTTGGAGTCCCCTAGTTCATAGACACCTACTAGCCTATTTATCCATGAGGATATCTGTAAGACTAGTCTTATAGTCCTGTGAAGACTTTGAAATGGTCTGCATAGTTTTTATGACTCAGATCCTTGATTTTCTTAGTAAGAAAACATTGCGGGTGTTGAAGTTTTAACAAGTATTTGGACAGGTATATACCAAAGGAGGCATTGTGCTCCACATAGTGGTATGATCACATCCCTGGAACCGGACACCATACCCTTAGTAATAAGCTGCACAATGAATAAGGACTTCCTTACAATGGTGGATATGTGGTTACTGAAGGAGTTTGTTGTCTACATAGGTCTCAAAACAGCTAACTGAACATATTAATTTGTAAATGAGGCTTACCTTGCGGCTGAACATGGATCTTATTCTTAGTAAATGGCTGTTGAAAAAAAGGATGTATTCATGAATCATGTTAGTTACACAGGCATTTGTATCGAGCTTTCAGTCAGATAAGTGTACCGCAATACAGTCTTGATTCAATGCTACTGTATTTTTAATTTATGTAATGGTGTCTGACCTAGGAATAACCAACATAAATGACAAAAAGAAATACATACATCTAATTTCTCAAGCGGTTTTGAACATATTTTAGCATTCTTATGTTGGGAAGTCCCACGACAGACCTAATGGTGGTTGTCTCCTAAAGCCAGAACTTAAGATGCATGTAAATAGCTGGTAACTGCTGTTAGCAAAAACGCTTGTTAACTACTGTTTTATACTTCAAAAGACATGAAATCATCAAAAGAATAAGACAGCAATCAATGTTAATTATAATCTGAAATCCTAAGCTGTTATTAACACAAAATCAACATGAGAGGACAATATTACAATTTCTGTCTCAGTAGACAGACAAGATTCAGAATTTGAAAGGTGACATTCTGAAAAAACAGAAAATGTTATGAGTAAAGAAGAATCATATTTGACAGCATAATTTTATTATGTATTAAGGGCTGTTATTAACAGAGGCATACTAAACAGAAAAAAATCTGAAGCAAAAGATTTAACAGTGCTCACTTACCCATTTGTAATACCTTCTGCATGCACAGATGAGCAGAAGTACTATAAATGCTTGTTGCCTGTAATGAAGATATATTTTAATCCTCCAAAGCATTTTTTATGACCTGGTAATTCAATTGAAAGATCTGACTTGCAACATACATAAATGGGTAATATAAATCTCAAACTGTTTCTTTACAAACACTGCATGTTCACATATTTAAAGGAATATCACCTGCATCCTTATCATATCAGATGATCTACTGCAGGTCCCAGGTTCAGCAGCACTTCACCAGTTACTATATGGTATTTTTGTTCATCAAGACCCATACTTGCAGATGTCTGTGCATCTGGAAGATGCACATCATGATATAATGTAGTGACTGAATAAGCATTCCTATTCCTGGATAATGCCTGCTCACCCTATCCACCAGCAAGAACCCACTAACAAATCAAAAATAGCAGAGAATTGATACCATAACAATAAAACAAATAATATAATAAGGTACACTTAGCTGACCCACAGGAAACCCCAAAGGCAGTGGATGACAAAAAGACCATTTACCTGCACAGTTACTGTAGGAAACTCATACATGTGGAACTTCTAGAAGATCAACTGATATGGTAACAAAGTAACTGTTTATCTATCTATGAGGGCCTGCCTTGATGAGCTCTATGCTGGAATGAATCTCGGGCAGTACCAGCAGGGTAGAAGTAAACAGATGACCACTCAAAAAAAAAAGATTCGGAAGATTAAGTCCCAAAGGATTTGTTCCCTGTGTCCCAAATCCCCAAGCCATGGCATTGTCAATAATGCTTGGTGAAGATGTGCACCAACGGCCTTACAGCCAGAACACAAACATCCACAACAGAAACATTTCTGATGCAAGTAATGGAAATTATCACTTCTCCAGTACAGAAAGCTTTAATCTCAGCATCATCTAATAAGCAGTTGGACACTGAATGACCAAAGATGATGCAGTTGGCAATTTGCTTGGAAAATATCTGCTTGACAACTAAAAGACCCTCCTTCCCTAGAAAACAAGATTAACAGGTGATCACTTTTCCTAAATTCATGCACCCTCCTCAGATAACATCTGAGCTGCTTCAGCACACACAGGGCTTAAAGGTGACTCCCACCCTAGTTTCTGACACCATTGAAAAAAAAAATCAGGAGTTCAATAGACTTGTTCAAGAGCTCCTCTGAAACCATCTTCAAATGGAACTGTCAAGTTCATCCTGACAGATACAATATCATCATGACAGACCACAATCAGCTGTCTATGCATATGATCTGAACACTCCAGTATGCAATATGGAGAGCCAATAGTGAGTGATAAATTATGGCATCTTTCAAAAAAAATGAGGTTCAGTGTTGCTGAGCTATCAAGGTGAAATAGTGGATAGGCAAGTTTGCTCAACATAAAGTTCAGGTCCCACACAGACAAGATGAATTCCTCAACATAGGGTGAAATTGCTTGACCAAAATGTTGTCCTGCTATGGTATATGCTGCACAGAAATAGCTGGTACAGGCACCCTGAACATGAAATAACTGAAGTCTAGATCATAAAGGTATGTGTGCAATATCAGATTCTCCTACAAATTACCTGACCAAAGAGTTAATGAGTACTGATCCACTCATTTTGATAACCCTTTCCACTTTCCGGTAAAGGCTTATCAGGTGGGCATTTCTTATCTTACATGAATACCCATGCTTGTAAATCTGGTAGAAGGAGGGTGCCAACATCAGAAGCTGTCTGTCTCACAATTTAAATTGGACATCCCTGTCTATAGCCGGGAAGTTTTCTTGTACTGCTAGGACACTTATAACATGAATTCATGATCTTTTCAGCAATCATGAGACAGTGACAATGAATGTTTGGAATTTGTTGTCTGAACTTTAGAGTCAACAAAAATGATTGGAATGTATACAGCAACCTCCTATGTCTTGGGAGGGAAAAACATCCACTACCTCTCTCCTTTCCTTTATGTATTGAGCAGATACTGAGCAGAGCAGTGGAAGGACCACAATATCTCAGGTTCTAACAGGTCAGTTTTAAGAGTGTCTCAAATGTGGAACATACTGATCAGGGATGACTGAGTGGAGAACTGGAGATCTACCTGTCACAGCCATCTCACTCACTTTCACAGGGATAGGATCCATCAAAAGAAATATGCCCTTTCCTACTGCCCAGTGGCACAGGAGTATAACTTTTCTGCAAAGGAAGACAACCTTCTGCCTCCTCTTGCTTGTTTTGGCACCACACAATACACTGCACTTTGACTAAATAAGGAAAGGTCCAATACCTGAGCATGAGACTTCTCACGAAGACTTCTCTTTCAAAAAATAGCAGCATTAGAAGACAGAGCAAGCAGAGAAAACCTAAGACTTTCTGCTGTACCAGAAAAAAATTGGAAGGAGCAAACTGCATTCATCTTATTAAAGTACAAATAAGCAACTGGACTGGTATTACACATCAGTATTCATTAATTGAGAGGGCACATCATGGTTATACTTCAGATCTTGCCATGAGAAAGCAGCCAGGACCTATATTAGTAACTATGCAATCATACCATCAGAAAGAGTTGCTCCTGACAAAACTTGAGGCTGAAAGGAAATGTATTAAAAACTGGGGACAGCACAGTCTTTGTTGAAAATGATTATTCACTGGACATGAGGCAGAAGAGCAGCAAGCTTATCTCAGCAATCAGGGAATGTCAAGAGGCAGATGTGAAGTTGAAGCTGTTGTACCCAGCTTTCTTTTGAATATATATTTTTTCCTAAACATTTTTGGTTACAGAACTGGTCAAGGAAGAAGAAAAATATCCAACAAAGAGTGAGCCAGCAAGCAAAATGGGACTTCACTTATCATTTTTCCCATAGTAAAAGAGACCTTGCAAGTGAAACCTTTTCCAATGAAAAATGTTTGAGGATGAAAACAAGTCTGACTAGCAGAACCAGGAGTACCTTGGACTTAATCTGGAGACTAGTGTTTGGGGATGTAAACATTCAAGATGAAAACCAGCAACACTGGGAAATTTGTGAATACATGAGAGGCTATAAAGCACCAATCCTACTAAACAGATGAATAGACATGTGAAATATGACTTTGTAAGAAGTGTCTGACGAAAGAATGGATTTTTGTTGACTGTGTTAAGTTAGTGGGTGGACTGTAAAGCATATACCAATTTTATGCCATTGATGTTTAAATGGACATTGAATGGACTGAAGAAATAAGTAAAACAATTTTTATACTTACTTGTATATATATGAAATACCACAGTGTAAATTACATGGAAATCAGTACTGCATAGTGTGCAGTCAATGGTATTTTAAATGTGAGGTGGCGTCACCTTATCAGTAACTGCTGTATATGTTGAAGTTAGTAAAGCAAGAAAATAATTTTTACATGTTGTAAGCTATCCAGGATTTATAATATAACAAGGTATGAGAGGTTAGGCAGAAACAAGTTAAAGTTAATATAATCCTGTGGTCCTGGGATGCTAGGGTTGGAGATGCAGAAGTGCACTGATCACAGTACATATAAAACTAAGGTAATCATTTTCCCTGCTTTTATATATGTAGATAACCAGAATAATGTATTTGGTTTAAAATGTAGACGATTTAAACCAAATTAGCTTGAATGCAGGATAAAATTATGAAAAACATAAAAATGCTTTTTCTTGTGTGTCTGTAAAGACATTGACTATTTTTCTATTAGCAAAGACATTTAGTGCGAGTCAAGACATCTACAGGTACAGGCAATTAATCATGAGAGGGCTAGCTGAGTGTTCTGAATGAAACTTACAAAGACTTTTGCAGTGCATCCGCAAAGTCAACTACTGTTTTTTCTTAGACACAAGAAGTCTGGACGTGTAAGCAATTAATCATGCAAGGTCTAAAATCTATGTACTGACTGAAGTGTACAAGGTAGAGTGTAATTAACATTTAACGTTACACTATGAAATAATGCAGTGAAAAATTAACATTTTAACCTCTGGGAAGGGAATAAGTTATGCAAGTACTTGCCTCCCCAGCAGCCTTGGCAATTTAATGTATTTAACGTAGCAATATGCAATTTAATTTATTTGAAGGTAGCCAGTGCATTCTTTTTCCTTGGGGTAAAAGGTGAATTTTACTGAAAGCAAGTAAGTTGTTTTCACACATGGGAGGGAACAATAACAGAAAAGACTGGATAGCAATTACTGTTACTGGAAACAGAGGCTGTAACATATGCTTAATAATGGGTGACTAAGATTAGGTATTGCCAGTGGGTGCATCTCTAGTTTGGAGCAATTGCTCATATCTGGAGGGGTAAACATTTTTTTTTGAAAATGTACATAGTTCTGAGTGCTTGTTCCAAGTTAAAAATGTATAGGAGGGTTCTAAAAATCCAATTAGTTTTTGAAGTGTTTTCATAAAACCATAAAGTCTTGAAAATGTGACAGATTTAAATGGTGATAAGAGGCAATCACATTTGTGATCAGCCTGCTAAACATTAATGCCTACAATTAAACTAAAATTTGTAAATATATATTTAAATGAAATGTCATGTATAGCTAGTGGGAGCAATAGCATTTTATCATAATGGCTAATCTGTCAGTATTGTCATGGAATGTAAATGGTCTTACAAGAACAAAAAAGAACCAACTGTAAAAGGTGCAGGATGCAACTAGCAATGCTGCATGAGACACACTTGGATAAAAATGAGCTTGAGAATTTGACAAAGAAAGAATTTCAGGGTGGGCATAAAACAGATTAGGAACAAAGGAAAAGAGGAGTAATAATGCTGATTAATAGAGTGGCTTCAGTAGTAAGAAAATATGAAAAAAGATAATGATATTTTTGCGTAAAGAGATTATTAGCAAAGGAGTATGGTTACAATGGCATGCATTTATATTCCACCTAAAATTGAAATTGTGGCATGTAAGAGAAATATGGGAGAAATAATCAGCTTACATCAGACAGTATTATTTATAAGCCAGGATTGGAACCTGATTTGCAATAGTGGGGATGTATCAAAGGACCATGAAGGGAAAATATAACAAAAGAGGATAGATTTCTGAAGACATATATGAAAATGATAAAACAATGGCACGCACCTAATACTTATATCAGGTCAAGCACCAATACAAATTAAGATTAAGATGCAGGATAATGAAGTAAAAATGAGACACTAGTGCTTTCCCACTGTTTGAGATAGGAGTTTAAGGAATGATTCAAGAGTGATTATGGAAGACAAATTTCTTTAAAAGGGATAGTTAGTGAGCGGGATAAAATAAGGTAGTATAAAACATCTGGGGAAAAAGTAATCAGAATTATTTAGAAGGGTTGACAAAGGTTAAAGTACTGCGATTTAAGGGGAATCTCACAGAAAGAGAAGAGCAGCAACTGCAAAGTGTTGGAAGGAAAATAAGGGAGTATTAGTAGAATAAGCATAACTTTAGAAAGGTGGCTGTTAAGCAACTATTCTTGATAACAGCTGCAGAAAATAAAAACTTTTAGGAAAGAGATTTAGGCAGCAGAAAGGCTTGCTGCCAAACTTAGAAAGCCTCTCACAAGAAAAGTAACCAGAGATCCTATAGAGGTATTAGGGATATTTTGTAAATTGTATAATCCTCTCTAACCTGATCTCCCCATATAAAAATCTTACAATGCTACGCTCAGCTAGCAAGTTACTAATTGCCAACATTAAATCTAATAACAAAGCTGGGGACTCACTCTTTACCAATGTGGTGGGCAAAATCTGGAACAACCTTCCTACAACACTGACCTCTCTTTCATCTACTCCACTCTTTAAGAAACACCTCAAAGATCACCTAAAAATACATTGGCTATGTCCCTGCTCAATGCCTGACTAAATATTCTTATTCTCCTTTCTCTGCCCCTTTTTCCCCTACCTCCTGGGCTACTGCCCCTCCACAGTTCTAACTATTACAAGCTAACTCTTCTCTATTTATATCTTCCAGCCTACTTCTCTTCTCCCTCTTTGACTAAGTGAATGTCAATTTGCTTTTCATGCTAATTTGCTTTTCTTGTCAAAAATTGTATGAACTTGTGCTGATTGTACCTTATAACTCATTGCTTAATTGCTGGTTAAACCTATACCAAGACTTTGTAACTTTGATTCACTCAAATTGCTTGTACTCTCCTTACAACCTTTTTGTGCTTCAAAATGTATTTTTTAGCTTGTTTTGTTTATTCTAACTATTGTATGTAGTAATCTTATCATAATTGGAGCTTTTCTCCCCGGGCCTCTACTGAAAAAGGATATGTATCCAGCTAGACTAGCCCGGTCAACAAATATAAAATAAAATAAAATAAAATAAATAAAGGTGCTGAAAATGGAAATAAAGAAAAGGCATAAATGGAAATATTTATGGAAAATAGAAGTTATGTTCTTACCATAACGTTCCATGTTAGTTGTCTTCTTCTCGCCTTCTTCTTGCTGGATGGGTTCGGAGCCTCTAAAAGCTCGAGAGTTGGTTCCACCGGCTCGAGGCTCCCCTTATATCCCACAATGCTAGGCGTGAGTTACCTCAGATCTCGTTTGTAAGCTAACCCCAGCTTATAATAGTATCAGAATAACTATAAACAAAGTCCACCTCTAAAAACCAGGGAGAAAGAAGGGTGACCTACATCCTGATCCAGGAAATATGCACAACAGCATATGCCTAAGAAAGAGGTGGTAGAAAGAGAGGTCACAATCACAAGTCCTCTAGGTCTGTCCAGGCCAGGGGAAGGAGGGTGGGGCCTTAAGAAGAAAGAAGACAACTAACATGGAGCGTTATGGTAAGAACATAACTTCTATATGTTAAGTTGTCTATCTCGCCTTCATTCTTGCTGGATGGGACCGCGTCCCTAGCACCTTGTCCCGGGTGGCCTAACGGAACAGACTCTTGAGAACAGTGGAACCAAAGTTAGCTCTATGCCTAGAAGCTAAATCCAACTTATAATGAGAAATGAAAGTATGAGGAGTAGCCCAAGTAGCCGCTGCACAAATGGTGTCAATAGGCAGTCTGTCTTGGAAGGCTAAAGAAGTAGCCAAAGCTCTGGTGGAATGGGCCTTAGGTTTATTAGGCGGCTTTTGGTGTCTAATTTCATAAACAAGGGAAATCAGAGATGTTAGCCATCTAGATGATGATACCTTTGAAACTGAAAGTCCCTTTCTGCCTTCTGCATAGGAGACAAACAGCTGGTCAGATTTTCTGAATTGTTTTGTTCTATCCAAATAGTACCTCAACTGACGATGAACATCTAGCCAGTGTAATTTTTGTTCAGACCTATTGGAATATTCTGGAAAAAAAGACAGGGAGGCCAATGCTTTGATTTAGGTTAGACGTCGAGACTACCTTAGGCAAAAAGGACGGGTTGGTTCGTAAGGATACCCTGTCCTTATGGAACAATAGATAAGGAGGTCGACAGCTGAGTGCATGAAGTTCTGAAACTCTTCTAGCTGAAGTAATAGCTACCAGAAAGAGAGTCTTCCATGATAGCAATTTTAAAGAACAGGAGGCTGCAGGTTCGAAGGGGAAGAATCAAAGAAGTAAGATCTAAATTTAGGTCCCAAGGCGATGGAGGGTTTCTTATAGGAGGTCTGAGTAGAAAAACTCCTTTCAAAAGGGCTTTGCAAAGCTTGTGGGACATTAAGGCAGACTCTGAAATACCCACATGAAAGTTAGAAATAGCTGCCAATTGAACTTTAAGAGTAGAAGGAGATGAACCTGCATGGAAGAGTTCAGCTAGAAAATCAAGGACTATTTGGATGGAAGCAGTGAAAGGATCTATGTCCCTTCCTTGAGCCCAATATGTGAAGCGTTTCTACTTACTCAAATAAATCTTCCTACTGGAAGATTTATGGGAAGCTATCAAAATATCTCGAACAGAGTGAGATAATTGAGGAAGCCTGGCTAAGGTTGGAACTGGAGGAACCAAGCAGTGAGGTTCAGAGAGGGGAGGGAGCGATGAAACTGACCCGACTGATGGATCAAAAGATCTGGAACTAGGTCCAGATGCCAAGGTCGCTCAATAGAAATTGATGTAGAAAGGGGAACCACACCTGTCGAGGACAGTAAGGAGCAATGAGGATCAACGAGGCCTTCTGAGCGATAGCTTTCTGTATCACTTGAGAGATTAGTGGGAAGGGAGGAAATGCATACAGAAGTCCCCGGGGCCAAACTTGGACTAGAGCGTCTCTGCTGGGCTGGCCTGGTAAAGGGAATAGAGTGAAATAATCTCTGCACTTGCTGTTTTGGGGAGTAGCAAAAAGGTCGCAGCAAGGCTGACCCCACTTGAGAAAAATTTCTCTCACAACAGAGTCTTTCAGAGACCACTCGTGAGGCATGAGGATAGCTCTGGACTTCCTGGGGATGTGCGTTGCTATCAGAAAACGCTGAGAAGAAATCGCCCATTGCCACAATCTGAGTGCTTCTCGACACAGGGGGTAGGACCTGGTTCCGCCTTGTTTGTTGATATACCACACTACAGACATGTTGTCTGTCTGGATTGCAATCGTTCCCAAGGGAAGAGAGTCTTGAAGGGCTTGCAACGCTAAAAGTACTGCTCTCATCTCCAGAATATTTATGTGCAAGTGGCATTCGTCTGGTTGCCATGTGCCCTGGACCGTCTTGCCCTGATAATGCCCCCCCCACCCGATCAGGGAGGCGTCCGTTGTCAGAGTAGCAACCGGAGGGGGAGGAACAAAGGGTCTTCCCAATAAGAGCTGAGGGGAAGACATCCACCACATGAGATGATTTCTGCACGTCTGCGTGATCATAATGGTGTGGGACATTGGAAGCTGCTGGTATGACCATTGTGTAAAGAGCATCCATTGAAGGATTCTCATGTGGAATCTGGCTAATGGAAGCAGAGGTATGGCTGCCATAATTCCCAACACTTTCAGAACTAACCTGGCTTTGATTCTGTTGTTGCTGAAAAGGAATGAGACCAGTTTGTGTATGTCTGTTATTCTCTGATCTGTTAGTCTCACAGACATGTCGACTGTGTCTAGATTTGCGCCTATGAAGGTAATAGTACGACAAGGCGACAAAACAGACTTTTCGCAATTTATTGAAATGCCTAACTTTTGACAAATGCGAAAGGTGTAATCCCTGGCCATCAGAAGGAGATGCTTGGTGGGAGCTGTGAGGAGCCAGTCGTCCAAATATGGAAACACCTGGAATCCTTGTCATCTCAGGTGAGAAGCTACCACTGCCATGCATTTGGTAAACACCCGGGGGGCAGTGGTGAGACCAAAGGGCAGGGCCCTGAATTGAAAATGACTGGTTCCCAGCCTGAACCGGAGGAATCTTCTGGAGCGTCTGTTCATTTTATGTGATAGTACGCATCCTGAAGGTCTATAGAGCACATCCAGTTTCCTTTTCCCAATAGGGGAAGGATGGACTGCAGCGTGACCATCCGAAATCTTGTTTTCTTGACTGATCTGTTCAAGATACTGAGATCCAAAATTGGTCTCCAGTCCCCTATTTTCTTTGGAACTAAAAAGAACCTTGAGTAGATTCGGATCCTTGCTCGTCTGCTGGAACTGGCTGAATTGCTCTTTTAGCAAGCAGCTTTGAAATTTCCAAAGCCGCTAGATCCCTTTGAGGGTGGAACATCTGGAAGGGATTTTTGATTGGTTTGGAATGCGAAGAAAGGGAATGGAATAGCCTTCGGAAATGATGGACTGTACCCATTTGTCTTGAGTCAGGGATAGCCAGGCTTCTGGGTACAGTGACAATCTTCCCCCGACTGCCTCCGAAGGTGGGCAGTCGGGCAACACCTCAGGGATGCTGAAAGGACTTATCAGAGAAGGCTTCTCGATTGCCCTGGTTCTGCGGACCCCCCCTGCCTCTAGGGCGACGTCTACCATTGTTATTCCCGCCTCTGCCTCTGGCGGGAAATCGACTCTGTGCGTCAGGCGAAGTCCCTTGAGATTGTTTACGGAACCACATTTTCCCACTCTTCTGGCCTTTGGGGTAAGGCCTAGAAGGAGTAGAAAAACGGACTCCGACGGCAGAAAGAGTCTTGCCATCAGTCTCGCACCTAGTCAAGGTTTCTTTCACTTGAGGACCAAAGAGATGATCCATCGAATGGGGAATTAGTGAAAGACGTTTTAAAGGGGTCCGCAAAATTGCATAGCCGCATCCAGGCATGCCTACGTAAGGCCACACCTGTCCCTGCGACCCTGCTCGCTCCATCAGCCGCATAAGAAAGGAGGCGCATGGAGGAGTTGGCTATGGAGTTCAGGGTAGCCAGCTGAGTGTTCATCTTATCTTGAAAACCCGCAGCTGTAGGATCCTTCAACATGTCACTCGCTTCTTTGATCAAGTCCCTTTGAAGGCAGTAAAATGGCATAGGTAGTTCAGCGACGCATTGCAAATGTCGCTGGCGAGAACATCCGCTTCCGTACCTGTCCATGGACCTAGATTCCTTGTTAGGTGGATGGACAGGTACTGAAGGATCAGCTAGTTCCTTCTTAGTGGCAGCAGCAACCACCATAGCATCCACAGAAACTCCTTTTGTCAAAAACTGTTTGTCTGCTGGTGCGTTATGAATTTTGAGGGTCTCCTGGGAGTGGGGTCCACCGAATCAGGAGCCGTCCATGCCTTTTGCTACCACCTGCATGAGGGGGTCAAGGGGAGACTCCCAGGAGGTGGAAGGGCGAGAGCCAAAGCGCCTCAAGGTACACAGATTCATCCTCCGAAGGGTTGAGGGCTGGCCAATTTCCCTCTGTTTGAGGATTTCTAGAATGTCTGCAAAGAGACATCTTCAGAAGGGGAGGGGAACCCTCGAATCCTCTAAATCTGTGTCAGAGGTGACGGACTCAGGTGAGTCAATGTGTTTCCTCTTACACTTTCTCTTCCGAGGGGCTCTTCTGCCAAATCAGGAGAGGCCTCGGAAGAGGATGAGATCCCACAGGGGTTCCTGAGGAGCTGGCTCTCTGCGGTCCGGGATGAGGGAGTGAGTCGACTTGACCTGAGGCACCGTAGAGGGAGGGGCGGAGCCGACTGTGGAGTAGAACCAGGTTCTAACACACTCCGCATGACCTCGAGCACCCCTGTCAGGCAGAGCCAGAGGTCCTCGCTCCGAAGCTGAGAACCTCCCTCGGCACCGACAGTGATGGCTCGAGGCCGATGTCGGAGCCGAACTCACCAGCGCCGGCTCCGAGAGGAGAGCGGGGTCGGACAAGGGTCCGATGCCACTCACCCCTCGAGCCGACGAGGAAGTCCGGCGCCGAGATTCTTCGAAGAAGAAATCGGAGCCGACAGCCGAAGACATCTGTATCGGTTCGGCGCTACCACAGTCTCGGTTCAGCGCCCGGCTCCGAGCTCAGCGGAGTCGGAGGAGGAACATATTGATGGACAGGGGCAGGCATCGACTGATGAGTCGGGCTCTGAAGCATTTGGGCCAGTGCCTCGGACTTAAGAAGTCGACTCACTACCCTCTGAAGGTCATGATCCGACAGCCTCGATGACCTAGAGGAGTGAGATTTATGGCTCCGTTCAGACAGCAGAGGAGATGCTGGAGCCAAATGAACGGAGCCAAGGGATGGTGACCTAGATCTCTTCCTAGATGTCGGCTCTGAAGGTCTGGTCGGAGCCGACAAGGGAATTTCTAATACCTCAGCTCCAGCCGGAGCCGAGGGAACCACAGAAGCTGTAGACTCATCGGCTCCAGCCGGAGCCGATGCAGGTTTAGTAGCCTTAGGTCTCGGCTCAGTAGCTGGAGCCGAGGACCTAGAAGCCTTGGAGGGCTTCCCAGAGACAGAGAGGGAATCCTCAGGCTTGAGTAGACCCCTTAGGATCAATTTGTTCTTTCTTTCCTGCAGGACCCTGGGACTGAAGCCGTGGCATACAGCACAGGAGTCCTGCAGGTGCAAAACCCAGGCAGTAGACACAAGAAGTGTGACCGTCTGTCAGAGACATTTTCTGACAGCACGCATCACACTTCTTGAAGCCTGAGACCTTTGTGTCTTTAGACATCTTAGAACAAGAAAGTGTAATCACACACACTCAGTCAAACACACTGATTACACCTTATCGTATTTTTAAACTCAAAAATAAAACAACTATCAATAGTTTTAATTAAGAGAAGCAACACACACACACCACTAGGGAATGGAAGAAAGGGCCTGAAGGCCGAGGAGAACTTATAAGTTCTTGTGGGGAAGAAACGGGATTTTTGTGAAAAAAGGTGTAGAATTCCACTAAACTAAGGGAAACAAGAGTTAAAATTAAAAATAAAGGGGTTTAAGTATACTAACTTTACTGAAAGTTTACTCACCAAGAAGCCGGTAGAAAACCAACACCTCGATCGCTGTAGCGGCAAACGAGATCTGAGGTAACTCACGCCTAGCATTGTGGGATATAAGGGGAGCCTAGAGCCGGTGGAACCAACTCTCGAGCTTTTAGAGTGGCCGAGTTGGAGCCGAGGTCGGCTCCGAACCCATCCAGCAAGAATGAAGGCGAGATAGACAACTTAACATCCTTAATTATGCCAAGGTTAGACAAAATGAGGCTCAAAAAATAAGATAAGACAAGAAGAGAGGAGATAAAAATGGTGATGCAAAACTAATCAACTGGAGAGCTTGCACGAACATAAACCATTCCTCTGGAAGTTTAGAAGATGAAAGGGCTAGAGACCTGGAATGTTTGTTTAATAATGTGTTATGTGGGGTACACCAGCATCATGGAAAAAGCTGCAGTGGCTATATTTCCTAATCAGGGTAAAGCCCCTTCATACACAACTTCATATAGACTCATTTCAATTTTAAACTATGATTATAAAGTGTTTGTTTCTATACAAAGCTAACAGAACAGCAAAGGCACTGCTAAAATTGATATGGATCAATATGGTACGGCGAAGGGGTGGCAAGCATTTGACAGCAATAATACAGCAAAGATGATCCAGAGGGAAGCAGAGAATAAAAAGACACTACTACTGTTGTGTGGCCTTGATGCAGAGAAGACATTCCCTAGAGTCAGCTGAGATTTCATGAATAGGGCAATGTTGCATTTGTGCTCCCGGATAGAATAGGAATAATTAGGAGGATTTATAAAAGCTCAGAGGCAAGAATTAAGGTGGCAGTGTTCCTCCCTGACGAGCTGTGTTTAAATAGAGGAACAAGACAGATTTGTTCCCTTTCCACTTTTTTTTTTGCTTTATATTTACAGCCATTAGCATGGAAAACATGGGACTTACAAAAATTCAAGGACAAAACTTGATGATAATCAAAATAAGTTACCTTTATATGCAGATTATGTCCTTTTATACTTGATCAATCCAAAAAAGGAAATCACAGTGTGGTGGAATATTTTAAGATAGTTTCACATCTTGTCAAGACATAAAATAAATGGAGATAAAAAAAGGATATACCAGTAAACTATTTACAGACACATGACTTGGTTCAGTAATATCCATATTTATGGGGATATGATAAGATAAAATACGTGGGTGTATGGATTAAAAATAATTCTATTATGGCAGCTAAGGGTATGTGGAAAGAAAGTAAACACTGATAATACAAAATTGAGAAGCTGGAAATACTTGATTATGAATATGGATGGTTTTTGTTTGTGTCTTTCGGCTTTTCCGGGTTAGGGGTCGCCACAGCGGAACTCCAGTCCGCTAATGATTGGCAGTAGATTTTTACGTACTGGCTTGCTGGGCCTAATGCACAACCTTCAACAAAGGAACGCCCATTCACGCATGTCGCTACACAGAAGACGCTCTAACTGAGAATCAAATGGGCAACATCTAACTGTGAGGCGACAACGCTACCGCAGCACCACCATCGCAGTTTTTGATTATGAATATGGATGGTAAGACACGATAATGAAAATGTTCCTAACCTCAACTTTTATAAACAGGTCAGGCATATTTTTTGTCAATTAGAGGAGAATTTATTTTATTTTACATTTGTTGACCGGGATAGTCTGACTGGATATATGAACACTTTCAGCGGAGAAAAGCTCCATACGTACACACAGATAAATTACGTTACAAAAAGTGCACTATTACAGCACCACACATACAGAGAGGTATTGCACATACAGAGGTATTTTACATAATACAAGTACATCACTATTACAATTACATTTCAATAACACATTCATGTCAGGATAAAAGTCAATACAGTATCATATTTTATATAAAGTAGTAACCTTTCAATAAGAAAGAAAACTAGATGAAGACAGGCGTCCTATTTAACACGTGTTTGTATTGTGGGAGTTAGGGCAAGAACAAGGATAAAGCCAGCGGCTTTTAAGGAGCAGTTTAAGACTATTTGTGAAATGGGATAGAGTGGGATCTGAGGTAAGCTCAGCAGGAAGTGAGTTCCATGCTTTGCCAACATAGTTGGCAAATAGAGAGTAGCCAGCTGAGTTTTTGGATTTGAATGTTTGAACTAGTAGTTTGTTGAATGAGCAAAGTATCTTGAGGTTACTATAAGGGGTTATGATGCTTTTAAGTACAGGCATGTTTTCAGGAAGGTAGAGGATTTTATGGGCTACTATTAATTGGCTGTACTGAAGTTGGTTAGGTAATTCAAGCCACCCTACAAGATTTAGGTTCAGACAGTGGTGCGTTCTGTAGGCTGCATCAGTGGCAAATCTAGCAATATGGTTATAGCAACTAGAGTTTAAGGTCAGTCTTACTCAAGTTAGTGAAAAGAGGAGAGGCATAGAGTAGATGTGTGCGGGCAATAACAGTCCTAGCTAGTGGTGTTAGAAATGGTTTAATCTTCTATAGATGTAGCTGAATTGTATTGCTCACTGATAAGTGAGAAGCAAAAATGAAGTAAATAAAAATCACACCGCTACTCCACAGCTGTGCAAGTTTAAAACAAAATATTTAATAAAATTGCTAGAAAGCATTCCAAATGTTTGGTTGAGTATCAAACAAAACAGTTCTTAGTGAGAGCACTATCGTTTGCAAAATACAAAAGTCCGTATTGTTATAAGTGCAACTTGTTATAGTCAAAGTCCTTGAATGCGTTTGACACGCCAAGACGTTTATGACCAAAAAGAAAATGCTCACATAAATACAGAATCCAGTTTGAAGATAGGATTAACTTACAATTCTTGTTCATTTTCCAAGGTCGCTCATATAACAAAGCATTATTTAAGGAACATTGACGTTCCTGTTAGCTATGTGCAAATGTAGAACCTTGTAAATATCACTCAGGTTTCATCCAAAAAAAACTCTTCTGCTTTGTAACTCGGCACCAGAGTGTTGAACAGCAGAATGTAACAGGCTGACACGCTAGGTTTTCCTTGAAGAAAAGCATGAATGAACTGAAGGCACTTGGCAAACAAACAATTCTTGAGCCAAAGTGTTGAGCAGGTGTGGTACAATAGCCAGTTTGCCTTCAAACAAAACTTGCAATTGCTGAAATTACTCAATATTGCGAGAAGTTCTTAAAACAAAATCAAGCAGCAACAAAGTATTCTGTTGAGTACAAAGTACTGGTAGAACGTTCCATAAACACACGATAAGCGCTTTCGGAAATTCCTTCATCAGATCATACTAAACAGGGACACCATTGCTTGAACTTATACTACAATCTTGACCAATAGTATTTAAATTAAGAGACGACACTTTCTTAAAAATTGGCTTTATCCACTTATTTTCATTTATTTATGACACACCTACCATTCAACCAATGGTAGGTCTTCTTGCTTTAAGTATGGGTTTAAGCGGAATAATGGCATTAAGACCAGGGGCTCTGTCTGCTCGTAGGTTCACTATCCACTTAGTTTCACAGGTTTCTGTTTTATTAACAATGTCACCTCTTTTAATATCTTCAGATATTTTTTCAATAACTTTAAAGAGAAAGCTGTGGTTAGGAAACTTAGATACATGTACCGCCAAGGCATTGTGCATGTCTCCCCTTCTAATATCTCCTATATGTCGCAGAATTCTCTTTCTAAAATTCTGGTTGGTTTTTCCAACATAAAAGGAGGAACATTCTTTGCAAGCAGCCAGATAAACAACATTTTTAGTAGCACACGTGGCCTTGCAATTAAAAGTAAAATCTCTATTGGTTCCTGGGCAACTAAATGTATTACTACTATCAATATATCTATAGGCAGAACAGTTACCACATTGAAAAGTTCCTTTTCTTCCTATTGTAGTAGATCTTTGAAAGCCATCGTTCATACATAGGATTAGGACGTTTAATATTTTTCTTATTTTTATAACTATAGTGCAGTTGATCTCCCACTATAGAGCGTAGCTTAGAGTCTTGAGTAAGAATCGGCCAGCATTTGTCAATGATTTCTCTGATCTGCCTATTGTCTGTACTATAGGTGATAACCTCATAGGAGGTATACTTTGTTCCTTCTTCTCATGAATTTCAGTTTTTTGTCTATTCCTTGACTAGGGTTGATGTATGTTCATTTCAGTATCTCTTTTCGAGTACCCTCGTGCTCGTAGACAATTTTGTAATTGAATTACTTCTTGCTGAACCATAGACTCCTGCGTGCATCTTTTATTAATTCTTATAATCTCATTCTTCATGATGTTACTGGTTACATGCCTTGGGTGCATGCTACTTTTATGGAGATAATGATTTCTCCATGTAGGTTTCCTATAGAGTGCTGTCTCTATTCTTCTTTCTTGATTAAACATGATGTACACATCTAGGAAGTTCACTGAATCACGTGACACATGGCTGGTAAACTTCAAGAATGTCGTAGTCCCATTCAAATATTGCAAAAACAATGAGAATTGTTCATCATTCCCTCTCCATAGAAGGAAGAGGTCGTCTACAAACCGACCATAACATTTTACATTCTGTAGCCAAGGGTTATGATAACTAAGGATATATTTACTTTGCCAGTCTGAGAGGACAATATTCGCATAACTATTGGCACATGGTGTGCCCACTGCAACCCCCCAGCATTGCCAGTAAATAGAATTTCCATAATGGAAGAGATTCGTATCCAACACAATTTCCAGCAGTGAGCATATCAAATTAACATTAATATTGTCCCTATTTTCTTCTTCCATAACCTTCCTTACAGCTTCTATTCCAAAATTATTAGGAATTGACGTAAATAAACTAGTAATGTCCATAGTAATCAATAACAGATCTTCTCTCTCTTCCAATGTTTCCATGGTCCATGTTCGTTTTTCCATGAAGTCATCAGTATCTCTGAGGACACTAGGAATTCTCAACAATATTTCTTTAAGATTCTTTTCTACAAAAAGTGACATGGATTCTGTTAACCATCCGTGGCCTGAAACTATAGGCCCTAGAGGTGGATTTAAAGGATCTTTATGCACTTTAGGTAATCCACTTATAGAGGGGACAGTTGGATAATCCACCTTGAAAAAGTGGTATTGCTCATCAGTTATACTACCTTCTATTAGCATAGAATATATTAAGTCCTGGGTCTTGTTAATCATCCTCTCTAAACTTGTGGCATCAATCTCCTGATATGTTGCTGAATCTTGGAGCATATTAATCATCTTAATTTTATACCATTCAGAAGAGAGGACTGCTATGGCTCCTCCCTTATCTGCTGGTTTTATCACAATTCCATCATTTCATTGTAAGTCTATCAAAGCTGGTCTTTCCTGGGCTGTTAGATTACGATAATGATGGACATCCTCACTCTTCCTTAGTTGTTCTACTGCATTTATGCACATGCGAGAAAATAGCTCAACTGCTGGAAGATTCATAGGTACAAAAGCACTTGGCTTCCTTAGTGTTTTGTTCTCTTGCTCTTTGTTCCCAAAAATGCTTTTTAAGGTTATGTTGTGTGCAAAGTATCTCATTTCTATGGCAAATTCACTCAAGTCTGACTTTAAAGAGGGAATAAAAGTAAGTCCACTTTCCAGTAAGCTTATCTCATATTCATTCAAAGAGTATGTTGAAAGATTGATAACTAATAAATTCCTAGCTAGTTCGTTATTTTATTCCGTTTTCTGTCTTAGTTCATTGATCTCGGATTCCTGTGAAAGGTCTGTTTCAGGAAAACCGGCAAGTGTTAATTATGTGGAATGTGATTCACCCCTCTCTTGGGGAGGGTACCTATATCCTTGGCCTTATCTGCCACCTCTAAAAGGGTGTCTGCTTCATTTCTTTCATCTCCTTGCTCCAGAGGGATATCCATCTGGATACTAGATCCTTCTAAAGTTGTTACTCGAGTTCTTTCTATCAGGTCTAGTTGAATGTATGTAGTCCACGAACCTTCTTGGGGTATATATTCTTGATTACTGGTTAACGGCCTTCCCCTACTATTGTCTCCTAGAGTATTCCTCTTTTCATTTCTCGTTGATGGATTAAAGTCATTCCATCTTTCCTCTCTGGGCCATTCGAATATCCGACCTTGCCTGAAGTCCATGATATCTCTGGACAGTTTTTTAATCTTCTGCTCCTTTATTCTTGTCTCATACAAATTTAAGTTAAACTGTAAATTTTCTAGTTTCCTTAGCTGAGAGTCGGATAGAACTAACTTCTCCAGCTCAGTTTGTTTTTCTTGAATCAAGTTCGTGATTCGCAACTCCTCAGGTTTGAAAAATTCTATTAATAAACACATGTATCGAAAGCTTGTTTCCAAATTTATTGCCTGCCACTTCGCCAGTAACTCCGGATATTGGTTGCCATAACTAGGCATACATTTTACTCTCATTCCTCTTGGAATTACTTATTTATGCATACTTGCTTCCATATGTCTTCTATAGAGATCCAAGTTTTTTTTACTTTTTTGATGATTTGATTAATATGCAAATCAAACTTGAGGTTATTGTCAACTGTTACCCCTAAGATTTTGGTACTAAGATCTGGGGCAATGACAGTTCCATTGTTAGATTTTATAGTAAAGGTAGGAGATGAGGCCTTGCATGTGGGAGAGAAGAGCAATAGCTTTGTTTTGTTTGGATTTAAAATTCGTCGACGATCTAAGAGCCAATTTTCGACAGTATTAAAAACATCCTGGGTTGGAGTCTGCAGGAGAGGTGGCAGAGCAAATCAGAGTGGAATCCTCCACATATTGAATACAAGATGCTTTAGGGATGACAATGTACAGGTCATTGATAAAGATAGAAAATAGGAGGGGACCTAACATAGAGCCCTGAGGTACCCCTATGGTGACAGGTAGCAGGGAAGATAGCTTGCCCTGCCAAAGTACAGCCTGTTACCTCCCACATAGGTAGGATTGAAACCACTGGACAGCCTGGTCATCTAGTCTTGAGTGTATTTATGAGTAGTGGGTGGTTTACCATGTCAAAAGTTTTGGAAAGACCAAGAAAGATGGCAGAAGAGAGCTTGTTATTGTTTCGGTTTTGATTGATAACATTAGGGAAGGAGAGGAGGGCAGTGGTGGTGTTGTGGAAAGGTCTGAATCCGTGCTGTGATTTGGCCAGGCAATTGTCCTGAATGAGATAGCTCAGAAGTTGTTTAAGGATAATCTTCTCCATAATTTTAGCCAGTGGTGATATAATGGCTATAGGCCTGTAAATTGACAGTTCTGTTGAGCTACCTCCTTTATGGAGTGGAGTAACATGTGATACTTTCCAGATAGACGGAATATAGGATTCTGATATAGTTCTATTAATCAGTATTGAAATGGGGTATACTATGGCGTCCGCTGCTTCTCGAAGATAGTCAGCAGGGAGGAGATCTGCAGATAGGGTGGTTGGTTTTAGATTCTTGATTAGAGTTAGGATCAGGGATCTAGAAACAGGTTGAAAGTTAAAGGAGAAATGGGAACTGATTGTAGAGACAGGTGGACTCGGGCAACTGGGAGATAATTTGCTAGCTAGTGACTGAATAGTTTCTGTAAAGAAACTGTTAAAGGTATTGGCAACATCCTCTGAAGGTTTTTGGTTAGTAGTCGAGGGGGGTTAGGAGTGGTAGTTTGCCCTCGGTGAAGAAGTTTATTTATGCCTGCCCAGAACTTTTGCAGATAGTTTTGGTGCCTCTGTTGTAAATTGGCAGTAAAAGTTTTTTTTGTCTAGTGTAATGGATTTTTTTGTCTCATTCCTTAGCAGTCTATATCTGAGTTGATCTAAGGGGGATTTTGTGGTATGCCAGGTAGCCCACACTTTGTTTCTGAGTAAGATCTTTTGTCTGGTATCTTTCGAAAGCCATGGTGCAGTTCTTGTTTTAGTTCTGATAGAATGTGCAGGTGCACAGGTATCAAGGATAGCTAGGAATTTGGCATTTAAGTATATTACGGCTACTTCAAGTGGCAATTGTTTTAGGATGGACCAATTACATGATTTGAGTTCATTTTGGAAATTAGTGGGATTGAAGTTTTTATTGTTTCTTACTGTTTTATAAATGGGTTGGTAAGGGATACCAGACTTCTGCCTGATAATATAGGTAAGAAAATTATCCCTTATATCATCAGGTAGGGGCCCAGTCCAGTACATGTTTGGATGATTTTAATAAGTATCCAATCCAGGGTACTTTCTCTGTTGCTAGGTTTATTGAACATAGTAGGGGAGGATATAGTCTGAGTAAAGCCATATAGATTCATATGGATAGTGGGTGATTCTGAGGAACAACTGTTCCAGTCTATGTTGAAGTCTCCAAGAATAACTGTTTCTTGGGGGTAGTTAACAGCCAGCCAGGAGATTATGTCTTCTAGGGTGCTAGCGTTATTACCAGGGGGAATGTAGATACAGACAATATTTACACTTTTGTTTTTCTTAATTTGTAACTTAGTAATGAGGATTTCCGCATTATCAACTCGGGGTGATTGTAAGGAGTCAGAGATCACGTGAAGGGTAGTTTTGTAAAGTACAGTGACCCCCTCCTCCCTTCCTAGTGGTACGGTCTTAATCTTAGTATGTTACAACGTGGTGGTATTACTTCGTTACCTGTAGTTGAGGGTTTTAACTAGGTTTCAGTGAGACACAGTGTGTCTGGGGAATATGTATCTAAGAGGGCATGAAGGTGATGGACCTTACTATTTATGCTTCTAATGTTTAGGTGACTGACCAAGAGAGAATTCAGAGGTCTATTTAAGGTTTGAAAGTTAGTGGGAGTATTGATAATGGGACAGAAGTCGACTGGTGAGGTAGGGCCTGGGTTTGGATGGTTATCACCATGCTTTGTGAGATTTCTTTGTAGACTAGTTGAAAGCTTCAGGAATTTAATTATCAGTCTTAGATAATTCTTGGTTTTGGTGGTGATATTTTATCTGTTGGGGGGTTATTATGTGGTCTAACCTATTTGGAATTAATGGAGTGGCATTTTGGCATCTTGGGTAGTGGAAACCTTGGTAGGATTGGTTTTCATATTGGGTGAGAAGATATATGGTAAATATCAAGGGTAACAAGCAGTATGATAGCATAAATTTGGATGGTTTCTTTATGAGTGGCAGAGGAATTATATGGTAATTGACTTCGACATATACACTAATTCAGTAACAGGATTAGTAGGAAAGGGTGAGTAAGGAGGGTCCTATTGCTGACTAGAGACTTGTTGATTGGTTCTAAAAAGAGGAGGAAGTGGTTTTAGAGCTATAAATTTAGGACCACTAGGGGCGGGGAGGATTTGGGGGCAGGGTGAGGCGCAGAGCGAGCCCGAGCGGAGCGAAGGCGAGCAGAGTAGGGCTTAACCTGTCCACAAGATCTGCAGGGCCTGAGTATGCTACGTGAGTACAAGACTTTTTAAAAACTCACTTTTTTTAGCTGCAGACCATAATTAAGAGTTGAAAGAATATATTTGGGAGGGGAAACAGGAAGTGTCAAATGGGATAAGTTCATTGTCCTGATAAAACAAGACAGTTTAAGATTCCTAATTTGCAGGGATATTTTAGAACTATGTAATTAAGGCTCACATACATAGTACAGTCAGAACATTATACAAGTTTAAGTGGAAAGGGATGATGATGAAATGATGGGTATCAAGAAGTAAGGAGAGAGTGGGATTTTGGATGAAGATCCTTAATGAGAATAACCAGCACCATACAGAATATTATATCCATTAAGAAGCACAAAGCATTTTAAGAATTATGCCAAAATAGGAATGGAGAAAGGAGATTTGACCAACGTGGATGGCCGCAAGTATGAGGAAACTAGCAAAGGAACTATGGTTCTGGGAGCAAATAACTTGAGAGGGAAAAAATAAAGGTGTAGCAAGAGGTAAGCAAAAGTTTGGAGTGCAAGTTATACACTATTTTCTCTACCAGGGATTGACAGAGTATAAGCAAAGAGAAAGGGACAAGTAAGTTTTAAATGAAAGTCTAGCTCTGGGAGTGTTTTAGTTGAGCTTAGAACAGAAGTTCCTGTTAAAAAGGGATACCTAGCAAGGCATATAAAATACTGCATAATAGCTATAAGAATCAATCAGAGCAGATTAAAAAATGGGAAAAACAATGGAAGGCACTATACAAACAGAAAATGGAAGGACATCTGTATGGTTCCCCAAGAGTGCAACAAAGTCTAAATAACTTTGAATTTTTGTCTAGAAGTGTCTGTATAGCTATTTTTACATACCAAGCAGGCTTCAGGGGAATTTTACTAAGTCAGACAGCAAATACTGGAAGTGTGATGAGAAAGAGAGAGGCAATTAGGAACATGTTTTTCTGGAAATGCAAATAGCAGATTTTAAAAATTCCATGCAAAATACACTGTTATAACAATAGTTATAACAAAGGAAATTATTCTTCTGAGCTGGGATACAGGACCTGAATTGCCCAGACGTAGTAATGCTACTGGATAAAAAAAGAAAAATTGCTACACTACAAAAAGTGAAATCTATGTAAGATTTAATATCTTAAATCAAAGAAATAATGCTTGTTTTTTTGTTTGATAAGATTTTCCTAGTTTTTACGTAAGAGAAGTTTGTTTGTTTTAAGCCATTTTGTCCTTAATTATCTTAATAATATTATTTAACTTGTTATTGAGTTTTTATTACTAATTCTAAGTAAATAAATGCTTAAAACTAGAACTATAAGATTTATAACTATGCTCGAGCATGCATAATTGGTTTGTTGTAGTCAGAATTTCTTATTTCAAGTATATTTTTCTTTCACCTCTCCATAATTTATGGCAAACTTTCAAATAGCACAACATGTCTTTTAAGAACCGGCTTATCTGTTAAGTCGGCCTTTACTGATATAAGATATCTGAAAAATAAAGTTTGCCATTCATCTGGTCAACATGACCACAAGCAGAAATAATACAACATTTTATAGTCACCTTTCAAGCCACTCAAGGATCACCTTAGGAATATACATGTCTACTTCCAAGTAAAACATTTCTTGAAAAGTCGTTAAACAGTACAAGTACGCAAATAATATCAATCTCCACAAATAACAATGCAGTTTGTGACAGTAAAGAATACAATCGCAATGTGAAATTGAGCATGTGTATTGTGTGCAAGTGAGTGTTGTAGTCCGTGCCCTGCGATGAGTTGGCACCTTGTTCACGGTGTACCCTACCCAACACCCTATGCCCTCTGGAGATGGGCTCCAGATCACGGTGACCCCGAAATGGGAAAAAGCGTTTTTTGATGTTTTTGAGTGTTAAGTGTTTTTTGTGTGTGTGTGTGTGTGTGTGTGTGTGTGTGTGTGTGTGTGTGTAATATCCTCAGGAGCAGTCGGTGCGAATTGAGAGACTTTATATCTGGGAACACACAGAGTCATTTGAACTGTTGTACAACTGCATTACATCCCCAAGATAGTTTCTGATGTGTACAGAAGTTTGGCTGTTGTTGTGAAGTGTGTAATAAAAGGTAAAATCAACCAGCTTTTCAGCATCTGCAAACTCAGTGGCCTGTACAATTTGTGTGGCCCCCACATGATAAGCCATTATCTTTTTCTTTCACTTTTAACTACTCTACTGTCTCATGCAAGCCTCAGTGGTGTGTATGAGCCATTATTTCAGTGGTTTTACTGTAAGTTTTTGGATACTTTAACAGATTAAGGTTGTAAAAGTCTACCAATCACCCAACATGAATTTCAAGTAACACCTACACCAAAGCTCAGTGCTTTAAATCTCTGGTCTGCAGCACATCAAAATAAAGTTGGAAAAGTCTACAAATCACCCAACGTGAATTTCAAGTAACACCTACACTAAGTTCAGTGCTTTAAATCTCCAATCTGCAGCACACTGAAATAAAGTTTATTTATTTATTTTACATTTGTTGACCGGGATAGTCCGTCTGGATACATATCCATTTTCAGCGGAGGCCCGGGGAGAAAAGCTCCACATTGACAGTAGTTACATTCATGTTAGACAGGGTACATATATATTCAATTGATTATAATACATAGAGCAGAAGAAAAAAACAATTGAGTATATGCAATAATAATTGGAAAAACTTCTTCATAATGCTAGTAACAGAGAAATGAACAAATTGTTAAACCTTAGGTATTACATTGACATAGTGATTGAGAGAGTGAAGGGTTAGTCTAGTTTGGAACACTGGCAGAGCCATTGGGTTTTAAAATGGAGGAATAGATTTTTCTTGAATTTGCTTTGGGAGGTGACATTGGTGAGTTGGGGAGGAAGGGAGTTCCATATTTTACCAATGGAATTGGCAAACAGAGAGTCACCCCCTGAGTTACAGGATTTGACCGTTTGTACAAGTAGCCTATTTGATGAGCGCAGACTAATTAGGTTTGAATAGGGGGAGATTAAGTTACTCAGCGCAGGAATGGTGTCAGGTTGAGTGAGAATTTTGAATGCAACTATTAGTTGGTTCTGCTGGAGTAGATTTGGTAGTTCTATCCAACCAAGGTTATGTAGGTTGATGCAATGATGGGTTTTACAGGGCAGGCCAGTAGCAAATCTAGCAATGTGATTATAACAACAAGTAAGTTTGTTTAGCTCAGATTTGTAAAGGTTAGTGAGTATGGGAGAGGCATACAAGAGGGATGAGAGGAGATATGACCGGGCAATGGCCACTTTTGCCCTGGGAGTCAGAAAGGATTTTATTCTATATAGGGAGCCCAGTTTCCTATTAACTGCTTTAACAGTTTGGTTGATGTGTAGGTCAAATCTAAGTTTATTGTCAATGGTAGCATGGGAGCTTAGTATTTGTGTCCGGGGTAATAATGGTCCCGGATTTGGATTGAATAGCAAAGGGTATTGGGGTAGGTTTATGGGTGGGATGGAAAAGTAATAGTTTGGTTTTCTTTGGGTTGAGGATCAGATGACGACCTGACAACCAGTTTTCTATTGTGGTGAAACATACTTGGGTTTTAGATAGGAGATTAACTGGTGATTTGTCTGAACAAATTAGTGTTGAGTCGTGTGCGTATTGGATACAAGAGTTGTCTGGGATAATTTTGTAGAGATCATTGATGAAAATAGAAAAGAGAAGAGGTCCCAGAATGGAACCTTGAGGGACCCCTATAGAATTAGGTAAGAGGGTGGAGAGTTTATTTTGCCAGAGCACAGCTTGTTGCCTGTCACAGAGGTAGGCGTGAAACCAATCCAGTGTTTTGTTATCTAGATAGAGAGTTTTTAGAGTGTTATGAAGTAATTGGTGGTTGACCATGTCAAAGGCCTTTGATAGGTCCAAAAAGAGTGCGGAAGATATTTTTTTGTCATTCTTATTATGGTTTATAGTATCTGTGAAAGAGAGGAGGGCGGTGGTGGTACTGTGTTTGGGCCTGAAACCATGTTGTGAACTAGCTAGAAGATTACTCTGGGTTAGGTAGTGTACAAGTTGTTTGTGTATACATTTTTCCATGATTTTGGCAAGGGGTGACAATATGGCTATTGGTCTATAGTTTGATAGATCAGTGGATGTGCCACCTTTGTGTAGAGGGATTACATGAGAGATTTTCCATATTGAGGGGATAGTGGATTCAGTTATGGAACGGTTAATTAGGATAGAGATGGGGTAGGCTATAACCTCTGCAGCTTTTTGTAAATACTCTGTTGGAAGAAGGTCTGCAGAGAGGGTGGTTGGCTTTAGTTTCTTCAGTAGGGATAGGATGAAGGAAGTGGGAACTGGTTGTAAGAAGAAGGAGGGCACAGTCATAGGTGACGAACTTAATGTGGGGGAGTTGGTGGTGGATTGCTGGTCAGCTAAAGATTTGATAACATTGATAAAGAAAGTATTAAACGTATTGGCCACTTCTGGGCTTTTATCATTTAGATCTACTGGAGTTGGAGTAGAGGACTTACCTGGATGGAGCAGACTATTTAGACTCGCCCAAAATTTTTGGGGATTGCTTTGGTGTTTATATTGTAGTTGACAGTAATAGTTTTTTTTGTCAAGTAAAATGGATTTTTTTGTCTCATTTCTTAGTTGTTGAAAGTTAATGCGATCTAGGGGTGCTTTGGTAGCACGTCATTTATCCCAGGCTTTGTTTCTAAGTTTAATTTTGGAAGTTGAGTCTTTTGTTAGCCATGGTGCTATCTGGTTTTGATTTTGATTGAATGTGTTGGGGCATGAGAATTGAGTATGTTTAAAAACGTGGAGTTGAAGTTTGTTACAGCCTCTTCTATGGGGAGGTACTTAAGAATTGACCAGTTACAAGACTGTAGCTCAAGTTGGAATTTAGTTAGGTCAAAGTGTTTAGTGTTCCTGATTGACCTGTACACTGGCAGGTTGTGTCTTCCTTCTTTATTTTTTTCTATATAGGTTATAAGGTGATCACTGATATCATTTGGAAGGGTCCCAGACGTGTATGTATGGGGATGACTATTTATGAGTATCCAGTCTAGGATACTTTCTTTTTGTTTGGTGTTCCCAATTCTGGTGGGGGAGGTAATAATCTGTGAGAAGCCATGGAGATTTATGAGGGTAGGGTTTGTCTCTGAGGTACATTGATTCCAGTCTATATTGATGTCACCCAGAATTATAGTTTCTTGGGGGTAGTTATTAGTAAGCCAGTTTAGAAGGTACTCGAGAGTGTCAGAGTTGTTACCAGGAGGGATATAGGTCACAATTAGGTTAATGCTTTTTTCCTTATTCAGTTGTAGTTTTAGGGCAGTTAATTCTGCATTAACGATCTGGGGTGGTTGGTTGGGGTTCAAAGTAATGTTGAGAGTATTTTTGAAAAGTACAGCTATACCACCTCCTTTTTTTTGAGGGCGGTCGGTCCTGTATATGTTATAGCCAGGCGGTAAGATCTCATTGTCCCTGGTCACTGGTTTAAGCCAGGTTTCTGTTAGGCACAGAATGTCAGGGAAGTAGGTAGCTAAAAGAGCATGTAGGTTATGAATCTTATTATTTAGGCTTCTTATATTGAGGTGGCAGATTAGGAAGGAGTTGGGAGATCTGGGTAGTAGAGATGGGCTATTGGGGTTGACAATTGTTGGGGGTCCCGGGTTGGGGTGGATGTCCTCATCTTTAGTAATATTCTTTCTTAAGTATTCTAGTAGTTTCAAGAGTTTAAGTATTATTTTTTTTCAGCATATTTGGATTTGTAAAGGTTCATTTTCAGTTTGTAGTAGTGGTGATGGGTGTTATACCGTATTTCATTGGTTAGGTAGTAAGTAGAGAGGGTAGTGTTGAATGGGGTTGAGGGAGTACACGTTTGGTACTTAGGATAGTGAAATCCTGTGTGCAACTGTCCCTCATATTTAGTTAGCAGGTATAGTGAAATAAAGACTAGTAGAGTAAGGGGAACAATTTTTATGGCTGGCTTAATAGTCAATGGTATGGGAGTCTTCATAATGTTTAAGGTATTTGTAGGTGGCTATGCGATAAGTAATTGTGGGTGGAGTGTATTAAGTGATGGAAGAGGGGGATGGGGGAAAGACAGAGTGATTTGTATGGCTATAGATAGAGGTGGGTGTGGTTAGTTGGGTATAAAAGTAGGAGTACTGGGGGCGGGTGGGATATGGGGGCAGGCGGGGCCTGAGCGAGCCAGCGGAGCGGGGTTAATTCCACCCCGCACTGACCAAAGGCAGGTAAAACAATAGATATTTTGGCTCTGTTTGTTTCTTTGGGGGTAGCTCAAGATGTGTTCTAATTGTGAGCCAGTCGTCAGATTAGGTGGTGTACTGCTGTGTTAGGAAGCTAGTACACAAGTTTAGGAGGGGGTTAGTAAAAGTATTATCAGGTTCCAGTATTTGAGAAAACAAATAGACCTTGTCCGTAATTTTAGTTTCGTAGACCAGGTCTCAGCTTTCAGCTCACGTAAAGCTTTCCTCCTGTGGGCGCATCCTGGTGTGGGTGGCTAGGGGATATTAGAGGGTAGAACCTAGGAAAACACATAAAATAGAGCTTGTTTTCAATCGCAGTTTCTATGCTGTGTTTTAACACCGCGTGTGCTACAGTCGTGTTTTAGACAGTGGATACAAATAGACTAGATAGAGGTCTGGGTAATTACACCTTGCCAGTACAAAAACGAGCAAAAATAGAAATGCTTGTAACAAAATACAACAAATTTATCAGTGTATTCTAAAACTCATATCTGCAAACTAGTACTCAAATATTTGCCATTAACATTTGCACATTAGAAATAGTGGAAAATTGAGAATTCTAAGACACGTTAGATGTACTGGTCGGATTATTTAAATTATCCTGGTAAGCACCATGCAACTATAGCAGTTATACGGTCAAACATCACAATATGGTAGTGCGTAACTTCTGCTTTAGTACAATCACTTTCAGTTACTAGTTAGATAACACTGTAGCTTTTTCCTTTCATGCAGTACAGTTTAGTAAATGCTATCATGGATAATCTCACAAACGCTAAACATGTGCAATCCCAGTAATGTTTGTATTCTGGATCCTAGTTAATACTGTAACCGTTAATCTATGTAAGCAACAGCGTTGACTACTTCTTCTTATGCGACAGATACATATAAATATAGGAAAAGATATCAGCAGTTATACACAGAAATATAGAATGGGATTATTTTAAACATTATACCCCGTAAATGCGCCTGCCTCTAGACTTCCGTAACACAGCAGTAGATTTAAAAATGGCGCTCATACAGTGAGATAAGTAACCTCGCTTGCGTCAGAGGTGGGGTTAATGGTCAATTCCACCCCGCACTGACCAAAGGCAGGTAAAACAATAGATAGTTTGGCTCTGTTTGTTTCTTTGGGGATAGCTCAAGATGTGTTCTAATTGTGAGCCAGTCGTCAGATTAGGTGGTGTACTGCTGTGTTAGGAAGCTAGTACGCAAGTTTAGGAGGGGGTTAGTAAAAGTATTATCAGGTTCCAGTATTTGAGAAAACAAATAGACCTTGTCCGTAATTTTAGTTTCGTAGACCAGGTCTCAGCTTTCAGCTCACATAAAGCTTTCCTCCTGTGGGCGCGTCCTGGTGAGGGTGGCTAGGGGATATTAGAGGGTAGAACCTTGTCCGTAATTTTAGTTTCGTAGACCAGGTCTCAGCTTTCAGCTCACGTAAAGCTTTCCTCCTGTGGGCGCGTCCTGGTGAGGGTGGCTAGGGGATATTAGAGGGTAGAACCTTGTCCATAATTTTAGTTTCGTAGACCAGGTCTCAGCTTTCAGCTCACGTAAAGCTTTCCTCCTGTGGGCGCGTCCTGGTGAGGGTGGCTAGGGGATATTAGAGGGTAGAACCTTGTCCGTAATTTTAGTTTCGTAGACCAGGTCTCAGCTTTCAGCTCACGTAAAGCTTTCTTCCTGTGGGCGCGTCCTGGTGAGGGTGGCTAGGGGATATTAGAGGGTAGAACCCCGTAAATGTGCCTGCCTCTAGACTTCCATAACACAGCAGTATTATCAAAGTAAATGTTTGAAATTAATTTTATCATTCTCCTGTAACCTACACATTCTTTGTAAGGCTCTCTGCACATCACTGGGCATCACCTTTACTGTCACCCTTCTTGTTCATCTCTATTTCTCTGCAAATACTGCCCCCCCTTAAATTTCCTTCCTTACTTTTTACCCCCTCTCACTGCTTTGTGTTAACTCTGTGATATCTAGTAAACCCTACCTTATACTACAGCTCAGTACCTTGCATTTCTCTTCTTTTTACCTGTTCCTTTGCATTCCTGTCGTTAAATATTTGATAATAGTCTAAATACTGATTATTGTACTCTGCATGCATTTCCAGTGATAGGATTCTGCTGATAGATGCAGTCTGGTTTTATTTTCTGTATGTATTCCTGTACCTAGCCTTTTTGGACATGTTCCTGTCTTGTACTTTCATTTATTTATTCCCATACTGCCTTGCTACCTTCAAACAGTCTCAGCCAGTGTTTTGTGCCATCATTTCTTTCACTTTTAACTGCTCTACTGTCTCATGCAAGTGTTAGTGGTGTGTATGAGCCATTATTTCAGTGGTTTACTGTACGTTTTTAGATATTTTAACAGATTAAGGTAATTTTTCATCTTTATTTAACATACAATATTGTATTTTTCTTTTTTGAAATCTGCTTAACTAATAATACTCCATTCATAGCCGGCATTAGGCACCAGTGGACCCTGCGATCGCTGGAAGCCCCCTATTCCTGGGGGGGCCCCAACCTCAGCAAGTTATCACGATATTTTGTAACATGTCTGCCAAACCAACAAAAGCTAGTACAGCAATCTTGTGTACTTAATAAACCAGCTGCTTAATAACTCTTACTAACATTGCCTTTAAAATTCAAAGATATGTCTGGTTATAGTAACAGTGTTTTATCAAGCAACAGGTTTCACAATTCTATTAAATATTTTATCACTGACATAGTGCCGCTGGCTTAGTTAAACCCTGCTAGTGGACATTCACTCCACTAAAACTAACATGACCAGCTTTAGGTACTTGCAATACCCCTGGCTGCAAGGAGGCCCCCATAATCATCCTTGACTGTGTGGGGGCTCCACAAAAGCTGCTGCTGGTTAGGGAAAAAGAGAAAATGTATAAATTTCCTGATTATGCCTTTTAATATGAAAAGGTCTGTGATATGACCCTGTTTGGATAAAGCTGATACTAGACAGATCAGCAAACTCAGAGTGACTGATCTCAGTGCAAACCTCAGATTTTAAGAAAAGCTGGTGCTTCCAGTCTGGATCTTAGTGCAAACAATAGATTTTAAGAAAATTAGAAGTTATGTACCTACCATAACGTTCCATGTTAGTTGTCTTCTCTCGCCTTCTTTCTTGCTGGATGGGTTCGGAGCCGATCCTCGGCTCCGACTCGGCACTTGCTAAGCTTGAGAGTCACTTTTACCAGCTCGAGGAAGCCCCATATCCCATGATGCAAGGCGGTAAATACCCGGATCTTATCTGGACCTAGAGGGAAAACTACCTAGCATAAAAAAACTTTCCACTAAGGAAAGAAGAGCAAATAGCCTAAAAAGGCTGTAAGGGGAAACCAGATAACTAAACTAGAACTAACTGGTGCCCAAAGAAACAAAATCTTTCAGAGCCAAGGGAGATCAAGGTCTGTCCAGGCAAGGGGGCAGGAGGGAGGGTCGCAAGAAAGAAGGAGAGAGAAGACAACTAACATGCAACGTTATGGTAGGTACATAACTTCTAAATGTTAAGTTGTCAATCTCGCCTTCATTCTTGCTGGATGGGACCGCATCCCTAGCACCTCTATCCTGGGTGGCTCAATGGAACAGACTCTTGAGAACCGTGGAACCAAAACTGGCTCTATCCCTGGAGGCCAAATCCAATTTGTAATGAGAAACAAAGGTATGAGGAGTGGCCCAAGTGGTTGCTGCACAAATAGTATCTAAGGGTAGCCTAGCCTGAAAGGCTGTAGAAGTGGCTAGGCCTCTAGTGGAATGTGCCTTTGGTTTTGAGCACAGCTGTTTGCCCCTAAGTTGATAAATGTCAGAAATGGTGGAAGATAGCCATCTAGACAAGGTCACTTTGGAAACAGGGAGGCCTTTCTTATTTTCAGCATAAGAAAGAAAGAGCTGATCAGACTTCCTGAATTGTTTTGTTCTGTCCAAATAATATCTGAGTTGGCAGTGAACATCAAGATAATGTAATTTTTGTTCCGATCTGTTGGAATAATTAGGAAAAAATACAGGGAGATCAATGGATTGATTTAAATTTGTTTTTGAAGCAACCTTGGGCAAAAAGGATGGATTAGTTCTCAAGGATACTCTGTCCTTGTGGAAGACCAAATATGGGGGACGAACAGAGAGGGCATGAAGTTCTGACACTCTCCTAGCCGAGGTAATAGCGACAAGGAAGAGTGTCTTCCACGAAAGAAATTTTAGAGCATGAAGCAGCTGGCTCAAAAGGAGGAAGAATTAAGGATGTCAGCACTAGATTTAGGTCCCATTGAGGAGGAGGACTCCTGACAGGAGGTTTGAGGAGAAAAACTCCTTTCAGAAAAGCTCTACAAAGCTTGTGGGACATAATGTTGTGATCTGCAAACCCGACATGAAAGTTCGAGATTGCAGCCAACTGAACTTTGACCGTGGAAGATGAAGAACCCGAGTGAAAGATTTCCGCAAGAAAATCCAAAACTGCATGAACAGGGGCAGTAAAGGGATCTATGTTCCTTGATTTTGCCCAAAGGGAGAAAAGTTTCCACTTGCTAGAGTAAATCCTTCTAGTAGAGGATTTAAGGGAAGCCACTATGATATCCCTAACAGGGTTAGAGATCATAGGAAGCCTGGCTAAGGAAGGAAGTGGAGCAACCAAGCTGTGAGGTTGAGAGAAGGAATGGACCGGTGCAGCTGACCCGATTGGTGGATCAGAAGATCTGGCACTGGGTCCAGATGCCACGGCTGCACCAAAAGATGACGATGAAGGAACGGAAACCAAATTTGTCGAGGCCAATACGGGGCAATGAGAATCATTTTGGCTCTCAAAATGGTAGCTTTCTGGAGTACCTGTGGTATCAATGGAAAGGGAGGAAAGGCATAAAGAAGTCCCTGGGGCCAATCTTGGGTAAGAGCATCTCTGGGGGGATGGCCCGGAAGTGGGAAGAGAGAGAAGAAGGCTGGGCTTTTGCTGTTTTGGGGAGTAGCAAAAAGATCGCAACATGGGCGGCCCCACTTCTGAAAAATCTCCTCCACTATAGATTGCTTGAGAGACCACTCGTGAGGCATGAGTATAGCTCTGCTCAATCTGTCCGCTAAAATGTTGGTTTTCCTAAGGATATGTGTTGCTACCAGAAACCGATGAGAGGAGATCGCCCATTGCCAAAGTCTGAGAGCCTCTCGACACAAGGGGTAGGACTTGGTTCCGCCCTGCTTGTTGATGTACCACACTACGGACATGTTGTCCATGTGAACTGCAATCGTTCCCAAGTGAAGAAAGTCGTTGAGGGCTTGCAACGTTAAAAGCACTGCTCTCACCTCTAGGACATTTATGTGCAGGTGGTATTCGAACAGTTGCCACGTCCCATGAACCATCCTGCCCTGATAATGACCCCCCCACCCGATCAGGGAGGTGTCCGTAGTGACTGTGGCTACCGGGGCCGGGGAAACAAAGGGTCTGCCCTGATGGACCTGGGGAGAAGAAATCCACCAGGATAGGTGGTTTTTGCAAGTTTGTGTCACCAGAATCTGGTGACGCATGAGAAGCTGTTGGAAGGACCATTGGGTGTACAACATCCATTGAAGGAGACGCATGTAAAAACGGGCCAAAGGAAGGAGAGTAATGGCAGCTGCCATGAGGCCCAAAACTTTTAGGACCAGTCTGGCTTGCACCTTTTTGCTGGCAAGGATGATCCGCACATGGTTTTGGATATCTAGGATTCTCTGGCTTGTGAGGTTTGCTGACATCCGAACAGTGTCTAAATTTGCGCCTATAAAAGTAATAGACTGGCAGGGCAATAAGGAGGATTTTTCGTAGTTGATCGAAATTCCTAATTGAGTGCAGAGATTTAGGGTGTAATCTCTGGCTTGGAGAAGTTGATGACTGGTGGTGGCTGAGAGGAGCCAGTCGTCGAGATCTGAAACACCTGGAATCCTTGGCGTCTCAGGTGAGCCGTGACCACTGCCATGCATTTGGTGAACACTCTGGGGGCTGTAGTGAGACCAAAGGGCAGGGCTCTGAATTGAAAATGACTGGACCCCAGGCAGCGGAGAAACCTTCTGGAGCGTCTGTGGATTTTATGTGATAGTACGCATCCTGAAGGTCTATTGAGCACATCCAGTTGTCTTTGCCTAAGAAGGGCAAAATCGATTGAAGTGTGACCATCCGAAATCTTGTCTTTTTCACAGACTTGTTGAGTCTGCTGAGGTCCAATATTGGTCTCCAATCTCTCGTCTTTTTGGGAACCAAAAAGAACCTTGAGTAGATTCCGGGCTCTGAATGGTCTGTTGGAACTGGCTGAATGGCCCTTTTTTGTAGAAGCTTTGATACTGCTAATTTTGCGATTTCCCTTAGACCGGGTGGAACATCTGGAAGGGAATTTTTGTGAGTGAAGGGACTTTTCTCGAACGGAATCTTGTAACCCTCGGATATGATCGACTGTACCCATTTGTCTTGTGAAAGGGAAAGCCAGGCTTCTGGGTACAGCGATAATCTTCCCCCGACTGCCTCCAAGGATGGACAGTCGGGCAACACCTCAGGGATGCTGGAAGGGCTTGTCAAAGAGGCTCTCTGCTGCCCTGGTTCTGTGGACCCCCTCTGCCCTAGGGCGTCTGTATTATTACCCCTCTGCCTCTAGGGGTAAACTGACCACGTGTGTCCGGCGTGACTCCCTGAGATTTACGGAACCACATCTTTCCCCCCTTCTGTCCTTTAGGGTAAGGCCTAGAAGGGGTGGAAAACAGACTCCTACGGCAGAAAGAGTCTTGCCGTCTTGCTCACACCTGGTCAACATATCCTTCACCTGAGGACCAAACAATGTTGACCCATCGAAGGGAGAGTTTGTGAAGGACGCCTTAAAGGGATCTGCAAAATTACAGAGCCGCATCCAGGACTGGCGTCTAAGAGCCACTCCTGTCCCTGCAGCTCTACTCGCTCCATCTGCTGCATACGAAATTAGCCGCATGGAGGAGTTGGTTATGGAGTTAAGGATTCCTAGCTGAGAAGCAATCTTGTCCTGAGCCCCTGCAGCTGTAGGATCCTGTACTACTTCACCTAATTCTTTAAGGATGTCCCTTTGAAGTCTGGTGAAGTGACATAAATAGTTCAGCGAACGCATGGCAAAGGTCGCTGAGGAAAACATCCACTTACCATACCTGTCCATGGTCCTAGAATCCTTGTTAGGAGGATGGACTGGTACGGAAGGATCTGCAAGTTCCTTCTTGGTGGCGGCCGCCACCACCATGGCATCAACAGGGACACCTTTTGTAAGAAATTGTTTCTCGGAAGGGGCTGTAATAAATTTAGAAGGCCTCCTGGGAACTGGTTCCATGGAATCAGGAGATGCCCACGCCTTCCGAGCTATCACTTCCATGAGGGGGTCAAAAGGCAGAGACACCCAGGAGGTGGAGGGTCGAGATCCAAACGCCTCTAGGTATACCGACTCATCCTCGGAGGGATTAATGGAGGGCCAGTTTCCCCTCTGTTTTAGGAGTTCTAGGATGTCTGAAAAAGAGACATCCTCAGAGGGGGATCTTGGGGACCCCTCTGACTCATCTAAGTCGGTATCTGAAGTTGTAGACTCAGGGGAGTCTAGGTGCTTCCTCTTACAGGTCCTCTTACGCGGAGGATCTCCTGACGGATCAGGAGAATCCTCGGAAGAGGGGGTTCTTCCCAGTGGGGAAACCTGAGGCAGTGGATCTCTCGGTCCGGGAGCAAGAGAGTGGGAAGAGACATCTACAGGCACCATAGAAGGAGGAGCTAAGGGGATAGACTGCTGACTGAGCCCGGGGGCCAGCACACTCCTCATCACCTCAAAGGCTCCCCTCCCAGGGAGATCGGAGAGACCCCGCTCCGAAGAAACAGGGGCTCCCGGGCCCACCGAAAGGGAAGGCTCCGAGGCAGATGGAGCCGAGCTCACCAAGGCCGAAGCCCCGAGAGGAAGAGCAGGGTCGGACAAGGGTCCGATGCCACTCACCCCCTCGGAGCAGACCAGGGAAGCCCGACCACCGGATCCCTCCAAGGAAGGTCTCGAGGAGGAGATAAGAGTAGAAGCTGAAGGAGCAGAAAGGGGTGGTATCTGCCCCGCAGCCGTAGCAGTGACTATTCCAATAGACTCCGGCTCTGAGCTCTGGAGGAGAGTCGAAGGAGGAACTTGAAGAGGGTGTGGGCTAGTAGTCGTCTGTTGAGACAGACTATGAAGCATTTGGGCTAGTGCCTGTGATTTTAACAATCTGGTTACCACTCTCTCCAAATCGTGGTCTGAGAGCCTGGAAGACCTAGATGATCGGCTCCGATGGCTCCGCTCCGAAAGAAGAGGAAAGGTCGGAGCCGACAGTATCGGCTCCAAAGAGGGAGACCTGGAAAGCTTCCTCGACGGAACCATCAGAGCCGAAGAACCCTCGGTTCCAGATGGAGCAGACAACTTATCGGCTCCAAGCCTGGTCAAAGATGTATCAGCTCCGGCTGGAGCCAATACAGGCAAGGAAACAATGGTATCGGAGCCGGCCGGCGCCAATACCGAAGCCTTAGACACATGGTGGTCGGAGCCGGTCGGAGCCGACACCAATGTGGCAGTTAAAGTATCGGCACCGATAGCCATCGGTGCCGAAGATTTAGTCAAAATAAGATCGGCTCCAGCCGGAGCCGATCTCGACTCCAAAGGAGTTGGAGCCAGGGCCGAAGGCTTAGTAGCAGAAGCCTGGGCCTTGGAGGTCTTAGAGAGCTTGCCTGAAGCAGACTTGGCCGGGGAGCCCTCCGGTTTAAGTAGTCCTCTTAAAATTAATTTATTTCTCCTTTCCTGCAGGACTCTCTGGCTGAAAGAGTGACAAATAACACAGGAGTCCTGCAGGTGGAGAGGTCCCAGGCAATAGATACAAGAAGTGTGACCGTCTGTCAGAGACATCTTCTGACAGCACGTGTCACACTTCTTGAAGCCTGAGACCCTCTGTTCTTTGGACATAGTGAGCACACACACAACACACTACTCACACAGTCCCAAATTCAGAAATTTAACTTAAAAAGGGGAAAAAATAAACCCACACACACACCCTGACAGGAAGGGATGGGGAGGGGATTGAAGGCCCGACTAAATAAAAACAACTAGGGAAAGAGAAAACTAGAGCTAGAGACCCTACAACTATCTAAAAGTGTCAAATAAACTAATATATGAGAGAAAATTAGGAATGGGGTGACTAAAATTTGTAAGACAAATTACTTACCAAGAGCTGGTAAAAGGAGTACCTCATCAGCGAAGCAGCAAACGAGATCTGGATATTTACCGCCTTGCATCATGGGATATGGGGCTGCCTCGAGCTGGTAAAAGTGACTCTCGAGCTTAGCAAGTGCCGAGGCTCCGAACCCATCCAGCAAGAATGAAGGCAAGATTGACAACTTAACATGCTGATGTTTCCGGTCTTCAAGAATGGTTCTCCCTTCCAGGGAGTTTTATAAACACTGGCAGAACACCAGATACTACAACTTTCAACTTATTTGCATAAGAATTCAGCACGACAGCAGCAGAATAAAGTTTCAAAATCAGGAACAAGTTTTAAATGTTACTCTAATTCAATTAAAACGTTAATGGTATAACACATTTTGTATCAACATGCATTTTTTGGGCAATAGGTATAAAATATCAGTGATTTTTATCTGTGCAGACACCAATAATGCCAGGACACATACATTATTCTTCTGGGTATGAGTAAAAAATGCAGCTAGCAAGTAATTATATTTCAAAAATAATGCATAGAATATATCACAGAACATTCAGACACTCAGATCTTGTAAGCGTCTGTGTGGGGGGTCCACTCCCCAGACTGTATAATTGGATACAGGGGGTCCCTTAATCATCCTCAACTATGTGGGGGCCTACAAAAGCTGTTGTTGGTTGGGGAAAAATGAGGAGGAAAAATGTATGTATTTTCTGATTACACGCTTTAACCTGAACAGGGCTGTGATACGTTCCTGTTAGGATAAAACTGATAATGGCCGCTGCTCTCATCTAAACCTATTCTAAAACCAGCCCTGCTCAGATGTGTGTGAACAGAAAGCTGCTGTAGGTTGTGTGTGTGTGTGTGTGGGGGGGGGTTATTATAGCTTGTGTTTGGGCTGAGGACAGTGTGGTCATTGTTTCTTTTACTTTTCTCACAGACCTCAGAGGTGTACAAAGAAGGTTACTATAGCTTGTACAATGGCAGTGTACTGCCTAGGAGCAACAAAGTAGAATATATTACTGTAATCATTTTTTTCCACTTTCTTCCCAATCACACTTCAGGCATGTATACAGGTAGCTGCCTTTGACAGTTTGGGTTGAGGAGTGAGGAGACATGCTATGTATATGCATGTCAGCATTCGCTTGAAATACATGACTGTGGCAATTTGAACCTCTGCTTTCATCCCAGTCTAACACCAGAGGGATGCATATGCAATCTTTTTTTTTTGGGGGGGGGGGGGTTAGGGAGGCAGGCAGTCTCCAAATAGGACCTGTGTATCCAGACAGTGACTGGCATGTTAGTTTACTGTGAGCTACTTTTGTCATCTTTGAACATTAAGCCTTTGGTACAACTTATGATTTCCTTGAAAGAAAAAAAAATAAGACTGATTTTTTTTTTTTCGTACTCATGTTTTTTTTTTTTTTTTTAGGTCACCGTTTGATTAAAAGGCTGGGAGAATGCTCTAAAATGCATCCCAGAACATCTATAACCCTGTGGCTTCTTGGGCCCTGGCTTATTTGAGTTATTTCCTAAATGGTTATTATTGTTCTTACTTGCTTAAGAAAGGTGTGATGAAAGGATGCAAGGAAAACTAAAGCTGAACAGTAGCACAATTTCTTTCCTGAATCATAAGTTCTGTTAAACCATCATTGGATGAAAAGGCTGTGTAAAAAGAAAAAAAATTAAATGCACTTCAGAGCTTATAGGAAGTTATGACTTCTTGATAAGGATGAAGAGTAAGGCAAAATATGAGAAAAGGAAGAAAAAAGTAATGTGCATAGTATAGGGAGCCCAAGATGGGGGAAAGTGTGTGTGTGTGTGTGTGTGTGTGTGTGTGTGTGTGTGTGTGTGTGTGTGTGTGTGTGTGTGTGTGTTGAGGGGTGGTGGTGGTGGCTTAAACAGTAGGCCTAGGGCACAATTTTTCTTAACTCCAGACACGTACATAGAGTTACTGCAATGTATCTTTGTTGCAAGTAACTGTAAATGTCCCTCTGTGAGATGGGCAAACAGTGTGGTACATAGGCCTGTTGTAATGCAAAAGCACAGTAGCTACATGTCAGTCTGTGCTTACTATGCCTAAAAGTTTGAAGCATGAACTAAAATGTTGCTTAAGAGAGGTGGTAGTGACAGGGTGATACATAGACTGAAAGTGCCTAGAGGGCCCCCAACTTGATATCTGCTGGGGGCCCCCAAATGCTAACACCTGCCTTGACTCCATTGCAGGTATTTGTATTCAACTGTACTGTAGTGATTTCTAGCTCTACATTTAATGTTAATTTTTGACTGCATCTGTCTAGGATTATTTCTGGGATACTTGTGAGTTTTCCAACTGTTTTTTGTTTCTGACAGTAACCTGCCTAGCAGATAAACCTCAGACAGTATAAACTGTTTTATCAATTTACAGGTTTGGCTTATTAAATGTTGATTTAGCTACATGAATTACTACAGTTTGGTGAGATTAATGGCATATTCTAGTTGTCTATATTGACTGTAAAGACACTGCAAACCTAACTGGCTAATTATTGAATCTGCTGCATTTCTCTGCCTACAGATTGTGTCTAGTCACAACTTCGTTAGCTTATACAGTATTAGCACTTTCAGGAAATGCTTTTATTCTAGCAACTTTCTAAGATTATGCAAGTAATATTTCAAATATGTCCCTGATTTTAGGCCTTTGTTCCCCCACAAATTTTGGATTTTTCCAGATGTCTTGTGCTACAAAGTTGAGAGATATGGCCGAGTGTCAAGTGCATTTTACAAGGAGCTGTGAGCTTTAGGGGAAGAGAAGTTTAATGCTGCTTATACAATATGCAACTGTTGTTTAGCAAATGATATCACTGCTATTGTGCTAAAGTATTTGAAGGCATTAGTAGCATAGCAGGGAGTATACTTGCTTTTAATGCAGAAGGCTGTGGGTTCTACTTCCACACCATGCAGACTGAGTGCTGGTATTGCAATGCCATTTTGATTGCTGATTATTTGATGCATTTTAAGGGGAGATATGTTTTTGCACTTCTGAGTGTGCCCTCCTTTGTATGAGATGCCTATTAACTATGAACTTGTCAGTTTATCAGTCATTCCATATTGCAATATTAGCAGCTTACCAATTTTTTTTAATGTAACATCGGCAGTTTAATTCTTCACTGAATTTGTAGATTTAACACTGAAATGTAAAGTTCTTTGCCAGTAGCAACCTCTTACAGTTCTTTTTCATGTGGAATTATTCAAATGATTTTTACTTCTGCAGAGATTGTGCTTATTGACTGGTATTAGTGGATTGTAATGACAGATGTCTTCTGAGTGTCCTTTTATTTGAAATTTTCTGAAATGAGTAGTTTTGTCATTATTGGTTCATACATTTTATTTCATTGCTTACTGAAAGAATGTTCAAAACTACAAATTTAAAACACATTCTAACAAGTGGTCATGTATTATACAAGAAAAATAATTTAATACAATCAGGAAGGCGATTCAAAGAACACATACATGTATGCATGGCCCTAAAAATGCGTGTAAGGAGCCTATGGGTTTGAAAACAGCCAAAGGCAAATGTAATCCTCCACTGGCCAGATGCATTTTATTTGAATGCAAGTTTTAATGCCGTTTCAATGAGTTTCAAGGCAGAGAAGTTTACTGGTCATGCTAAGTCTATTGTCATTGTGAGACTGTATTGTTTGTTTAGCAAATGGCTATCAGTGTTTGTGTTATTTTATTTCAATATCTGTAATCATGCAGAAGTAAATAAGAAAGCAGTATGCAACAGGTTCGAACATTGTTTATGGTAACTGGGAAGAAACAGCCAAGACATGAACACTGGAACGGCTAGAGCTGCTTTGGAGGGGTAAAGGGTTGCCGCAAGAGGGGTTGCTCTGGAGGACCCAATGCTGAATGGTATTAATTGCAGTATACAAACCAATCAAAAACTGTGTAGCAGAGCCAAAGCTGTTCAATGGGAAACAGCAGGTTCATTTATAGTCAACTGTGGGGCATTCCGCATAATCTGGAGCACTTGGTTTCTCTTTTACGTTTTAAATGTTTGTGGACTAACAGGTATGATCGGAAAAATCTCAATAAAAGGTATGCTTTATTTTATGAGGGGCGAGGGGTGGCAAACTCAAACACTGCACCGGGCAGCATAAACTCTAGCTACGCCACTGGGCCCACCTAGGTGCTAACTGGTAAAGTTAAATGCTAGCTATAAATAACTACAACAAATACGTTTGATAAGGCACCAAAAGACAACAAATAAAACTTCATAGGTGCCAAAATGAGCAAGTAGCTGCACCATAAGACCAACACTTGAAACAAAATGGTCACAAAGACTATGTTACTCCAGTCTCTTTATTGTTAAGTGCTTTCTTCCCCAGTAAACACCTAGGGGATTGCCTCAGAACAAGAAACAGAAGAAATTAGATTGCTCCAAGTCAACGCCCTTTATATGCAATGAAACAATCAAGTAATCAATTATTCTCCCACAATTTTAAAGACATAGACACTAAAACACTAAAAAACCTTTGTACTTTAAATATACACACAAAAAACTTTAGAAAATATTACATTTTACATTATTAAAAATAATATGTTGTTGTGTCTTTCGGCTTATCCCGGTTAGGGGTCGCCACAGCGGAACTCCGGTCCACTATTGTTTGGTAGTGGATTTTTACATGCCGAGTTACCAGCCCTGATGCACAACCTTCAACGAAGGCACGCCCATTCACGCATGCCTCCACACAGAAGGCGCTCTAGCTGAGAATCAAACGCAACAACGTCTTGCTGTGAGGCGACAACGCTACCACAGCACCACAATATATTATACAAAATACAATAAAAATTCAGATGTTTAAAGCTCTTTTTCTTAGAACAGGAACCAGGGAAATATGGTCGTTTAACCCTGGTTCAACAGTGGCATTTACTCTAATAATCCAATAAAACTGAGATCAACCTGTAGCTCCCACCAACCACCTCTAAAATTCCGTGGGACAACTTCTAAAATGCCAAACTTAAATCTTTTATCTCCCTCACATACAAGTGTGTGCCTATACAATGCATTATTTACATTCCCCTTGTTAATGGCATAAAGGTGTTCATATATTCTGGTCTTAAAATTCCTTTCTGTTCTGCCGATATAATAATATGAACATGCTTGGCAAACTGAAATCTATATAAGACCTCTCGTGTTACAATTACCCTTATGTAGAGGAATGCCGCTATCATGTCCAGCTATCAAGGCCACGTCGCTATATAAAATGTAGGGGCATTGACTGCAAATATCACATTTAGTAGTTCCTTTGATAAACATAGTCTTGTTAAGAAAAGTGTGCTCTGTCACATATTTAAAGTTCCTCCCAGCTTTGTATATAAAGCTTGGTGTCTCACCAAGAGTATGAAAAATGTCAAAGTTTCCTTTAAATACATGACAATTCTTCTTTATAATGTCCCTCAATGCACGTTCACCTGAAACATAAGGGATGACCATACTTGTGTCAAAACTGACCCTATAAGTATGTTGACTACCCGTTTTTTGAATGGTCACACCACTTCCCAATAAGGGGTATATATTTTGAACGCCATCCTTCCATCATTCCTTTTGCTACTTCTTCAAGAAGTCCTTTTGGGTATCCCCTTACCCTAAACATTTCTCTTATGTTAGAAACTTCTTCCAAGAAGGTGTCATGTAGGTGGATGAGTTTAAATACTTGGGGTCAATAGTTCACAGTAACAGTGAGTGTGGAAGAGAGGTGAAGAAGAGAGTACAGGCAGGATGGAGTGGGTGGAGAAGAGTGTCAGGAGTGATTTGTGACAGACGAGTACCTGTAAGAGTGAAAGGAAAGGTCTACAAGAGGGTAGTGAGACCAGCTATGTTACATGGGTTGGAGACAGTGGCACTAACAAAAAGGCAGGAGTTTGAGCTGGATGTGGCAGAATTAAAGATGTTAAGATTTGTACTGGGTGTGATGAGGGTGGACAGGATTAAGAATAAATATATTAGAGGGTCAGCCCAGGTTGGATGGTTTGGAGACAAAGCCAGAGAGGCACGCTTACGTTGGTTTGGACATGTGCTGAGGAGGGATGCTGAGTATATTGGGAAAAATATGCTAAGGATGAAGCTACCAGGTAACAGGAAAAGAGGAAGGCCTAAGATAAGGTTTATGAATGTGGTGAGAGAGGACATGCAGGTGGTTGGTGTGACATAGCAAGATGCAGAGGACAGGAAGAAATGGAAACAGGTGATCTGCTGTGGCGACCCCTAACGGGAACAGCCAAAAGAAGATGATGATAATTACTATAAAACTTCACTTTTAAATGAATTGAAGATTGAAGTTGTTGAAAATAATATGTTGTTTGATCATTTACTGTGTAAGTAAATGTGTTTCAGCTGCCAATATAACCAGAGACATGCTTGCCCAGCCTCTCTAAGCAGGATCTACGTGATCTCTTTCCTGGGCCAAAGCACTTTTTCAGGAGGAGAACCATTTGGAGGCTTACTCATGATGAAAGTGAGGTAATCACATTTTTGACAAATTTTCACATGGAACAACATTTAATATAACCATACAGTATGTTCTGTTATCAAATAATCATTTCATGACCATTATACATTTTAAAGACTGTATTTTTTTTTTGTTTGTTTCCTTGTTCTTACAGTCAGTGTTCTTTGCCTTATAATTACAATTAAATATATGTTTCTCATATACAAGGCAAAAAATTACACCTGTGTAGACCAGGCACCTCCTCTGGGACTTATGTTTTCAGACCTTCTCTTAGCCCTCATCCCTCTCCATCCATCTAACATTATCCAAAGCCAAGAGACCAGCATGGCATCAACAAAACTGTACATCTTCTAATCTTTCAGTATGTCTTATACATAGACACAGAGATGGAGCAGTTGAGAAACATCTTTTTTGAAAACCAGTGTGCTGGACAGGAAGGGGACTATACCCTTTCCCAAGATCTTTGCTGTTGATTAATCAAAAATACAGTGACAAGCATGATTTCCATTAAGACAGCATCTGGGGATGACGTCCAGTAACCATGCAGCTGTGAACTCACTGTTATGGCAAAGTGTCTCACAGAGTACTACCCAATGCTATGGGACAAATCTGTACCCAGTGGAGCTCAGTGTGTATGTCAATAGTCCGCTATTCACATTTTCAAATGCAGCACTGTATACTTGCCCGCTAAAATATAAACATCTGACACTGTTAAATGGTGTTTTATATGTAAATCAGGCCAACACGTGTCTGCATCTATTAATTTCTGGATTCAATTTTATTAAATAAGATCCAACAGTTTTGTTTGTCTGTTTCTTGTTAGGAATCAGTCAAAAGGGTTCAGAATATGACGACCCCCAAAAAAGAAGTAGGGAGCAACCCCTTCAAGAAAGGGACCACGACACCTTAGCTTTCAAAACAGCTAGGAGATGTCCACTGATGAGACTGACAACTCTGCCACCTCTGTGATAGAGAGATCATTACAATGTAGCACCCCAGAGCTTGACCAGTTGGATGGTAAGAACACAAACTGAAATATAGTGCTTTTGTATAAATGCAATTTCTACAAAGAAAACATTACATTTTACAGTATGTGTTAAAAGCAATTACACATAGTCTAAAGAAACAGGCAAGACATTATAAAACTCAACAGGAGATGCACAAAAGTAAGGTCAGACCCAACAAGAAGGATGTTTCACAGCTCCTGGAGCTTGAATTCCAAGCAAAACGTGTCTTCATTGAGTCTGATGTTACTAAGGAGCAGGACAAACCTACCAAGATTCTTCAAGCATATCCATGCTTCAGGGAACTGGATCATGTAAGAAAATGTGTTCATTTTAAATAGTCATATATGTAACCAAATTCTACATGAGATACGGTGTAGCAATATCAGCGGAGTCACAATAATGAATGCAGAATGAAAGATGCAAAAAAAGAAGTTATGTACTCACCATAACGTTCCATCTGAGTAGTTCTGCTTCAATTGTCTTCAACCTGTGGGTACCGGATCTGAGCCAGCAATTTCACTAGCATCTGCTTCGAGCTCCAAACTCCTCCCTTTACTCATAATACTCCACCACTACCTCCCATCCCCCAGATCGAGTTTTATACTGAGAACCCAACCTCAAAAACACCTTACACATGTGAAATCAGCTAAAAAAGCTGTCCATGTGGTAAGGCCATGGGGAAGGAGGGAGGGATGGTTGAAAACAAATGAAGTAGAACTACTCAGATGGAATGTTATGGTGAGTTCATAAATTCTTTATCTGAAGTAGTTTACTTAATTTGATCTTCAATCTGTGGGACAGAGTACCCAGCAACTAAATACGTGGGTGGCCCTCATGGAAGGATATTCAGGAGCACCGCAGAACCAAAGGATGCTCTCCTTCAAGAAAATAAATCTAATTTATAGTGAGAAATAAAGGTATGAGATGAGGAATGAGTAGCCGCAGAACAAATATCATCCAATGAGAGTCTCGACCAAAAAGATGCAGAAGTATCCATGGACCTAGTCGAGTGAGCTTTAACCTGACCCGCAGGAGACAAACCTTTATCCTTGTAGATCTGAAGCATACATAAGGAGATCCACCTAGCAATGGTAACCTTAGAGATAGGTTTACCTAAAAAAGGTTTAGAAAAGGACACAAACAATTGCTCAGATTTGCGAAAGGTTCTAGTACTGTCTTAACAGAATCGTAACTGTCTATGAACATCCAACAAGTGTAGCCTGTATTCCATTTTGTTAGTAAAATTTGGGAAGAAAACAGGTAAATTGATAGTTTGATTGATGTTAACCTGTGATGCTACTTTTGTGAGAAAGGAAGGATTGGTGCGAAGGGAAACCCTGTCCTTATTTATGGAAAATCATGTATGGAACCTTGACAGACAACGCTTGCAGGTCTGAAACCCTCTTAGCGGAGGTGATAGCCACTAGAAACACTGTTTTCCAAGACAAAAATTTAAGATATGTGGTTACTGCAGGTTCAAATGGTGGCGCGACCAATGCTTGAAGAACCATAGTAGGTCCCATGGGGGAATAGGGATCTTTGACAGAAGGACGTAAGAGGAAGGTACCTTTAATAAAGGCTTTACACAATCTGGAAGAGGCTAAAGAAGCAGAATTCTCGCCCACATGAAAATGAGGAAAGGCAGCTAGTTGAACCTTGATTGTAGATGAGCTAACCCCTTGCTGAAATATATTTGCCAGAAAGTCTGGAAGAGATGGGAACAGGAGCCGTGAAAGGATCTAAACTCCTTTGAGAAGCCAAAAAGGAAAAACGTTTCCATTTGCAATGATAAACCTTCCTGGTGGACGACTTATGAGCTGCCACCAGAATAGACCTGACTGAAGAAGATAATCAAGGAATCCTAGCAATTAAGGGAACTGGAGCAGCAGCCAAGCTGTGAGCCTCAAACTGTCCAGATTTGGATGAGGGACCCTCGAGGGGTGTGAAATGAGATCCTTAATGGGATCCAAGATCCAAGGCGGAGCTAGAAGATGAGACCAAAGGAAGGGGAAACCATACCTGGCGAGACCAAAACAGGGCAATGAGGATCACTTTGCTCCCCTGTCGGCAAGCTTTCTGTAGAAAATTCAGAATAAGGGGAACAGGGGAAATAAGCATACAGAAGACCAGGAGGCCAAGCATAGACTAGAGCGTCTCTGGGGGACTCCCCTGGCAGGGGATTCAGAGTGAATAACTCACTGCACTTTGCATTGGAAAAAGATGTGAAGAGACTGCGGCAAGGCCGAACCCACACTAGAAAGATCTGCTCCGCTACTGAAGGATTCAGAGACAATTGTAAGGCATCAGAATAGTCCGACTTAAGTCTGTCTGCTAGAATGTTGGACTGTCCTGGAATATGTGTTGCTATCAGAAAATGACCAGTGGTGATTGCCCATTCCCAAACTCTCATAGCCTCATGACAAAGGGGGTAAGATCTGGTCCTTCCCTGTTTGTTGATATACCAGACCACTGACATGTTGTCTGATTGGATTGCAATGGTTCCCAGAGGTAGAATGGCATGAAAGGCCTGCAACGCTAAAAGGATCGCCCTCATCTCCAGAACATTTATAAGCAACCTGATCTCCATAGGGGACCACATACCTTGGACTGTCCTTCCCGAACAATGCCCCCCCACCCAAGTTGGGAGGCATCCGTGGTCACTGTGGCTTGGACAGGAGCTGGAACAATAGGTTGTCCCTCCAGAATTTGCGAAGAATGCATCCACCAAAGAATGGATGGCCTGCAGACTCGGCTGAGGTGTATTGGATGTGACAACGGAAGATTCAACAAGGACTATTGCACCGCTAGAGTCCACTTTAGAACTTGCATATGTAATCGAGCACACGGAATAAGTGTTATGGTCACTGCCATAAAACCTAGGGCCCTCAAAACTGATTCTGCTGCGGGAAGGTGAGAATGGTAGATGAAGGCGACATGCCTTCTTAGGTTTTGAACTCCCTCCATGATCAGGAAGATTTTTGTCTGTAGCGTGTCTATCCGTGCCCCTATGTATTCTATCACCAGGACAGGATTCAGAAGAGATTTGGCTGCACCGATTGTAATCCCCAAGTGGAGTGCAAGTTTTAGGAAATAATCTCTGGTCCAACAAAGTAGAAGCTTGGTGGAGCAGTAAGGAGCCAATTGTCCAGGTAAGGCTAGACCTGAATCCCCTGAAGCCCCTGAAGCCTCAGGTGAGCTGCTACTACTGCCATCACTTTGGTGAACACCCTGGGGGCTGTGGTGAGACCAAAGGGTAAAGCTCAGAACTGGTAGTAATTGGCTCCTAGCTGGAAGCGGAGGAACCTCCTGGAGCTTCTGTGCACCTTTATGTGATAAGTAAGCATCCTGGAGGTCAAATGAGTACATCCAGTCACTCTCTTGCAGGTACGCATGATGGACTGTAAAGTGACCATCCGGAACTTTTCTTTGGCAACTAACAAGTTCAGGGTAGATAGGTCCAGAATGGGCCTCAAGTCCCCCGTTTTCGTTGGCACCAAGAAGAACCTGGAGTAGATGCCTGATCCAGACTGATCTGGTGGGAAGGGTTTGACGGCTCGTTTCTCTAAAAGCTTGGAGATTTCTAGTGCTGCTGCCTCCCTTTGCATGGGAGGTACGTAGGGGAGGTGTTTGAAAGGTATGGGAGGGACCACATGAATAGTTTCTGGAAATTATCTGAAGCACCCAACAGTCTGATGATACAGACTCCCATGCCATCAGGTGTAATGACAGGTGACCCCCAACTGCCTCCAGAGCAGAGCAGTCGGGCAACACCTCAGGGTTGCTGTGTAGGCCTGTCCGAGAAAGGTTCTCGAGACTCAAAATTCCTCAGATCCCCTCTGCCTCTGAGCCGGCGTCTATCCTGTCCTCCTATGCCTCTAGGGGAAGAAGAGCCCTGAGTGTCCTGGGAATACTGAGACTTCCAGAACCACATCTTGTTTTGCCTCGCTGATTCCGGGAAAAGGATCTTTGTGAGTTCGAGAAGCAGATTCCGATGGCAGACAGTGTCTTCCCATCTTTCTCACTCTGAACCAAGGTGTCTCGGGACAGTCTTACCAAAAAAGGTAGAACCGTCATAAAGGGGCATTTGCAAAAGATGCCTTGAAGGGTTCTGTGAACTGTCATACTCTGAGCCAGGCATTACACCTCATGGACACACCAGATCCAGCCGCTCTAGCCACTCCTTCAGTAGCATGTGAGAGGAGTCACATGGACGTGTTTGAAACTGCTGTCAAAGTAGCCATCCTCGCGGAGAACGTGGCTCTATCCTCCTGCGACATGGGCTTTGGGGGAGGCTCAGCCAGTTCCTTAACTAGGTCGCGCTGTAGTCTAGTAACATGGGCCAGATAGTTCAGCGCCCTGATAGAAAAAAATCTCTGACACATAAACCCGCTTCCCTAGGCAGTCCATCATCCTAGACTCACGGTTAGGGGGATGAAATCGAGGAACTCTCCTGGGCTAGTTCCTTTTTGGTGGCGGCTGCTATCACCATAGTGGCTACAGGGGACCCTTTATTCCACCCTGGTCTGTCTGAAGGGGGAGCTCAAATTCTGTCTGGGCGTTTAGGGACTGGCTCCATAGTGTCCAACTCCTTCCAAGCCCATGAGGTGAGCAAGTCCACCAAGGGATCTGTGGGAGGGGACACCCAGGAAGTAGACGGGCCAGTGCCAAAAGCCTCCAGGAACACAGATTCATCTGAGGAAGGTTTGGAGGTGGACCAACCTCCCCGCTGGCAAAAGATTTCCATGATGTCTCCAAAGGAGACATCCGCAGGAGGTGATCTGGGAGAACCTTCCCCATCATCCAAATTCGTGTCCTCAGTGAGGGACTCAGGGGAGTTCAAGTGCCTTCTCTTGCACGTATGCCTGCGAGGGGCCTCTCCAGTGGGGCTATTTGAAGGGAACTCGCAAACCATTTGTTCCTCAGGGGGAACCGCCAGGGGCTCTTTGAGGATGGGCTGTCGCTCTGGTAAAATGACGGGATTCACACACAAAGCACAGGGAGTCTGGGCGGAGTCCGAAGATACAGTCAGGGGCCTCGATCTAGTGGAGAGAACCCTTTCTACCATGTCAAACGCCAAGGGAGAATGAGCTTTCTGGGACACCAGTAAGGGAACCGCGCTCCCTGGATTCGACGTGAGAATTGGAGTCGGGCCCAAAGTAGACGGCACTCCGAGGGAGGGGGACTTGACCAGACAACGTCGGAGCTGATGGAAAAAGTTCCACCCCCTCAGATCTGACTCCCAGGCTCCAGATCCGAGAGCCACTTGGATCCGAACTGGTCAGATCCGACATGCTATAGGCAGCTGCCAGCATTGAGGAGACAGGTACCATTGGCGCCGACCCCCTGACTAAGGCCATTCTCGGATCCAAGTACTCCGAAACTGGGGGTCAGATCGGAGAAGGAGATATTGGTGTACAGAAGGGAAGCAAGCTCACCCTCCAGAGGGAGAAGTGGCTGGCAAGACTCCCATCTGAATTTGTGTGCGACTGAACCTCCGCATCATTTTATCCATGTCGACTTCAGAGAGGCTGCGGGTGGACTGCTACGAAGCCACAGACTCCAACCTGGCGGGTCGAGGAACCGAGGCTCTAGATGGTGATCGCGGCTCCTCTGGCACAGATGAAAATCTGGGAGATCGGAGCCGAGGGGAGTCATGGTGCCTAGATGGACTCTTAGCGGGAGTTCCTGATGGAGCTGAAAGGTCTGGGGATGTCTCTTTTTTCAGGACGGTGTTCTCTCTGCCTTTTCTGAGCTCCGCTTCCATGGGCTTAGAAGTAGGAGGATGAGTCCCACCCTGGGAGGAAGGAGAAGGATGGACAAGAGTAGAAGGAGAGGTGGCCACAGCAACATCTGTGACCAAAGCAGAAGAGGAGGCAGCCACCTCCGTTGAAGGTAGCAGGCCCTTCAAAGCTAACTTGACCCACCGATCCTTGAGGGCGCGTGGGTTAAAACCCACGCAAATAGCACAGTCTGTGTTCAAATGGGCCGCACCCAAACACAGCATGCAAAGAGTGAGGCCAACAGCAGATGACAATTTGTGGCCACACTCAGTGCACCTCTTAAACACTTGCTTGGGAAGATCTGCCATGTCCCACCACAAGAGTAACTTTTAGACAAATTTAAACAAGTTATTTGAAACTAGTTTTCACAACACACGCCACTCACCGCACACTCAGACAAGCACACAGAAGGCTTGGGGGGGGAGACAACTATACACTAAATTACCTAACTACCTAAAAGCTAACAAAAATGCTTTAACTCGACGCACCAGCGAGGGGAGGATGAGAGGGAACCTACACTGACAAGTATACACACTCAAAAAATGCTAATAAAACAGAAAACCCAACTCACAACTCGGAGCACAGAATCACGATGCTTAGGCTAGCCACGGCAAACTAGATCTGGGGGATGGAAGGTAGTGGTGGTGTATTATGGGTAAGGGGAGGAGCCTGGAGCTCGGAGCAGATGCTAGTGAAATTGCCGGCTCGGATCCGATACGGATCCGGTACCCACAGGTTGAAGATCAAATGAAGTAAACTACTTCAGATCATATTATTTACTTGTTTATTTATTTTACATTTGTTTACAGGGAAAGTCCAACTAGGCATGGATCCTATTTTCAGCTTAGGCCCTGGGAGAAAAGCTCCACAAAGATTAGTACAGTACATACAGTAAATATAATATACATGTTAATAAAGCACAGTACAGAGTCAAACGTTAAAGTACAGTTTCAAGGCCAAGAATGGAGCAAAAAGTAAATCTACAAGGAGCACAATGTGTTAAAATAAACAATACAGTTGAAAGGACATTTTGTTCAGTCATTTGGTTATATTCATCAGTGGCTGGTACAGTAAACACACATTGATTAACAGTATAGAAAGGAGTTGCAAGCTTTCATAGAAGGTTAAGGTATGACATGATCTAATTAAATGAAGCTACCCAGAGTCAGAACAATTGCACAACCAAGAACTATGTTTATTTTTGTTTTCAGTAGTCCTAATATCTACGGGGATGGTATTCCATGATTTTGCAACAGAAATGAAAAACAAGGAGTCCCCAAAGCTATTGTTGCTCTATTATTACTGAATACCCACAAAAATATTAAAACATTTGATCTTTTCTGTCTAATCCTTACTTACCCAGCTATAACTTTTATATACATTTGATACTGCATTCTCTTGCTCTCTCTGTCTGTGTGTGTATGTCAGCTTATGGATGAGCTCTGACAGATCTTTGATCAAGGGAACTCCTGTTTAACTGATCTGCAGATCTGCTAGGAGACCTTTTATGAGAAGGCACACTTTTATGCAGTATTCAGAAAGCTCATGAAGCCATTGTTGCTGGACAAAGGTAATTATTAGCTCTAATTTGCTTCCATATTCTTGTTTGCTTCTGCAAACTTGGGCTTACACCGTCATGTTGTATGTAACAATCCGAGTATGGATAATAAGTAACTCCTACTACAGGGTTGTCAAATGTATGGAAAGTTTCAATTTGATCATATATTTCAATTATTTTTTTTCATGGCATCTACTCAACAACATGCAATTCCAACTTCAGTCTTGACTATTGAGAGTGGGCAACCACCACACAATAACAACCTCACACCTATCAAAAAATTAAACTCTGCATAGGTCTCAAAGTGTTTCTTTATCACTGAAAAGACTTTGTTGAATGCAAACATAACTCCATTGTAAATACACTTTGATTTAGATATACTGTGTTGAGTATATAAAATGGTATTGAATTTCAATACTTTTATTGGCATTGTATCAAAATTTAAAATTTCCTGTATCATGACATGACATCGTAACCTCCTAAGTGTACTACCCTGTGGTTTTGAAAACAACTGACCACAATAAATTAGATATCTGGTTTTGTTTTTAACAGTGAAGCATTCAATTGCCTTGATAAAGGCTTTACCAGACATGTTCCCATCACCTGTGGATCCACCAAAGAAGTAACATGCAAGTGAGGCTATGCTTCACATCCTTGAGGTAAGAAATTTGCGAATTACTGATAATTTTATACATTACTTCAGCATAAATTACAATGAATCATTTTTGTGGTCATAATCTTTTTATTTTTTCCCTTGTTTTGATCAGTGTAAAGAAGACCCCAACACTTTTCTTCAAACAAGGCCATTCTTCAGCCCTGTTGTGACTGTCTGTGAATCCAACTGTTTACTGGCCATTAGAACCATGCCTTTGATGACCTTCCCAAAAGAGGACATTTAGGAACGTGTGATGTATCTCATGCCATGTCATTACACCTTTCGCCTCACATATCCTAAGTGCATCATGACACTTCTCTCTGTGCTGCAGACTGAAGTACTATCAGATGCCATCCATGATCATGACACAACCTCTTCATATAGAAAAGCTATGGCTGAGTGGTAAAAGTTCCTTGGTGAGTAGAAATGCACAGAACCATTTTTTTCATTCCCGGTTGTGATTGTGTCCTTTGTAGTGCAAGACATAACAAACTTCAGATTTGATTTCATCTTTAATTGTTTGGCAGGGTGTTGGTTTAGTTTGTTGCTTGTCTATTCATAAGGTCACTACATTTGATAAATTGCATACGCTGACATTTTCATTATCACAGTGAACAATGACCTTGTTTTTGCATGTTGCTCTGCCATACATATCTCTGGATAAAGAATTATTTAAGCAGTCAGTCAGTTTGTAGTATAGTATACTTTTGTCTGTAAATTCCAGGGTATTTTGTCTCATTTCAAGAAATTTAAACCACCAGCGAATGTTAAATTCAAGCAAAATTTCCTACAATTTTAGACAAAAGGGCTTATCTTTTGCTTTGCATCTGAAAAAATACTTTGTTTTTAGTCTGGTCGCAAGGGTTTTAAGATACAATTCCAAAAAATGTTTCAAGACAATGGTTAGCACTTTCTAAATTATAGCAAACTTTCCTACATATTATGAAAATAAATCTTAATTTGTTTTCTTTGTACTAAACAAATTTACTTGTTTTAAGTCTGAATGCACTACTTTTAAGATGCCCATGGGGGGGGGGGGGGGTTGGAGGCTAGAAATATTTACTTGTCTTGGCAAGTGAAATTTCCCTGTTCTGTTGGCAGATAAGTTTGCATATTTTAATTAATATTCACATTTTCTATGTTTTTACTTGTTTTTAAGAGCTGAGTTTTTGCATTGTAGAAAATGGAAATCAAAATTTAAACCAACTGTAACTAAAGTATTGAATATTGTGAAGGAGAAAAAAAGAACTGGAAATGGGCTCCTTAGAAAAAGGAAGGAGAAAATTACAAGCAAATTCATGGAGTTTGTGAGATCACGGTTAGTATAATAGTGTTCAGGAACAAGAATGAAAAATAAGGAAAGGCAGGACTTGAGTATTTTATATAATGCTGGACTGAATGAAAATGTGTTATGTATAAAAATAACAAGAATGCCAATACACTTTGTTTCCTCTTCTGTTACTGTATATGTTCTAATGTCACTTTTTAATGCAATGTTTAATAAAGATTTAAAAAAATAAGGGAAGGTCCAAGAAGCATCTGCTTTTCCAAAGCTATAAGTGCAAGGAGAACTGCCTCTTGTCCCACATTGCTAACATGCAACCCTATTTTCAGAAGAGTCCTGCCTCCCACCCCTATCACATGTGAGAGTTTAGAGAAGCTCCACATTCCAGTAGTAAAGTGCATTTAATCAACATATGTAACACGTCTGGCTGCAAAAAAGGACCACCCAACAAGAGGATGGTAGGGACTGATAAGTCTGTGAATGTGCAATGATTCTGAAGCAAATGGTGTCTCACAGTCCACTGCAACAAAGGAAATATAAGGATTATGATTGCCATTAAACCCAAAAGGCACAACAAGCTCTACTCATGAGAATGGTGATACACCCAACAACAAAGAGACTAAGGGGATAACCTTCTAGTCCCCCCTGAAAGGCTGAAATAAGCACTGGAAAGAGTTCAACTTAACCCCAACAAAAAACAGTGACATCTGTGCCATGGTCAAGAAGGATGTCACTCATGCATATACCATGTCCTTCATCAGGCAGTTCATGGAAGGGGGCACCAGGAGCCAGTTGTCCAGATCTGCAAACCACAGAAGACCTGATTTTAAAAGTCTCTGGCCAACATCCCAGTGAATATGCTAAACACCAAAAAAAACAGCAACAATCTGTAGTGTATATGTTGTCTATCCAGAATAAACTACAACAGCCTGTTTGTGGACACCAGTTGCTGACACTACGAAGTCTTCATCATGTCCTCTGATACCATCCAGGTACCCTGCAGGAAAAAGGGTATGACTTCACTTCAGGGTGACCATTTAGAACCATACTTAGTAGATGTGCACATGAAGTTGCTGAAGTCTAAAATTTAAGAAAGTTGTCTTTGTCTAACCCTTTCCAGGCCAAAAATATTTAGGATTAAATCCTGACCTTATTTTTGAATTATAACTGCCCCCAAAGGCTAATTTAGCACTACAGTGTATGTCTAACCAAATGCCTTTACTCATACAGCCCAATATACCACTGGAGCTCTTTTCTTGGATTAAAATGCACAGTTGTATAAGTAAATTTACCTTAACAGTAACCTTTCAAATAATTGGTGCTGCGGTAGCTTTAGCTATATGGGCTAAATCAGTTATATCCTGCCAGGGTGGGTCTACTGGCAGACCGAATTTACACTCACCCGAACTGCAGATTACCAAAATGACAACACTGAAACTGCAATAAACCGAACCATCACATTACCAAAGTTTTTTACTGGGAAAGAAGACACCTGGCCAACATTTAACAAAATAACACACCGAAGTATGTCAAACCCACCCAGGTGGGAGGCTACGGACCCAACACCCCAATGTACCAACTCTAGTATCACACTGCAGTGGGGAAAAGGGGAAAATGTCCACATGTTGGCCAAGTGTCTCCATTCCCTTTAAGAAGAATTGGTAATGTTCAGGTTCCATTTATTGAAATTTTGGAGTTATTATCTCCGGAATCTGCATTTCAGGTAAGTGTAAATTCAGTCTACCGAAGTAGACCCTGCCAGGGATGTAACAGATGGACAGCATTCAAAGCTTCAGGGCAACTTCAACACACCCAAAAAAGTCAGTCAACTCTAACTGAGCTGACTAATGAGAAAGATTTGGGTGAAAAGCCCTTCAGAGATTTCATAGCAACAGGGTGAGGGAGGCTAAATCCTGAAAAAAACAATGCTAGGGTCAACAAAAAGGAACTATTCACAACCTGGCATAAACAACACACCAAAAAACAAGGAGGGTAGAGGGAAAGAGTAACTACTGCAGCAGGGATCGTTTGAGCATCTACTGTTCTGTTGAAATTACTTATGCAACAGTACTATGTTCACCACACTGATCACTGCTGCAGTAGCCTTAACTATACGAGTAAATTAACCTAGCTTACTACATCTGGGAGGTGTAAGGACAGGAGTCCAGCAGCCCTTGCCAAATGGTCCTAGCAAAGCCTGATCTAAACCAAGAGAAGGAATCAAGCTTATAGTGCTTTGTAAAGGTAGGTCCAGAGGACCAACATGCTGCTTCCTGAATACTTCTAGAATCCAACCCTTTCCAAAAAGCTGTAGATGAAGCCAAGGCTCTAGCAGAGTGGGTTTGACTCTGTGTGGAACAGTTTTGTTGTGGTGAGTAAAACAAAAGGTAATTGCCCTAGACAAACATTTGCAAATAGTCTGTTTTGACATGAGGATGCACTGAAAGAGGCGGATCCATGGGCAGACATGCTAAAATGGCCAATAAATGAGATAGGAACTCATACAAATACTGTAAAATCATAGAAAGTACAGTTCTGTAAAATCTTATAACAGTAGATGTCTTTCTCTTCACTGCTGCAGTACTCTTCACAGAAGGGATCTCCTGCCAAGGATACTCAATATCTGGCCAGTATACCAAAGCCTTTAGATCTTTTAAGCACTGTACACCACACGTATGCTGCCTGAGTTGAATGCATGGCATTAAGGTGACATATGAACGCATTTACACAGAACCAAATTGCCCCAGGAGTCAAAGAACACCACCCAGGACAAAGGAGAACATGCAGATACAGAAAAACAAAGTAGAGCCCCTTGGCCAGGAAGACAACAAAACACAGGGGCAAGAGCAAGAAAAGAGGGGGGAAATAGGGAGGGACCAAATACTGCAACAGTGGACAGAAGGCCATCTACTGCTATGGAAAAATTATACACAATGGTACTATGTCCTTCCCTATCACTGTTGCAGTATTATTCACAGAGGAGAGAGTACAACAGCTAACAAGAAGGCTGGGAGGAGGAAGGCACAGAAGAGCATTCAATAAACCAATGCAGAACAGCCCTGGCAAAACCTGCCCTGGCCGTGGAAATAATATCCAGTTTATAATGCTTAGTAAAAGTATGAACAGAGAACCAAGTAGCAGCATCAAGGATGGAGTTGGTATCCAAACCCTTGAAAAGGCACAAGAAGAGGCAACCACCCTAGTAGAATGTGCCTTTACTGAGGAAGAAAGACATTTGCCATGAAAGGAATAGCAAAAGGAAATGGCCTTAGAAATCCAGGAGCAAATGGTTTGCTTGGAAACAGCCAAACCACAAGTCCTGGGATGAAAGGAAACAAAAAGTTGCTGAGATATGCAAATATCCTTTTGTTTTATGCAAAAAATGCCTGAGCTGTCCATGCAGGCCCAAGGTGTGAAGAACCTTCTCACTGGCAGACTGAGAAGAAGGAAAAAAGGAAGGAAGTTTAACAGACTAATTACGTGACAACTCTAACCACCATAGGCATAAAAATAGAAGTTATGTTCTTACCATAACGTTCCATGTTAGTTGTCTTCTTCTCGCCTTCTTTCTTGCTGGATGGGGTTCGGAGCCGACCTCGGCTCCGACTCGGCCACTCTAAAGCTCGAGAGTTGGTTCCACCGGCTCGAGGCTCCCCTTATATCCCACAATGCTAGGCGAGAATTACCTCAGATCTCGTTTGTGAGCTAGGCCCAGCTAATAATATAACCAGAAAAAAACTGGAAAAAGAATCCACCTCTATAAACAAGGGGAAGAGGAAAAGTGACCTAAAGCCTGATCTAGGAAAATATGCACAGCAGAGCATATACCTATAGCAAAGAGGTGGTAGAAAGAAAGGTCACAATCAAACTCCTCTAGGTCTGTCCAGGCCAGGGAAGGAGGGTGGGGCCTTAAGAAAGAAGCGAGAAGAAGACAACTAACATGGAGCGTTATGGTAAGAACATAACTTCTATATGTTAAGTTGTCTATCTCGCCTTCATTCTTGCTGGATGGGACTCGTCCTAGCACCTTGTCCCGGGTGGCCTAACGGAACAGACTCTTGAGAACAGTGGAACCAAAGTTAGCTCTATGCCTAGAAGCTAAATCCAACTTATAATGAGAAATGAAAGTGTGAGGAGTAGCCCAAGTAGCCGCTGCACAAATGGTGTCAATAGGCAGTCTGTCTTGGAAGGCTATAGAAGTAGCCAAAGCTCTGGTGGAATGGGCTTTAGGTTTGTTAGGCAGCTTTTGGTGTCTAATTTCATAAACAAGAGAAATCAGAGATGTTAGCCATCTAGATAATGATACCTTTGAAACTGAAAGTCCCTTTCTGCCTTCTGCATAGGAGACAAACAGCTGGTCAGATTTTCTGAATTGTTTGGTTCTATCCAAATAGTACCTTAACTGACGATGAACATCTAGCCAGTGTAATTTTTGTTCAGACCTATTGGAATATTCCAGAAAAAACACAGGGAGGTCAATGCTTTGATTTAGGTTAGACGTCGAGGCTATCTTAGGCAAAAAAGACGGGTTGGTTCAGAAGATACCCTGTCCTTATGGAACAACAGATAAGGAGGTCGACAGCTGAGTGCATGAAGTTCTGAAACTCTTCTAGCTGAAGTAATAGCTACCAGAAAGAGAGTCTTCCATGATAGCAATTTTAAAGAACAGGAGGCTGCAGGTTCGAAAGGGGAAGAATCAAAGAACTAAGAACTAAATTTAGGTCCCAAGGAGGAGGAGGATTTCTTATAGGAGGTCCGAGTAGAAAAACTCCTTTCAAAAAGGCTCTGCAAAGCTTGTGGGACATTATGGCAGACTCTGAAATACCCACATGAAAATTAGAAATAGCTGCCAGTTGAACTTTAAGAGTAGAAGGAGATGAACCTGCATGGAAGAGTTCAGCTAGAAAATCAAGGACCATTTGGATGGAAGCAGTGAAAGGATCTATGTCCCTTCCTTGAGCCCAATAGGTCAAATAAATCTTTCTAGTGGAAGATTTATAAGGTTGGAATTGGAGGAACCAAGCAGTGAGGTTCAGAGAGGGGGATCAAAAGATCTGGAACTAGGTCCAGATGCCAAGGTCGCTCCAACAGAAAATGATGCAGAAAGGGGAACCAAACCTGTCGGGGCCAGTAAGGAGCAATGAGGATCAACGAGGCCTTCTGAGCGATAGCTTTCTGTATCACTTGAGAGATTAGTGGGAAGGGAGGAAATGCATACAGAAGTCCCGGGGCCAAACTTGGACTAGAGCGTCTCTGCTGGGCTGGCCTGGTAAAGGGAATAGGGTGAAATAATCTCTGCACTTGCTGTTTTGGGGAGTAGCAAAAAGGTCGCAGCAAGGCTGACCCCACTTGAGAAAAATTTCTCTCACCACAGAGTCTTTCAGAGACCACTCGTGAGGCATGAGGATAGCTCTGCTCAACTTGTCCGCGATTTGATTGGACTTCCCGGGGATGTGCGTTGCTATCAGAAACCGCTGAGAAGAAATCGCCCATTGCCACAGTCTGAGTGCTTCTCGACACAGGGGTAGGACCTGGTTCCGCCCTGTTTTTTGATATACCACACTATGGACATATTGTCCGTCTGGATTGCTATCGTTCCCAAGGGAAGAGAGTCTTGAAGGGCTTGCAACGCTAAAAGCACTGCTCTCATCTCTAGAACATTTATGTGCAAGTGGCATTCTTCTGGTTGCCATGTGCCCTGGACAGTTCTGCCCTGATAATGCCCCCCCCCCACCCGATCAGGGAGGTGTCCGTTGTCAGTGTAGCAACCGGAGGGGGAGGAACAAAGAGTCTTCCCAATAAGAGCTGAGGGGAAGACATCCACCACAGAAGATGATTCCTGCATGTTTGCGTGATCATAATGGTGTGGGACATCGGAAGTTGCTGGTATGACCATTGTGTGAAAAGCATCCATTGAAGGATTCTCATGTGGAATCTGGCTAACGGAAGCAAAGGAATGGCAGCCGCCATAATCCCCAATACTTTCAGAACTAACCTGGCTTTGACTCTGTTGCTGCTGAAGATGAGCGAGACCAGTTTTTGTATGTCTGTTATTCTCTGATCTGTTAGCCTCATGAACATGTTGACTGTGTCTAGAATTGCGCCTATGAAGGTAATAACACGACAAGGCGACAAAACAGACTTTTCGCAATTTATAGAAATGCCTAAATTTTGACAAATGCGAAAGGTGTAGTCCCTGGCCAATAGAAGAAGATGCTTGGTGGGAGCTGTGAGGAGCCAGTCGTCCAAATATGGAAACACCTGGAATCCTTGACGTCTCAGGTGAGAAGCTACCACTGCCATGCATTTGGTAAACACCCGGGGGGCAGTGGTGAGACCAAAGGGCAGGGCCCTGAATTGAAAATGACTGGTTCCCAGCCTGAAGCGGAGGAATCTTCTGGAGCGTCTGTTCATTTTTATGTGATAGTACGCATCCTGAAGGTCTATAGAGCACATCCAGTTTCCTTTTCCCAATAGGGGAAGGATGGACTGCAGCGTGACCATCCGAAATCTTGTTTCCTTGACTGACTTGTTCAAGATACTGAGATCCAAAATTGGTCTCCAGTCCCCTGTTTTCTTTGGAACTAAAAAGAACCTTGAGTAGATTCCGGATCCTTGCTGGTCTGCTGGAACTGGCTGAATTGCTCTTTTTGCAAGCAGCTTTGAAATTTCCAAAGCTACAAGATCCCTTTGAGCGGGTGGAACATCTGGAAGGGATTTTTTTGACTGGTTTGGAATGCGAACAAAGGGGATGGAATAGCCTTCAGAAATGATGGACTGTACCCATTTGTCTTGAGTCAGGGATAGCCAGGCTTCTGGGTACAGTGACAATCTTCCCCCGACTGCCTCCGAAGGTGGGCAGTCGGGCAACACCTCAGGGATGCTGAAAGGGCTTATCAGAGAAGGCTTCTCGATTGCCCTGGTTCTGCAGACCCCCCCTGCCTCTAGGCGGCGTCTACCATTGTTGTTCCGCCTCTGCCTCTGGCGGGAACCGACTCTGTCGTCAGGCGAAGACCCTTGAGATTGTTTGGAACCACATTTTCCCACTTTTCTGACCTTTGGGGTAAGGCCTAGAAGGAGTAGAAAAACGGACTCCGACGGCAGAAAGAGTCTTGCCATCTGTCTCGCACCTAGTCAAGGTTTCTTTCACTTGAGGACCAAAAAGAGATGATCCATCGAATGGGGAATTAGTGAATGACGTTTTAAAGGGGTCCGCAAAGTTGCATAGCCGCATCCAGGCATGCCTACGTAAGGCCACACTTGGCCCTGCTTGCTCCATCAGCCGCATAAGAGAGGAGGCGCATGGAGGAGTTGGCTATGGAGTTCAGGGTAGCCAGCTGAGTGTTCATTTTGTCTTGAAAACCCGCAGCCGTAGGATCCTTCAACATGTCACTCGCTTCTTTGATCAAGTCCCTTTGAAGACGAGTAAAATGGCATAGGTAGTTCAGCGAACGCATTGCAAATGTCGCTGACGAGAACATCCGCTTCCCGTACCTATCCATGGACCTAGATTCCTTGTTAGGTGGATGGACAGGCACTGAAGGATCAGCTAGTTCCTTCTTAGTGGCAGCAGCGACCACCATAGCATCCACAGAAACTCCTTTTGTCAGAAACTGTTTATCTGTTGGTGCTGTAATGAATTTTGAGGGTCTCCTGGGAGTGGGGTCCACTGAATCAGGAGCCGTCCAGAGGTGGAAGGACGAGAGCCAAACGCCTCAAGGTACACAGATTCATCCTCCGAAGGGTTGAGGGCTGGCCAATTTCCCCTCTGCTTAAGGATTTCTAGAATGTCTGCAAATGAGACATCTTCAGAAGGGGAATGGGGGGAACCCTCGGAATCCTCTAAATCTGTGTCAGAGGTGACGGACTCAGGTGAGTCTATGTGTTTCCTCTTACACTTTCTCTTCCGAGGGGGCTCTTCTGCCAAATCAGGAGAGGCCTCGGAAGAGGATGAGATCCCCACAGGGGATTCCTGAGGAGCTGGCTCTCTGCGGTCTGGGATGAGGGAGTGAGTCGACTTGACCTGAGGCACCGAAGAGGGGGGGCGGAGCTGACTGTGGGGTAGAACCAGGTTCTAACACACTCCGCATGACCTCGAGCACCCCTGTCAGGCAGAGCCAGAGGTCCCGCTCCGAAAGCTAAAACCTCCCTCGGCACCGACAGTGATGGCTCCGAGGCGATGTCAGAGCCGAACTCACCAGCGCCGAAGCCCGAGAGGGAGAGCGGGGTCGGACAATGGTCCGATGCCACTCACCCCCTCGGAGCCGACGATGGAAGTCCGGCGCCGAGATTCTTCCAAGGAAGAAATCGGAGCCGACGATGGAGCCGAAGACAATTGTATCGGCTCCGACGCTACCACAGTCTCGGTTCTCAAACCGCTCGGCTCCGAGCTCAACAGAGTCGGAGGAGGAACATATTGAGGGACAGGGGCAGGCATCGACTAATGAGTTGGGCTCTGAAGCATTTGGGCCAGTGCCTCGGACTTAAGTCGACTCACTACCCTCTGAAGGTCATGGTCCGACAGCCTCGATGACCTAGAGGAGTGAGATCTATGGCTCCGTTCAGACAGCAGAGGAGATGCTGGAGCCGAATGAACGGAGCCAAGGGATGGTGACCTAGACCTCTTCCTAGATGTCGGTTCCGAAGATTTGGTCGGAGCCGACACGGGAATTTCTAATACCTCGGCTCCAGCCGGAGCCGAGGAAACCACAGAAACTGTAGACTGAGACTCATTGGCTCCAGCCGGAGCCGATGTAGACAGAGGTTTCGTAGCCTTAGGTCTCGGCTCAGTAGCTGGAGCCGAGGACCTAGAAGCCTTGGAGGGCTTTCCCGAAGAGACTGTAAGGGAACCCTCAGGCTTGAGTAAACCTCTCAGGATCAGTTTGTTTTTTCTTTCCTGCAGGACCCTGGGGCTGAAGCCGTGGCATACAGCACAGGAGTCCTGCAGGTGCAAAGGCCCCAGGCAGTAGACACAAGAAGTGTGACCGTCTGTCAGAGACATTTTCTGACAGCACGAGTCACACTTCTTGAAGCCTGAGACCTTTGAGTCTTTAGACATTTTAGAAAAGTGTAATCACACACACCCAGTCAAACACACTGATTACACCCTATCCTATTTTAAACTCAAAAAATAAAACAAACTACACAGTTTTAAATTATGAGAAAAACACACACACACCACTAGGGGATGGAAGAAGGCCTGAAGGCCCGAGGGATGAACTTATAAGTTCTTGTGGAGAAGAAAAGGGATTTTAGAGAGAAAAAGGGGGAGATTCCACTAAACTAAGGGAAACAAGTGTTAAAATTAAAATTAAAGGGGTTTAAGTAAACTAACTTTAATCCAAAGTTACTCACCAAGAAGCCGGTAGAAAACCAACACCTCGATCGCTGTAGCGGCAAACGAGATCTGAGGTAATTCTCGCCTAGCATTGTGGGATATAAGGGGAGCCTCGAGCCGGTGGAACCAACTCTCGAGCTTTAGAGTGGCCGAGTCGGAGCCGAGGTCGGCTCCGAACCCCATCCAGTAAGAATGAAGGCGAGATAGACAACTTAACATGAAGGAATAGTATGAATTGACACCCTGCCACTATGAAAAATGAAAACAGGGAGAACAGTCTTAAGAGTCTGAAGGTCAGAAACTCTCTTAGCCGAAATAAGAGCCAATAATAGAACAGTCTTCCGAGTGCAATTTTGCAAGGAAGCCGAACTTCTTCTTTTGGCTGCTCCCATTAGGGGTCGCCACAGTGGATCAACTGTTTCCATTTCTTCCTGTCCTCTGCATCATGCTCTGTCACACCAACCACCTGCATGTCCTCTCTCACCACATCCATAAGCCTTATCTTAGGCCTTCCTCTTTTCCTGTTACCTGGCAGCTTCATCATTAGCATCCTTTTCCCAATATACTCTGCATCCCTCCTCAGCACACGTTGAAACCGACATAATCTTGCCTCTCTGGCTTTGTCTCCAAACCTTCCAACCTGGGCTGACCATCTAATATACTTATTCCTAATCCTGTCCATCCTCGTCACACCCAGTGCAAACCTTAACATCTTCAACTCTGCCACGTCAAGCTCTGACTCCTGCCTTTTTGTCAATGCCACTGTCTCCAACCCATACAACATAGCTGGTCTCACTACCCTCTTGTAGACCTTCCCTTTCACTCTTACTGGTACTCGTCTGTCACAAATCATTCCTGACACTCTTCTCCACCCACTCCATCCTGCCTGTACTCTCTTCTTCACCTCTCTTCCACACTCACCATTACTCTGAACTGTTGATCCAAAGTACTTAAACTCATCCACCTTTGCCACCTCTACTCCCTGCATCCTCACCATTCCTCTATCCTTCCTCTCATTCACACACATATATTCTGTCTTAGTCTTGCTGACCTTCATTCCTCTTCTCTCTAGAGCATATCTCCACCTCTCCAGGGTCTCCTCCACCTGTTCCCTACTCTCACTACAGATCACAATGTCATTTGCAAACATCATAGTCCATGGGGACTCCTGTCTGATCTTGTGTCAACCTGTCCATCACCATTGCAAATAAGAAAGGTCTCAGAGCTGATCCTTGATGTAATCCCACCTCCACCTTAAACGCATCCGTCACTCCCACCGCAGACCTCACCGCTGTCACACTACCCTCGTACATATCCTGTACCACTCTTACATACTTCTCTGACACTCCCGACTTCCTCATACAGTACCACAACTCCTCTCTAGGCAACCTGTCATATGCTTTCTCTAAGTCCACAAAGATACAATGCAACTCCTTCTGACCTACTCTGTACTTCTCCATCAACACTCTCGGAGCAAATATTGCATCTGTAGTGCTCTTTCCTGGCATGAAACCATACTGCTGATCACTAATCATCACCTCCCTTCTTAACCTAGCTTCCACTACTCTTTGCCATAACTTCATGCTGTGACTGATCAATTTAATCCCTCTGTAGTTACTATAGCTCTGCACATCACCCTTATTCTTAAAAATCAGTACCAAAACACTTTCTCCATTCTTCAGGCATCCTTTCACTTTCCAAGATTTCATTAAGCAATCTAGTTAAAAACTCCACTGCCATTTCACCTAAACACCTCCATTCTTCCACAGGTATGTCATCTGGTCCAACAGCCTTTCCATTCTTCATCCTCTTCATAGCTATCCTTACTTCCTCCTTGCTAATCCACTGCACTTCATGATTCACTATCCAAACATCATCCAACCTTCTCTCCCTCTCATTCTCTTCATTCATCAGCCCCTCAAAGTACTCTATCCATCTGCTCAACACACTCTCCTCGCTTGTGAGTACATTTCCCTCATTATCCTTTATCACCCTTACCTGCTGCACATCTTTACTAGCTCGGTCCCTCCGTCCATCCAATCGGTACAGGTCCTTTTCTCCCTCCTTAGTGTCCAACCTTTCATACAACTCTTCATACACCTTATCCTTAGCCTTTGCCACCTCTCTCTTTGCCATGCACCTAATCACCTTATACTCCTGTCTACTTTCTTCATCTCTCTGACAATCCCAGTTCTTCTTCGCCAACCTCTTTCTCTGTATACGCTCCTGTACTTCTTCATTCCACCACCAGGTCTCCTTGTCCTCCTTCCTCTTTCCAGATGTCACACCAAGCACATTTCTAGCCATCTCTCTTACTAGCTCTGCTGTAGGTACCCAGCTATTCAGTAACTCTTCACTGCCACCCAGTGCCTGTCTTAACTCTTCCCTGAACTCCACCTCACAATTACCCTTTTCCAATTTCCACCATTTGATCCTTGGTGCTGCCCTCACACTCATCCTCCTCTTCTTGATCACCAATGTCATCCTACAAACCACCATCCTATGCTGCCTAACTACACTTTCCCCTGCCACCACTTTACAGTCGCCAACCTCCTTCAGACTGGCCCTTCTAGCATGTTCAAAAGGAGCCTGAATCAATTTTTCACATAAAAAATTGAGGTCCCAAAAAGATGGAATAGGTTTTCTTGGGGGGCATGATATAAAGGATACCTTTAAAAACTGCTTGACCTCAAACCAAGAGGCTAAAGGGGGATTCAAAGGCAGAGAGGTAGAGATTGCTGATAAGTGAGCTTTAACTGAAGAATATGCCAAGACAGCATGATGCAACAGATCAAAAAAATAAGAGAGAACCAAGGGGACCCCCACTAAAAATGGATTCTTATGATGAAAGAGGCGGCAAACTGAAAGTCTTTTCCAGTTAGACGCATATGATTTTTCTGGTGGTAGGTTTCCTGCCACCCTACAGAATCTGAAGCATGTCCTCAGAACAGAGATGCCTGAAGGGGATCAAAATCCTATCCACCTACATAGTCATTTGAAGAGTGGACAGGTGAGGATGGATAAGAGATCCCTTGTCTTGTGTGAGATCCACCAAATGAAGCAATTTATGGTGACTGACCCTGGCCAGATGAAAAAGAAGGGGGAACCAAGTAGTGTTTGGGCCAAAAGGGAGACACTAACAAGACTTTGGGAGAGTTCTGCTTGATCTTGTGCAGAACTTTTGGCAGCAGAGGAAGGGGAGAAAAGGCATACAGAAACATTCCTTTCTAAGGAAAAGACACAGCGTCCACTCTCCAAGCCAGAGGACTTGGTAGTCTTGAACAGAAAAGAGGAAGTTGTCTGTTCAGAGGGAAGGCAAAAACGTCTACCTGAGGAATACCCCACCAGTGAACTATGTCCAGAAATACAAGTCTATGAATCGTGTGCTGTGTTCTGCACTTGCTCAGAGCATCTGCCACTAGGTTGAGTTATAAAGGAATGCAAACCACCGGAAGAGTCCTCTGATAACTGAGAGCCAGATTCCAGGCCTGAACAGCTACTCTGCTAAGAAGATAAGACCTCATGTCTCCCTGCTTATTGATATACAGCATCACAGTGTTATTGTCTATGAAGACTTTCAGGGGGCCAGAAAAAAAAAAGTGGGGGGTGAAAAGCCTGGACAGCCAGAGGCAGAACTCTCATCTCTTTTATGTTGATATGGTCTGACCTCTGGTGAGAATCCCAGAGACCCTGAACCTTCAGCGGGCCACAACAGGCACTCCACCCCAGGTCTGAGATGTCTGTGAACAGTCCTTGGGAAGGAACAGAATCTAGGAAAGGCAGCCCCCGACTGAGAGAAATTTGCTGAAGCCACCACTGCAGCTCAAGTTGGAGTCAAGGGAGAAGCAGGAATGGGGAACTCCGGGGGGGTGGCAATGTTGAAGTTACACTGATTTGTGATAACCACTGTAGCTTCCTCATATGTAGTATGGCAAGAGGAAGCATGAGTATGGTGGAGGCCATAAAGCCCAGAACTCTTGAGAAATTCCCTGGTGGTTGATAGAGAACTGAGGAAGAAGAGATTAGAAGAAGGTTTTTAAAGACAGAACCTTGGTAGCAAAAATAAGAAGCCAACTTGGGAGTGATCTGAATCCTGCAACCAAGAAAAATACAATCTTAACAGCGCATGAGGATTGACTTTTTGAGACTAATGGTGAATACCAGGTTTTGCAAAAGAAGAGTAGTGAAGTGAAGATCTTGTAGAAGACTGCTGGGAAAACAGCCTGAATAAGCAAGTTGTCCACTTAAGGGAATACAGATAAAGGAAGAAACAGAGAAATGTAAAAATGTCCTGAATAGGGGGTGAATGGGAATATGAAGATAGGCATCCTTGACATCAAGACAGACCAGGAAGGCTTGAGGAAGAAGGGAGAGTTCCATTGTCTGTTATACAAAACAAAATGATTGAGGGACACTGCTAATAATCTAAGGTGTGCACTATAATAGTGCATACGACTGTTACAAAAAAGAATGCCCCAAATGTCACAGTATGCCATAAACATCCCCTAAAGGCCCCGTCCACTAATGAAGGTTATATTTACTGATTTTTAACGCATGCAGGACACCATCCCCAGTGATCCATGTCACATATCCAATTACATCTATGCTTGTTTTTAATGAGAAACATTGGACTTTTGAATGACTTGTTTGGGGTGAAGCATTAAAAAGTTCACATCTCCATGGTTTAGGGGTTCATTTTTATAGCACACAATGTCAAGGGGTGTGACAGCCATTTCATACTGCATCAACTAGTCAAAGAAAAAACTGAAGTGCAGTAGCTCACACAGGGTAGTAAAATATTGTCAGTAGTAAAAAAGATACAAACTTTGTTTATTTGCAGTTTAAACTTTCCTCTCCAAGCCACTGGGTTTCGATGCTGTAATGGGCTATCTTACAACTTCTTTAATAAGCTTGAAAACCAAAATTATGTAAGATCTATGCCAGATTCAAAGTAATATGGCACACAGCACATGACAGAAAAAGAAATGTAGTGCTTTATGCAAAGGTACAAAGCAAATGAGCTCCATGGGTTTCATTTAAAGAAAGAGCTACATCACTATTTTAAGTTAGACGTTGAAATTCTAAAACAGACCTGTGAGACATTTCAGAAAGATGTGATCGAGATGTTTACACCTGTTAAGAACAAGAATAAAAAAATCGACCCATTTCAGTTTGTCATGACAGCATCAGTCATTATGGCCACGTTTCAATTTGCATCTTAAAAGTTGCACACTACTGGCATCATCCCTTCTGATAGCTATCATCAAAAGTGCAAGCACTACTCCACACCTGCAATACAGTAGCTGTTCCATGCTAATAAGCATGAAAATATTGCTATACAACATGCATTAAAATGGTGGAGAAGTACAAGTAGGAAAATACTGGGGAATCTCCACAGCATTTGAATTTTTAGGCTGTTTTTATCAATGGTAAACCAAACTACTTCTCAGACAAAATCAACTCCATTCTTCATGTCCCTTATGGTTATTTACACTGTCAGACTGAAAAAAAAAACTATCTTAACTATGAAAAAGGCACAGGGGTGAGGACTATATGGGTAAATGACTGCAAACAGAAGGTGCATGACAACTCCGCAGTGCAGGCTTTTGTGGTCAAATCCCAATTTCTAACTCACTGGGATCCATCAGATGCTCTGTATGGCAGTCGTATGAATGCTCCATGTCTGTATTACCATATTCAACTTGGTGAAAAAGCTCATTATTATGATTTCACTAGTTTATACCCCTATGTAAATAAAACAGAGAGATACTCCATAAGCCACCCTGTGATCATATATGAGAATTTTGAAACTGCCGGACAATATTTTGGTCTTATAAGAGCCAAGGTCTACCCACCCTACCACTTGTGTTTACCAGTTTTACCGAGTAGCACAGAGAGTGAACTAATGTTTGCATTATGACATACATGTGTTGAGACAACACAATTAGGACCATGTAGGCATACTGATGAGCAACATGCTCTTGCAGCTACATGGTGTTTAGCAGATATACATGCAGCTTAGAAAGGTGGTATAAGGTGGCTGAAGTTTATGAACTATGGCACTGCCTAACACAATGGACAATCTTTTCTCAGAGTACATCAAATTACATCTCAAGGGAGAAAAAGGAAGCTTCAGGGTATCACTCATGGTGTACTAATGACAGTCAATGTAAAGATTACATTGAGAGCTATTATGCTAAGGATGGTGTTGTGTTAAATGCACAAAACATAGTATATAATCTGGCCAAAAGACAGATTTCAAAACTGATTTTAAATTCACTATGGGGTAATGTCTGGACAGCATCCAAACATGTTAAATACAGCCCTTGTCACTAACCCCCAAGAACTGTTTCAGTATCTTTTTAAGAATGTTATAATGTATCAAGTGTGTATTTCATTAATGATGACACTGTTGCTGTACAGAGGAGGTATGACAGACACTAATGTAATAGCAGCCTTTACCAAACTTTGTCTGTGTCACATACTTGAGCAACTTTAAGAACACTGCCTCTGTCATGATACTGATTCGGTCATTTTTGTCAACAGGCCTGGTGATTGTAACCGCCCACTAGGTGATTACTTGGGTGATGTGGCCAGTGAGCTAGCACTGGATGTATACATTGATGAGTTTGTATCAAGGGCCTCAAAACATATGGTTACAAAACTAGCAATGGCAAAATATGTATGAAACCTTAGGGCATTACACTTAATGTTGCAAACAGTAGGAAAATTAATTACAGCTGTCTAAAGTGCCTAACTGAATATTTTAGCCAGGACGACAATTCACATAAGGAGTTTGGTACAGAGTCAGTCACTGCAGCCCTTAACAAAAACTGTGTTCAATAAAAAGTATAACTACTGAAAAACCCAAAATGAAAACATTAGAATTGTGTATAACACGTAGTGCTACAGGACGACTTTAAGACACTTCCATATGGCTTCTGATATGGGTATGTATACACACATGGCACATCCCTTTTCATGCATTCTTGCATTCTTCACATTGTGGTAACAGCTATTTTTATTAAGAATCTGTTAGAGACAGGGCCAAATGTTTTAACAACCCCCCCCCCCCCAGAAAATATTACCTGGTGTTATGGTTGTTGGCAACCATTGTACATAACTCTTCAAGGACAATACCCCACTATAAAATGCATTGAGGGTATCCCAGAGTCACAACAAGATGAAATGTTATTACTGGGCAATAAAGAAAATCTTTTAATTATAGATGACTTCATGTAATCAGCTTGTTGAAAACAGTGAAATACAGAAAGACATCACCCAGTACTGTCATCATAGAAATATCACCATTATATATGTCACACAAAATGTATTTGGGAGAGGAAAGTAAGGCCACACCATTAGGATCAATGCCAGTTATATTGTACTATTTAAAAATCACAGGAATAAACTTCAGGCAAACACAATGGCATGTTAAATGCACCCTGGAAAGGTAATTTATTTTTAGGAAACAGCACATAAACCCTATGGTTATCTCTTCGTACAGTTGACAGCTACAATGTCAGAAGCTTACCATTTAAGAATCGGCCAACATTATGAAAAAATGCTGTGAAAAAGTAGTGCTGCTGCAGACATAAGAGCAGTACCATTAGAACTGCTGTAAACAAATGGTAAGAAAAACCTGACATAATCGCACATCTAAAATGGAACTATGCCATGCTTAAGCAGTTGGTGAGGAGGCAACCCCAGCAGAGAAAAGTTATACTTTGTTCTACCTCTGATGACTCGGTGGCTGCTACTGCTGAAACAGCATTCAATGCTATTAAAGGCATAATACCTTTAAATGCGCAAGAGATTAAGAAGCTAAAAGAAAGTTGTGTCGTAAAGAAGTAATGCAATAATACTTAAAAAAAAAAAAAAAAAAAAAAAAAAAAAAAAATTATAGTACAAACAGGCACTGGTCGTATATGCACCTTACTCAGTATAGCATTGCCATTTCTAACCAGTCTTCTGACAAACAGATAGCTTGGAGGCAGTTACGGACTATGTGCAAAAACTGTATTCAGTTCCACAACAGCTGGATTTGCTAAGGTGACAAGTGCACACTAGAGAGACACTGAGAAGAACTGCACAGTAGTGCCTAGATGCTGAAATGCAGAACATTCTCCAGAGGTGGGACTTGACCAAATTTGAGAAAGCTAAAATATATGCTCAAGTACTCCAATGCTACCTTATACTTGTAAAGTAGGATGACAATGATGTCACAATCTTAACTTTATCATTAACACTGCATGAAACCACTCCCCCTCCTCCAGAAGCAACTACAGCCTCTTATGATGCTGAAGACACTGCCAGTGGCATACTTAAAGGCATACCCACACAGGCCAAGAAGCACAGTGAAGTGCTGCTGAACAAGATGAAAAAGTCTACAGATATCATAGCTTGGAATGACTGTGGCAAATTTATATAACATGGCACCCCTACTGAAGTCCCACATACATGACCTTATTAGAGCTATTACTTAACCACAGGCTCATAGGAAGTTACTAGACTAATGGCCCTAGGGCCTTTACAAGCCTAGCCAAGTTCTACCCTTATTTCCACAATCAGCATCTACTGCTCCTGTCCAAGAGAGACACAGGTAAAACCACCAGGGTGAATTTACAGTTACCCCTCCAATCATACAGATTGCGTTTGAAGACGGCCAATGAGGTGCTCCGTTACACATGAAGTGGGAGCCTGTTACAAAGGTGTGGGAACTTCTGGGAGACAAAGCTGTCCCTCCAGCAGGTTCTATTAATGCTACATACCAGGTTAAGGTCTTTAGAGTGAGTAACCCATGTACCATTTGACTTGCGGATATGCAGCATTTCCCATAAAGCAGGGTCAGAGATTGCCTCGTATGCAAGGCAGACATCGCCGCTGAGTAGTCTGTATGAAACAGAATAAAGTGACAGTGATTTCAGACAATCCACATAGGGCAAATGCTGAAGACCTTGAATTTTCCTTGTGAGGAACCTTTGTGGTCTCTCCAATTGCTGCAGGTGCTTGGAAAGGTACGAAAGAGACATTGTACTAAATTATTGGCCTGATGAGGGAAAAATACAGGGAGTTTTTTTTTTTTCCAGAGGCAATGTCCTTACTTATGAGATGAGCAATATAGAATGCCCTTCTTACCACTGTGGAGACATGGTGATCAAAGGTAAGGCTGCTGTCAACATGTGTGCCCAGGTCTATCACCACTGAGTGCATACTTAAGGTGTTGCTACTGATGTGGTAGTTAGGAGGAACATCACTCTTACCAAATGGGATGATAATGCATTTCTTTGCATTATAAGGCCATGGCTTTGGCACCAATCATTTCTTTATGAAAGGCCTGCTTGTAGGATGTTGACATCATTTGGAGATTCTATGACCACTCCCAGTTTGCAGTCATCAGCAAACTTTGTCAGCCACAGACATTTAGCTTTTGCATGTACTTTGGAGAAATAGATTACAAACAGTAGAGGTCCCAGGACTGATCCCTGTGGAACACCACTGGTTACAGGTCTGCTTTTGGAGGTGGATTCCCCTATTTTGACTATATGGGCTCTATCAGTGAGCCAGTTAGTCACCCATCTAATGATGTAAGAGTTGATACCTAGCTGGGTGAGTTTGTCAATTTTGTCTGAGTTGGGGTTATTGTCAACGTCTTGGCTAAGTCTAGGTAGGCTGTACGCACAGACTACTCCTCATCCAGGGACTTGGTGATGGTCTTGAAGAAGTCCACCAGGTTTAATAGCCATATTTCCCCTTTGACAAATCCAGACTGAGTAGGGTTAAGTGTTTGGAGATTACCTTTATCTTTGTTGATAAGGTCCATGATGATTCGCTCCATGGCCTTGCAGATAAGGCTAGTCAGGCTAATAGGTTTGGGACTGAAATGATCTCAACCTATTTTCAAACTTTAAATGGGTAAGAAGTCCAACTCCCTTGCTTGGAACTGGAAGTGGAATGCGAGTGCCCAGTGGACCACTTTGGGTAAGCATAACTGGCGCTGCGGGTTGAACCGTTGGAATGTCCATATAAAATAACCTTGCTGAAAACTGAGTAGCAAGTGTATCATCACTAGAATTAAGCAATAATTTAATGATTATTCTGTAGGGGTCGCAGTTATTACTCTGGTTTATGAGTCCATCACCCACTGTAACATCCACCTGACTAAAAATAGGAGCCACAGGTTAATTTATTAAGCTTACTCTGGTAATGTCCTCTATGTCACTTCCATCTGCCATTGTTATCTTGCAGGACAGGTACGACATAGTACTGTTTAGCTCTATGTAATCCTTACCATTATCAGCTATGTAAACATCTATGGATGCACTGTCACTTATAGCTGACAAAGAGGGTATTTCAACAAACAGGTTTTTTTTCTATACTTGTTTGAGTCGGCAGCAGAGTGAAAAGATCTAATTTTGATTTAGCAAATTCTTGCAACATGCAGTTTGTAGCACATCCATGTTAAAACAGGTCCCTCTGCTTCTTAGGCTTACAATACTTTTTCTCTCTGGATTTATGTTTCCTGACTGGCCTTTTATTTTGAGCATACTTCTTTTTAATAATACTATCTCTAACCCTGGGGGTCCTGACACTGCCTCATCTTGTCAAGTCTTTTGTAAACTACCAATCCAGACTCTTCTTGCAGCTGTGGGGGTTGTGATGGTGATGGGGTTATGTCATAGAGCCCACAACATTACTAACCACATTTCTGACAATGTTTGTAGCAGACATTTTAAGATGTTGTTCTGTATGGCTTTTTTAAATAATGCTTTAAATGTACCACCTATTCTGGCACCATACATGACAGGTGCTCCATGAAATCCCAGTGGGCCATATCATGTTAGTGTTTTGTAGTCCGCTGTGAATAGGTTACGGTTTCCATAAATGTGGTTTGTTATTCTTAGAAAGATAAAATAATAAGGAGTAGATGAAGCTTCCCAATCACCTTACCAAACAAGAATAATGTGTTTCTTTTTTCATCTTACTTTATCACATCTGTTATAGTGTAAAACTGTTGCTCTGCGATTGGTATAAAATCCGGCTTATCATAGCACATAATAATGATTATGCAAGTCTTATTAGCAATTTCTAGGCATCGGAGCAACTGCACATGTGTATTCCCAACTCTCTGGCGCTTGATAATGTCAGTATATACATACATAATGTAGAATTTGACGTTACTGTATGCATAGAGTAGGCTGCTTCTAAGGTGAACTTGCAGTACCTCTGGTGGAATTCCCAAAATGTGTGCTAGGTTACCAGTCACAACAAATAAATTATCCAGCACCATTATGACATTTAATTTTTCTCTCTCGATCATCACAGCCCAAAGAGAGGGCTAGGCCAGCGTGCTGCATGGCCCTATTGATGGCTGCAATCACATTATTAACACTGTTCTAATACATCTAGGTATTTTCAGCTTAAACACAGTTTAGCTATCTCAGCAAAAAATTTGGTGTCTTCAATTTTAATATTATCCCATGTTCTAGGGTACTGTATTTCAGCCAGTCAAACTTCCCAGAGACCCACTAAAATTATGCATTTAGCTAATTTTGCAGTGTATTCAGAAATGTTATTTTGGGGAACATTGTAAAGATGCATTGCTAGGTAGTGTAATATAAAACCCACTGTCATCCACTACTTTTTCAACTATGCCACAAACCCAAGTGTCACAAACTGATGGACTGTACTCATTTTATACTGTCACATTTTTAGCTTTATAATCGAACAAGCTGTTAAGCTTTGTGAGCTATCCATGCCATGTTTTTTTGGCCATTTATTTTTTGAGAAAGTACTTTTTCAAATATATATATATATATATATATATATATATATATATATATATATATATAATGTAATGAATTTTGATTTTTTATCAGTTCTTGTTCATAAAAGGTACCTTTTATTTCATCACTATCATAATCATTTAATTGTGCACAAGGACAGGTTTAGCTACACATTCTGAAATAAATACTTTTTCTGTAAAACACGGCTCGTACTCCTTATCAAATGTCTTCTTAATTTGTGATGCTCCTACTTTATCACCTACTTTAAATGCTCATTGGAAAAACCCTTTAAATTTAAAGTCACCATAAAATGTTTTCCAATCATGTGAGGCGTATGAGGAAGTAATATTAAAATTCTCATTCTGATGGCACTGTCATAATTTCATTATAGGCTCTAGTATGTCTATATACACCAATATGTATTAAAAGCTGTAAAAGATCACCACTTTTTTTTCAGGGTGCAGTTAAATTTTTCTAAAATACAAGCCTTGACTTCATTAGTGATTGTAAAATGCTGGACATTTTTGCTTTTTCAATAGTGCTTGAATATCAGCATTAAGAAAGACAAAACCCTGACCTGTTTGCAATTTTTTGGGTTTGCTCCCCCTAGAGCAAAGTGTTTTGAAAGCTTCTGTAACACTGTTACCAGACTTATTTTTTAATACTGCAGTCCATGTATATTTGGATAGCACATCAGTAAATGTTAAAATAAACCAAAATGTATCAGTGCACTCTGAAAATCTGGACACGTCCACAAGATCAGCATACCACTGAGTGTCAATATTGCTCACAACCACCATGTTTCTTAGTGTTTTCTTACAGGCTTGTGCATAGTGCACGCATCTTGTAAGTTTAGCCATTTTGTCACCTGGTTGTGGGTAATGTACTCACTACTTCCCCTAGCAGCATCATACAAACTCTGTACACCTCCTAAACTAATGTATTTTAACAGGTCCCACTCCTTAAGGTATACTTGGAAAACCAATACTTTTCCATGACTCCCTAAATGAAATCACATTTTTAAACTTTTACAACAAAACCAGACAATCCTTATTATGCCTTGTAACTAAAAACTCTGCTGAAAAGTTGAGTATGTTTGATGTCTTTTTGTGGTTGCTGCCTAAAACTGTAACAACAAATATCAAAGCTACCAGTAACACAACCCTATGTACTTTGGTTTAGCTATTCAAATATTAAGGGCAGAGCATTTTTTGACACTTTTCAACACATCATAGTTTGCACTTACAGTCAGATTTAACACCTCTTCCCATAGTATGTACTTTTTCACATCATTCATTAAACTCTGAATAAAACACAGTTTATGACAATTAGGGACACTGTACAGCTTTTAGGGTATATTTGTCATTAATCTATGCAAATATCATATCCTTCAAAAGTTTTAACATTTTTTGCTTTTCGTACAATGCCAAAAGGTTACCCATCTTAGTAGTGTTCAGGTGATTGCACAATATTCCTCATTAGAACTTCCCATATCATAAAGCAGTGGTTCCCAAACTTTTTTGATTCTCTGCTCCCTTGCTGAATCCAGGTTTTCCCAAGGCAACCCCCTCGCGGTGCGCATAAAGTGCATAGAGCCAAGGTTTATACTGCCTGTTGCCTAGCCCTGCTATGGTAGTTCTTCCATACCACACACGCACACTCAGACCTACAGCCAAATTCAGTGTATCCAGTCCACCTACTGTATGTCTTTGGAACGTGGGAAGAAACCGGAGCATGAGGAGGAAAACCACATGAACATAGCGAGGCCATGCAGACTCCACACAGAAGACACCCCAGCCAAGAAGCGAACCAGAGAACCTTTTGCTGTGAGACAAGAACTCTATCTACTATGCTACCGCCTCTGTTGGAAACCCCATCTACTGTCCAGCCATTATCTGATATATTCCAACAATACAAATATACTTGGGAATAAGTATGCTACCAGCACATCTGTGGACAAACAGATTTCTAGACACAACCACTAGATGAATGGAGTACAAATGCACACATTAGAATGAGTGTAATAAGTTCTTTAGAGAATCCACAGATTAACAACTACTAGTGATTACTATACAAATGGGTTATGTACATATGTTGTCCAATGAGTTTAGCAGATACAGAGACAAAGAGATCTGTGCTAGGTTCAGCTAGTTGCTTGATATTGTTTTTAGCCTGTGTTAAAATATTGACACTTATATTCCATGTTAAGAAAACATAAGTAATTTTTTGAATGGACATTTTTTTTTTTTTGCAGGGAATTTCATGCTGCAGGTAGAAGCTTTGAGAAGGCTCTTTCATTTCATGCTTTTGTGAAATGTGGTCTAGAAACATCTAGTGTTTTGTATGAAGGCGAAGGATGGCTGCCACATACTAGAAAAGGGTGTGGTAAACAAAAGTTGTTCTTCTTTTGGCTTTTCACGGTTAGGGGTGGCCACAACAGAACTCCGGTCCGCTAATGATTGGCAGTAGATTTTTTTTTTACAGGTGCCGAGGTGCCAGCTTGACACCCAACCTTCAACAAAGGTACGCCCATTCTACGCATGTCTTTCGAACGCCACTCGACCACGGGGAGGACATGCAGACTCCACACAGAAGGCGTTCCAGCCCTTGTGGTAAACAAAAGTATTCCATACTAACTCACCGCTATTTAACAGCTCTGACTGCATCCCTAACAATATGGATTTGAAAAGTGGGCTTGGGTGTCAGAGAAGCTGGACTTGGGGGGGAAGGGATTGGACTGAGTAGCTAATCACTAGCTCACCCACCCGGGGAGAGAGGCTAGAAGATTGCTAGTCACTCTAGTGAGCAGGTTAATATAGGGCAGAAGGAATAACTCAGCCATACTTCTCAAATGTACCTCATTATGAGGAACATACCTCATTTGGGGGTCTTAAAACGTTCATGTCCCTCAAAGTTCCACATTGAAAGGGTCTGTTCCACATTCAGTATTAGGAAATTTTTAACTGATATCCATGGTAAATAGAAATGAATCACAATAATTAATTAAAAGATCTGTTTTATAAGTACAAGGAGCATATTTCAACCATCCTATGACCTTCCTAGTTGAAGCCATTAGTATGTGCGCCACATTTTGCCCATTTGTTCCACATTATAAGGGCTAGTGTTCCTCATTTTGGAGATGGAAGGTTGAAAGCTATGACCTCAGCAAACCCTGGTCTCAGAGGATGTGAGATCCTGAGAAAAAGTGTACAGTTACTTCTCTTACTTAAAGTGGAACATGACAGTGTGCAGCCATGTGATTTAGTTAGCTCTGAATGTGGCTTATTGATCAGCAAGGGGATGGGGGTTTGAAGCACACCTGTTATTCGAAAAAAACTGAAACAGACATAGATAATGCCCTACCAGCACTCAACTCCTACCCCACTGCATGGATATAAGATGAAGTTACCAAAACATTTTCCCCTGAAGGAATCCTCCCCCCCAAAGCATGATATGAGGGGATGCTAAAAGCCAGACAAGCCAAGTGAAGGGATGGGGCACTGGGAAGGCTAAGATGGCTTAATGGTCACGCAAGTAGTGGTCAGTCTACATACAGTAAAAATGTACTGTATTTCTTCCTTGCATGTACGTAATAACAAAATCTGCATAATACGGTACTGAATCATTTTAAATAAATAAGTAAAACATCATACAAATACAGTTGTGTTCTGCATTGCATGCAACGACTTTAAAATGTGTCCCGTTCAGAAATCTACAGGCAAAAATATTCTAAGCGTATTATCATTTCACTTCACATTTTCAATACCGTAATCATTAAGAGAATTGTATGATTTGGAGCCAAATACTAAATGTAAAAAATATATTTGGAAAAGCAAGAAATAGCTCATGCATTCATTCCAGCGTTAGTACTTCTGCCTATTTTCATTACATACACCTAGGCTATAAAGACTTAATTCCCACCTGCATTATATTTTGTTGTAAAGCTGTGGAAGAGACAACAAACACGATACCATTTCAAATACCATTAGATTCACTGTAGCTCTGAAAACCACTTGTAACTACAACACATATGGATACGGGAAATTTAGTATATATATATATATATATATATATATATATATATATATATTTATATACATTAGTCTCCATTAATGATATAATCTTTGTATAGCTAATCTCTTTTAACTAGATAAAAAGGGCGTCAGTATCCAAGGGGTGGGGAAGTACAAATGGATACAGTTCACATCAACATCAGCAATCTGGCTTAAGATAAGATTGCAACCATTTTTATCTTCGTAGCAAACTCCTACATGTGCTGCATCAAGTCAGTTTGCACCTGAAAAAACATAACTTTCTCAGGAAAACTACATTTCCCAGTGTATATCGCTATAGCATTTCCTCCAACCTATTGATGCCTGTTGTATTGCATAGCACCGGTTACTAAGCTAATGTGGTGGCCGACTCTTTTCCAGAGAAATTGTGTCACGGATGTCCCATTTAATCACTGCTCGACAATATGTGGGGGATGCATGACAGACAGGACAGACGGACAGCATACTTTTGTTTAAAAATGCATGAGTATAATATCTGTCATGAAACTCTGTGATAATGCTGCACAGACACAGCCCATAGACCGAGCTTAGCTATTCTTAATTTAGGTATTTGCACTTATTTTATCGCCAATGAAAAAATATATTAAGTTTTAATAAATGGTGTGAAATCTCGGATACAACTTATAGAACATCCGGAGTCCAAATAAATAAATAAATCTTCGGCAAACTGCGGATCTAGGGGATCCATTTGTCTTTATCCTTATGTCACCGGACATGAAATTAGTGTGTTTTTTCTACTGCATTATATATTACATTATACTCCATTTCTTGGGAATGGGGGCAAAGTCAGCCCAACAAAAACATTAATATGGGGTCCGGGTTTAGAGGCTGAAATCATATTTCCAGCTCGCTATTTCTTCATTCAGGCCATAGACAACAATGGCAAAAAGTAAGTACAATGTCTATCCATTATTATTTTAATACAATTAAGTGACAGTTGCACACTGGTCACAGATCTTCGTGAACAAAGTAACTCTTGCTGTCTTCACATGTTATAGTGTGAGATATAACACCTAGAGATGGCAGAATTGTAAACTATTTTTTATAAGGCTGTCTAGGTTCTATCAGCATTTAGGCAAAAATAATTATCTTTGCATGTCTAAATCGGTGTAAGATGCACATAATTCAGACTGACTTACCTGAAATAGAAGAGGACTCTCTAATGCTGTCAGTAGGGTTTGCTAGTGATTACACTTATTTCTAGTTTCCAAAGAAAATGTATCCCCTTTTGTGGTTCTGCTAACTGTAATTGCTTGTATCTGAATTGCCACACACGCTTTTATCTAAGTATTTTTGCAGGGCAAGTATACAACCTAGCCGGAAATACGTGTGCTCCTTGCTCAATTCCGATAGGCTGGCACACTTGACAGAGCTGACGTCATCGCGCACATGATGACATCAGCTCAAACAGAGCGAAAATTTAAAAAATAAAAGAAAAAAAATCATAAATGAATGGTATTAGTTCATTACGCCCCTGTGAGGAAGCCGCGGCTCCCCAGAGTGCCACGGCACACACTTTGGGAACCCCTGTCATAAAGGTACATGCAATAGGGGACTGTGCTTTGAACCTGTACAGATTTTCTGAAATATTTTTTACGACTCCCAGAAGTGACTGCTTCTTCAACAGCAGAACATATATTGTCACTTAACTGTTGATATATATGCATTCAAGCTGTTAAATTGTGTTTTGCTCTGTATTGCTTAGACTGTGTCAAAACATAATGTGATACAGCCAGGCTTCCAGGCAGTTGCTTCACATAGCAGTTTTACACGTCCGGTTCTCAACTGAGAACAAAGTTTTGGAAATATCACATCCCTTCCTCTGGTTTATATACACAATGGTGTCTTCTCTGGGAAAGAGTATTAGTTGCACATCCCTCACAGTTTACCTTTCACTGTCAGGTCATCAGTTCTTGTAGTAGTTGCATAAGAACACCTTTTACTGAGTCCACTGTAATAAGCCTTTCATGCTAAACTATGTCAGGCATGGCTGCAACAGCTTCCTCAGAACGCTGTTCATCACCATGTGTAGTAAAATTAGGATCATCAACACAACATGCTCAAATAAAATAATCTATCAATTCCTCTGTTTCACAGCTCATCTGATTATTCTCTACTGGTGTGGGATTTAGCATTGATAAATATGGTTCTGTATTAGCACTGTCTACTGCAGAGCTATCTCTCTCAATAACATACCTACACAAGCAAAATAACATACACCTCACAGACCACTGTCCATAGGTTCATTTTGGAACCGCCTTTCGACTACATTTTGAAAACCTGATTACTGGTTCCTTGCTGCTTAAATTGTTTATAGGCAAAGGAAGCAGCGTTAGGCATCTAGAGCTGTAACAAAACATAATACATTTTCTCCACCATAAGAAATTCCTCAGCAAGTAAGTGTGAGGTTTTATTGTCCTCAGAATCAGAAAGTTCAGACTGAGGAGAAACTCACTCCTGAAGTGCACTGCTCCCCCTGAACTGACTGTGCTTCTGAATGAAAATACCTGTCAGAATGAGAAAGAATTATTTTCATTTTCTTGCTAGCGGCTTGAGATGGCAAAGAAAAAGCAGCAATCATTTCCTTGGCAAATCCCAATAAATCTGCCCTGTCCATGAAAAGAGAAATGGGAAACTGGAAGTTTGTCTCAAAGCATATTCTCCCAGAAGCAACACTGACCCTTAGGCAAACTGGACCCAGCGACCCTAACCCTATCCAGGCCCAATAAAAACTCCTCACCTGCCCCTTCGCCAGACAGAGGTTGAAAAATCTCAGATTCCCTGTATCAGTTTACCCCTCACATCACACGTTCTGAATAGTTCTACAGACAAGGGACCAAAAATTAAATCTCTCTCAAAAGCAGAATTTATTAAAATCTCATTTTTCACATCAAAGAAGAAGTTCTGATAATGCTGCAAGTCAAACCTCCTCAAAACAGTACCAGTGGCCATAGCCACTTATGACAGTTTGTTAAAATGCAAACCCCTAAATTAGAAGTAACTTTCCTAAGCAAGAAAGCACACTGAAACAATAATTTTCATTTCAAAGATTTTTCATCAAAGGGAACTTGTCTGCCCAGCAAAGGAGCATCACAAGTCGACCATCGATCCTCAAATGCTCACAGAAAAGCACTGGCTTCAATGGCAGGAAAGCTCTGAAGGGCTTGGCACTCAAATCTGTGTTGCTTTAGGCAGCTCAGCTGAAGCTGCCTAATGTTTTGACTATGTGGAAGGTGCCCTGAAGTTTTGGAAGCTGAATGGCTGTTAAATTCTTAGCCGGATATAACTCATATAAGCTAAGGCTACTGCAGCATTTACCAGTACAATGAACATCAATAAGCAGCAACAGCACAGTCACCCCAAGAGTCTGAGGAAAACACAGAGCCAGTCTAGACTTCTTGCAAAGTTTTTTTTTTTTTTAGGCACTAGGGAAGGAGGAACTGTGGAGACTGACAGCTGCTCCACTGGTGAGCACTGAAAAGCAGGCAGTGAAACACAGACAAGACAGCAGGAATAACAGAAGACAACTGTTTCTAACGTCCTATCTCAAACGCACAAAACTTTCAAACCTCATAAAGATTTTAGTCAAAAAATAAACTTTTCCTCACAAAATGTTTACATAACAGTAAACTTTATATCTCCTTTCAGTTTTTTACAGACAGTCCATATTTACTTTGGTTCTTAGCTAAAGCAGTATATTCTGACAAAAAAACAAATGATTTCTTCATAATATTAATAAAATAGTAAGGCTGTAAGGAACGGGGGAATATCTCCCCAGCTATTGTCGAATGAACTGTTGTCAAATGACAGATCACAGGAACCACCTAACGAAGCACTCAATTTGATGGCAAAACAGCTATGACGTTTTTGGCACTTAACTGCCTTCTACATGGAGAGTACTATGCTCTTCTAGTAGCTGGAGCACCTGGATGGCTCCCAAAGCTTCATGACGTGGGCCGTTGCAGACTAGTAGGACCCTCTATATCTTAGGCTATAGCTGTGCCAATCCCTCTATTGAACATTCATGTATACTCTTAGATGCAAGAACAGTGCTGTGTCTGGCTGAAACTGAATTACATGAGATACCAAATTTTGCAAGGGTAAGATAATGTCCAAAGATAAGCTCTGCAGGATAGTGTCAGTGATGTATCCTATGAATGTCAGAATTTGAAGGGAATCCAACTGGAACTTTGCAGTGGTTACCACAGTTATAAAGACTGGAAGAGGCAAAGAAATTTCTCAGCAAAAATTAGCTTGTACCATGTTGGTAAAGCTAGAATCCAATTGTCCAGGTTAAGAAAAACCTTCATCCCTTTCAGTCTCCGGCTCACTGCAACTACTGACTTAAATATGATCAACACTCACAGAGTAAGACTACAAGAGGGACTCTACAACTGGCACTGCCTGGCTCATACCCAGAACCACAAACACCTGTTGGACTCCTTGACAACCTTTGTGTGTACAGAGGCACCTCGGAGGGTCCAAAAGCTTATCAGATACCCTCTTGATAAACAGGGAAGGATGCACTGCACTGCAACCATCTAAAACAGTTATTTGTGGATGAATGCCTTTAGGCCACTCAAGTCTAGTATATGCTTGAGGTCCTTTTGTCTATTTTTAGTAACCAAAAATAATCTGAAGTAATGACCAATTGTTTCTGACTTGTGGGACCTCCTGAATGGCTCCTGTCCCTAAGCAGATTGATTCCTACTTTCTTGATGCACTCTTCTGATTGGGTAGTGTATCTGGGCAAGGGGGAGGGTGGGACTGTGGATGGGTGTAGGAGAGAATCACAATGCCTCAGGATATTGCTCATACCACTGACTTCTCATATGTGATGACCAACCACACCTGTATGTACACGGAGGGACAGATGTTGCAGACTGCCTCTACAGTGAGCCAATCAGGCAAGGTATCAGGGACTGTGCTGCCCCCTCCCCACAACCACCAATGGAGGAGTTCAGTTCCCCTGCTGTTGTGGAGTTTTTCTATGTCTAGGCTGGCACCACTCTGAAAGTAACCATGGCCATGCTGATGTTTCCATATCTCTGGTTGCTCTGTTGCTCCAAACAATGCTGAAACCAGAAATGACCGGGGCTCTGCTACAGCCTCAAAAGGATACACTATGGAGTCTGAAACGTGACATCAGTAGTGAAAAGGGTTTTGCTTACTTTTTCCATGTTCTTCAAGTTAGCTCTTACACTTGAACCAAAGGAGAGGAACCACTGGAAAGGTAAAGGGTTAAGGTCACCTTGGTGTTCATTGCAAATTACATACGGGTATTAATGCAAAGCTGGGAGTAAAAGGCAGACACCACACCACTACCACTGACAAAGAGGAAGCAAGCCTGAGTTTTGGTCCAAAAAATCCAGGTTCAATTAGCAGCCAGGCCATGAGAAACACTTGGCACTGCAAAGGTAGGAACTGAGTGGCAAATGCTACCTCACTAACCTCAAAAGGAGGACCCTGACTGCTGTAATTGCCCTGCAGCTCAAAGTACTACAGACTGAAGCATGCCATGTGTGGTAGCATTCAGGCACCTATTATTAGCTGCTACTGCAGAAGTCAAGCCACGGCATGGAGATATAGGTGCATAAAATAGAAAAAGCCAAACACCCATAATGTCGCATCACTTTCTTTGCTCGATTCTTGCCTCCAAGGGGAATGAATGGGGCAGTAGTTTATCAAGTAAGGAGGAGCAAAATGGGAGCATGATGGTCAAATGGTGTACTAGCCCAAAACAAGAAAGACAGAGTCAAAAGCTGTGACTGCAGCTGAAGTTTAAGCTGTCCAGTAGGCAATTCTTTCACAGACTGGCTCATTTTATCAGCTAACTCTCAGTGGAACCTTAACTTATAAGAGAGAGAGTTTACTGCCATCACGAAAAAGCTTAGGACATATAAACCCGCTTACAAACCTAAGGGCTGTAACCTAAGGAGCTTCAGTTGCTACATATGCAAGAACAAATATGACCATGTATGGTGGCCTCTGTGTTCATAGCCAACAGAGATACTGTCTCAGAAATCATATGTGTCACCTGGATAAGCCTGGCCTCTGACAGGCACCTCACATCCAGATCCTTCCATGGCCACATGGACAACAGTAGGACCTGCATGGGCACCAACCACTACATAACACCAATAAATGAAAGGTAGCAACCAGTGACCTGAGCAGCATCATCTCTTCTTTGTCCCTATACTCCATGTCACAGTGCAAACTCTGGATGTAATCTTACAGGCCATGCTGGGTTTGCATTTCATCCCCCAGGCCATGCAGCATACACTACATCTTCGCACAGAAGTTGGTAGCAGCTGTCTTTGCCCAGGTCAATGTCCTACATATGTGCTGATTGATGCCAAGTGTTACACCCAGGTAGAGGGAGAACTGGAGTCATGGTGGCACCAAAATCTACCATGTGTCTTTCCTAAACAGTGTACAAGCACATCAAAGGCAGTGTGCTTTACAAATGCCATCAGGGATAAGGACTTCTATGTTGGCTGATTGAGGCTCACAGTTAAAGGACATCTGCCAAACACTGGTAGGTGATGGGTAGGAAGTATCCAATGTCCGTGCTGCTGACAGTACCACTGCATCTACAATCAAAGCTCTCAACTGTCTGGATTTTTCCAGAATGTTCAGATTTTTTACTCATATTTTTGGTCCATTTCTCATAAAATTCTAGTTTTCTGGCAAATCACTGAGGTCTGAAGTCAGAAAATAATGGCAGATGTTTGATTTTCAGACTTAATATCCTTCAGAAAATTCATGCTAATGCAAAACCTATTATTCTGTCACCTTTCTAAGTTTGCAAGAGCAATATTTAAAAAGTGTCCCTATTTTTGGGCCTTTGGCCCCCATTATTTGTGGCTTTGTCCAGATTTCTTGCTCTAAGATGTTGAGAGGTATGTCTTCATATTGTGTCACATGCACACTACCATCAACAATGGCCACAGATGACTTGCTGACATCAGGCATGTATTGTCCCCTCTACTGGACCCTCAACCAGCAGAACCACTGAGAGCATAAAAAATAAAAACTTATGGGAGCACTAAAACAAATTAACTTCTCTCCTAAACAGGCATACTGCTATATGACAATCAGCAAATACCACACAAATGACTATATACTTTGTTATGCATGGCACTGTAGTTGCAGACCAAAACTAACTTGAGGATAGACAAGAGGAGGCCTCTTGCTGAATAAGGCTTGCTTCATTAGAATGGCACTGTATAAAATGGCAGTGTAACAATTAATACTAAGCTAACACATGCCCTGTAGGCCCCCACGACAGTCAGCAGAATCCTGGCTCCCACAACCAAATCATTTCCAGGTATGAGAGTCTGCTCTCCTTCCACAGACAACACCACCACAAATCCTCCAACCCCACGAGCTTTTTCTGTATTTGTGGTTGAAATTCTTTTGTCAACATGTCTCTAGCAATGTCCTATGTCTTGCTGTTTGCATGCAGAATCATACTGGTTACCCTGGTGGAGACTCCAGTTACTGCCATCCACAGCTTGGCAGACCTGCTCACAAAATGTTTTGTCCCCATTGTCTTTGGTCAGGATGCATGTGCCATATGTGCGGCGGGACACCAGCAATGCCTTGGTCACCTGTATGAATATTTTCAGTGGTTGCCTCTGTCGTGGGTCAGTAAGAAGTGATGTACAACTGTGGGCTACACCTGTCAGTCGCTGTCTGTATATGACTGTATGTGGATGTCCCATATGACTGCATACTGCTCCAACAACCACATAACGTGACCACTTACCTACCCCCCTTGTTGTACTATGACACTCCTGTGCCTTATCTACACATATTGCAACTACAGGCTTGTTATCATGATAACCATTCCAGCATAAGTATTCTGGATTCCCTGCGGTACACTGCACAGCTACTCCCCCATACACACAAAATCCATTCCCATTGTTTACTCGATGTACAAGGGGCCTAAGTGCCCTGTGTGGTGAGTTCTTCCCTCTATACAATTTACCACTGGTGTATGCCCTTACTCAAGCCTGACAGGACAAATCCACAACATTGTGGTGTTCTCCCAATCCCACATGCAATAGTTCCTTTATGCATTCCTATATGATCCTGCTGCTGCCATCCGACATGGACGCACAGTGCAGTGCAGAGTTGCATTGCCATGTGTTTCGCCTTCCCTCAGTGTTCCAAGTTTGCCCAATTCAGGATCAAATATCTAAAGTAGTGAAGTCCTGAGTGAGCGGTTGCCCATTATAACACCATCTCTCTCAAAATCGCAAGACTGCTTTCAGTTCAGTAATTGTGGCCCTCATGTTAATGATGGAATTCATTGCAGTCATTTCTGAATCACTACCTTAACACACTGCTCTATCCTGCTCATCCTTCCCCGCCTTGGTTCTGTGCACTATGTGCTTGTATGTGAGATCTATGAAGCTCACAGTGCCAGGGGTCTGTGCAAAATAACCACTATGTAGTGTTTCATTGATACACTATGATGTGTCACATGATGACCAAATGTGCATCCATGTGCATGCACTACCATTTTGCTCCTTGCATGGAAATCTATGCCTGACTATGGATGCTCCGAGTAGTGTGAACAGCAGGACACCTGCATGGTGCCCCAGGGAGAGCAAACTGTTCTTGTTCTTCAACTGCTGGGCCAATATTATGGCATAAGCTTGCCAGAACACTGAATGATACCACTGGCATCACCATTCTGATGAACAGTGTAAGTACTGCTATACAGACCAATGATGGCATCACCCTGATCTGTTTAACCTGTGGGAAGCAGAGATTAGGAACAGACAGACACAGTTTACTATAACCATCTTGGGCATTCTTTCTCTAGCATCCCCTGCCTTAGTCACATGTACTTTAACACAGCAGCCTCCCAATGAGCCTGCCCAACACCATTTGTCCCAAAGACATAGCTCCACTAATTTTTAATGCAGTTTGTTTCACCATCTACTGATATTATACCAGACCACATTCATATCAGGGAAGCTACAAGCCACACTGCACTACAGAATCTTTGAAAGTTAGTGTTGTACAGCTCTGTCATATTTTACTACAAATCCCAGCAAATATTTATAAATGGGCAATGGTTCAACAGAAAGGTCCCCATATTGCTACCCTCAAAACTTCATACCAAACTTCCACATAGTTGGAGAGGTATAACCCTAAACAGCAATCAATTAGTGGAAATGGACTGTGAAACTATTTTACACTAAAGCACAGTATATAAATCTACACAGTATCAAAGCAGAATAGTAACTAGGTTATTGGCCCAAGGGGCCTTTTTAAACCTAGCCATGCTTCCCAATAACATCTGGTAGGTATTGGTTCCCAAAGATTTTATGAGGGGTACACATACTTGGGCATGGGTGGTCAAGCATTCACAAGCTTCTTCTCTCTAAAATAGACATAGGTGCCCAACCAGGGGGATATTTACCACTCCCTATCCACTGATCCAAGTTTTGCTTGAATAACTGCAGGGATGAACTCTGCTTCACATGGATGGGAAGCCTATTCCAGAGAAGGAGAGCCTCTTAGACACATACTTATCCCTCCAACATGTCCTATTCACGTTGCAGGCAAGCTTTAGGTGCCTTGATCAAGTGTTCTTGATGCCATTTGTGTTACAGATGTACAACACTCCTTTGGCTGGATCAGAGGATGCCTTGTAGGCCAGGCATAGGCCATCTCTCAACAGCCCATAGGAGAACAAATACAAAGAAAAGGATTTTAGTAAGTATGCAAAGGACTTGTTTTCCACACTATGTTTTGCGAGTAATCTCTGAGGATGCTCCAGTTGTTGTATATGCCTGGCCAGGCACATACCAAATGGGACATTGTACTCATTGATTGGTCTTATGACAGCAGAATACAATGACATATTTGGATATGGGTGCCATATCCAAGCTTGTAAGTTATGCAACATAGAACAATTTCATCACTACAGTAGACAAATGATGGTCAAATGTCAAATCACTGTCCACAAGCAATCCCAAATCCCTGACTACAGATTCCACTCTTAGGGAGTTGTATTGTCAATGTGGTAGTTTGCTGGGGTGGCTATCTTTTCAGAAAATACTATGATGCACTTTTTAGCACTAAATTTTAGACCATGACTCTGGTACCAATTATCACTCTGTGTCAGGCCTTCTTGGAAGATATTTGTGTCTTGGGGGCACTTGAGGACTGCACCCAATTTGCAATCATTTGCAAACTTGGTCAACCAGAAACCCTTAATGCTAGCCTTGACCTCAAAGAAGTAGATGTCAAATGAGAGCTGCCCCAGCACTGAGTGACAAGGCACCCCACTAGTAACTGGCCTTTTGTGGTGGAAGCCTCCCCCATTCTAAGTTCTTGGGTCCTGTTTACCAGCCAGCTGGCTATTGAGGAGGCTTTGTAAGGGTTTATAGGATCATAGGAAGTTACTAGGCTATTGGCCCTGAAGCCCTTACAAGCCTAGCCAGAATTTAGCTCATGTTCTAACAAGTCAGCACCACATGTTACTGTCCATCAGGGACATAGGTGGAATCCCAGGGGTGTATTTTCTGCTTCCCATCTAGTTATCCAAGTTGCACTTAAAAAGGTTTAATGAGGTACTATCAGCAATCCTGCCACCTTTAAAAAATCCCTCGGACAATATCTCACCTCATATTGGCTATGCTGCTGTACCCCAACAAATAACTCCAATACCTGATCTCTCTCTCTCTGGGGTCTATCTTTTACCCATTTAATTACTGGCATTCCCTGTACCACACTTACTCCTTTTGTTGTCACTTCACTTAACTTTTCCCTCCTTTAGCCCTTCTGTCCCTTTCTATTTCTTAGCCTGATGCGAACTCTCCTCTGCTAATAATTCTGCCTACATACTCAAACTTATGTGTTATCTGAATGTATGACATCTTCACTTCTATAGTCATACCATGGTTATAAGCAAATTTCAATGCTGTTGCTATGATTTTCATGGAATGTACTACTACTGCTTGATACACTTGGTTCCACATCTTTATATCTCTGATATTTGAATGTATCATATTTAAGTCTATAATTCACCTAAATTGTAAACAAATTCACTGTTTTGTTACTTTCTTGGATGTACTACCTCTGCTCGACATACTTATCCTGTGTGTTAACATCTCTTTCTATGTAATTATTGTGGAGCTTTTCTCCCCGGGCCTCCACTGAAAATGGGCTCATTCTAGGCCCAGTGGACTTTCCCGGTTAACAAATGAAATAAATAAATAAGGTGGAGAGGGAATCTACTCCATAAAAGGGGGAGTTTCTGGGACACAAATCTGTCCTGCCAACAAGTCCTACTGATGTCACAGACCAGGGTGAACTCTCGTGTGTGGGTTACTCGAGTGGAGCTTGACTTGTGGATATGCCCATCAGGGCAGGGTCTGAGATTGCTTTGTATGCCAGACAGAGGTCACCTCTGAGGAGTCTGTAGGAGGCTGAGTAGAGGGATAGGGTTTTTAGCCTATCTGTGTAGGGTAAATGTTTGAGGCCCCGGATTCTCCAGGTGAGGAAACTTTGTGGTCTCTCCAGCTGCTGGATGTGCTTTGTGAGGTACGTGCTGAAAGGGGAACTGTATACAATAACTGTCTTAAAAGGGGAGAATACAGGGGATGCTATGAAAACCTTGCCCTTGGATGAGATACCCTTACTAATCAGGTGGGCCATGTAGAACATACAATGGAGGCAATATGGTAGTCAAAAGTCAGTTTGCTATCAACCTGGGTTCCCAAGTCTCTCATGACTGATTGCGTGCTTAGTGCCTTATTATCAATGTGATAATTTGTGGGGTCATCGTTCTCCTCAAAAGGGATAATGATGCATTTTTTGGCATTCAGTTTGAGGACATGTTTCTGGCACCAGTCATTTGTTTGGGTGAGACCCTCTTGGAGGATGTCCACATCACTAGAGGAATTGATGACAGCTCCCAGATTGCAGTCATCTGCAAACTTGGTCAGTCATAGCCTACTAGATTTGACCTGCACCTCTGAGAAGTATAGCCCAAACAGCAGAGGCTCCAAACCGATCCCTGGGGTAAATTGTTTGTTATGGGCCTACTACTTGAGGTGGTTTCCCCTATTTTGACTAGGTGGATTCTATAAGTAAGCCAGCTTGATACCCATCTGGTAACATATGGATTGATGCCTAGTTGAGAGAGCTTATCTATTATACCTGAGTGGGGAATAGTATTGAAGGCCTTGGCCAGGTCAAGGTAGGCGGTGTGCACCATCTTCTCCTCACCTATGGCCTTGGTGACTGTCCCAAAGAAGTTGAGCAAATTTAACAGGCATGACCTCCCCTTGACAAAAGCAATGTGTGTGGGATCAAGTGTTTGGAGGTTACCAATGCCCTTGTTAATGAGGTCCATGATAATCTACTCCATGGCCTTGCAGATCAGGCTAGTTAGGCTGATGGGTCTATAATTTCCTGGATCAGTGGACACTACACCGTTGTGCAGAGGGATGACAGTAGCTGGCCACCACTTGGCTGGGATGAAGCTGGGGCTCAGGCTCTGGTTGAACAGGGTGCCTAAAGGTGCTGCAAGTTCCTGCCTTTGTTCATGTAGGATGCAGCCTGGGATGTTATTGGGTCCCATGGTGGCTGTATTTTCTGCCTTTGAGAGGGCAGTAATGACTTGCTCCCTAGAGATAAGGAGTGGGGGCAGGTACTGGGAATGCCCTGTTTTACTGGTGGGGGGCCAGAGGAGTGAAGTTTTCACTGAAACTGTCTGCCAGCAGGTTGGCTATATCTACAGGGTTTATGTATGTGGTATCCTTGACCACCAGTTCTGGGCAGATCTGGGTGCTTCCCTTGAGATTGCAGACATATGTGAAGAAAGCCTTATGATCATCTTTAGCAGATGTGGCCTGTTTGGAGGATTTCACTAATGCTCTTATTTGCTTGTTCAGGCTAAGGAGAGATTGTTTCCAATTAGACACCTGCTCTTTCTTGGTCCTAGACAGCAATTATTTCCTTTTATTATAAAGTTTATTTATTGTGGATGTCCACTAGACAGGTTTACTCTTCTTTGTGGAGGATGATTTCATCCTGGCTGGTATTCCTGATTCTATGCAGCTATATAAATCCTCTTCTAGTACTTATAACTAGTTTACTGAGCTTTTGCACAATGCCAGAGTAGGGTATTATAGCAAATGCCTTGGCCAGGTTGAGATAAGCAGTATGCACCATTTTTACCTTGTCCATTGCTTTGGTGACCTTAATGAAATAGTTCACCAGGTTGAGTAGGAAAGACTTGCCTTTGACAAACCCAAAATTATTTGGGTCCAATGTCTGCAGGTTACCTATGTCATCATTTAGGATATCCATGATTATTCTCTTCATAATGCTGCATATCAGGCTAGTCAACCATATGGGTCACTAATTCCCTGAGTCAGTGGATGACCGACCCTTGTGCAGTGGGATAACCATTGCAGTCCTCTAGTCATCTGACAGAAAACCTATTTGGTAGGCTGTGGTTAAATAGTGTTTCTAGTAGTCACAATAGTTTTCTTTTCTTGATACTAATGAGGCATCCTAGGATATTATCATGACCCAGTGATGCAGTGTTCTTGGCCATGCAGAGTGCCTTGAGTACTTACTCTTTAATGATACTTGGGGGAGTTTGTTTGCACACTGCGCAGCACTGCTCACTGTCGTGCAATTGTGTGCCAAATCCAGACAGTTAAATTTAACACAATTTTCCTTAAAACCCAGGCAGAAATATCCATTTGCGGAGCTCCTCCATGATTGTATCTGAAAAGCCACCACAGTGCCAAAAGTCTTCAACCTAGCATTATGGACAGTTGGACTACCCTTGTTTCTCCTGCCAACCTTGTTGACTTGGGTCTCCTGAGGCAGTGTAGCAATCGCCTCATGTACACAGACAACCCTCTACTAATAACACAGTCTATAGTACAGAGTGTGAGAGATGTATTTACACCAAGAATCTAGAATCCATGTTCTCTCTCCCTCAAAACAGTAACACGAAGAAGTTTATCAACTCACCCACCACTACATATTCACACAGTGCCACTACTCATAAACATAGTACACATCAAACATTTAAATCCACATGTGGAGGTTTTCTCAAAAAACTTACCAAAACACCAGACACCTCCAAAACACAACTTTGCTACAACTAATATAAGTCTCCACAGCACCCATGATACATAGCAACACCAGTGTCTCACCACCAAGCTCGTAAGCCGTAACACTCAAAACAAAAATTTTCTTGTCGTTTCAGACTCAATAGTGAGACACATGGATGTCCCACTGACCAGGATGGACAAGGAGAAAGTCACGGTCGGCTGCCTTTCCATTGCCAGGATTCACCAAATCACACATGCACTCAGGTCTCTCAGCAATAAGTACTGTTATGTCTCTGTCATAGTTCATGTTGGTGTGAATGACCTGAGACATACCTCAATGCACTATATGAATAGAGACATGGTCGAGCTCTCTGAGAATGTGTCCCAGTCAGGTAGGTTCCTAGCCTTGAGCAGCACACTACCCTCACCTAGAAGGATGCCACGATATAAACAGAAAATTATTGATTTCCATAGTTGGCTTAGTTTTTGGTGTCATTCCAAGTGGAAAACAATGTGTTTAAACCAAGGAGGTGGTGTTTCAAACTATATCAGAGATAAATTCACATCACATCTAGTTAGGCTGGACAACGTTATAGAATTACTCCAGGTCCAGGTTACAGTAGGTTAAGACCCCATATTCAAGTCCTAGCCAGTTATAGATCTCAATCCATGGGTCACGGCACCCAGGAAGCCTACTTAACCAAACTGAAAACAATTCAAATTTTACCAAACACACTGGTTATGGAGGATTTCAATTATCCCACCATCAACAGGGAAACCTACTCTAGCCCAAACTCACTAGCACAAAAGTTCCTTGACTTTGTGAATTCAAATGCCCTGGAGGAAATTGTCCACACCCTGACAAGAGGAACAAACATTCTAGATCTGGTCTTCACCAACATGTCAAGCAGGTGCACTGCTGCAACTGTTGGACCCTCATTAGTTAAAACTGACCACAAATCAGTCACCTTTGAACTGATACTCACACAAGAACTCACAAATGGTGAAATCAGACTAAAAAACTTCACCAAGGCAAACTATACCCTCCTAGGTGAAGGTATACATGCATTCCAAGCCCCACCCAAAGCTGAAAGTGGTAACTACACCAAAGCTTACACTAAAGCCCTGTACAATCACTTGCATAAGTGTATAAACTCAGCTGTACCAGACAGAATCAAAGCCAGCGCCCTAAGCAAAATCAAGCTGCCATGGTGGACTTCCAGCATCAACAAACTCTACAATAAATGCAAAGAGTTGCTGTCCAAGAAAACTAAGACAAGGACCCAACAATGGAAAAGCACCCTCTTCAGCCTTAACAGGCAAATAAGGCAACTTGCCAAATCGTCCAAGAGCTCCTTTGAGAGAAACCTAGCAAGCACTGCCAAAGATAAACAAAAGGCCTTTTACAGCTATATACATAACCTAAAGGGTAGGACCCAAGCATGTGCAGAACTGGTGACAACGGTATCTCACACACTGACCGCAAAGAGACAGTGAACCTGCTAGCAGATAGATATTCACTCCCTTATGCCCTCCAAACTTGCAACAAACCCTCTCCCAAACTTCCCCGCCACCTTACATATCTGAAGAGCAGGTCCTCAAAACCCTGTCCAATGCAAAGAACACAGCCTCTATGAGACCACATAACATTCCAGGTGGTCTTCTAAACAGGCTAAAACATGAACTTGCATCACCACTAAGTAAGATTTTCACTCGTAGATTAACCATAGGGTTTATTCCTGCAGAATGGAGAGGAGCTACAATTATATCCCACCACAAAGGTCGGCCTAACAACAGACCCGGGGAATTACAGACTCATAAGCCTGACCAGCCGCATCTGTAAGGCCAATTAACGTATCATTATGGACCTCATAAATAAAGATATAGTTGATCTCCAAATCCTAGAACTATCCACTTTGTCTTTGTGAAGGGCAGATCGTGCCCGTTAAATCTGGTGGATTTCTTTGAAAGTGTGACCAAGGCCACTGATGAGGGCAAATCTGTGAACACAGCATACCTCAACTTGGCAAAGGCTTTTGACACAATCCCACATTCAGGCATTACTGATAAACCTACTAAACTGAATGTAAACCCCATTGTTGTACAATGGGTTGCTAACTGGCTCACAAACTTGGCACACACTATCGAAGTGGGTGACTCCAACATCAACCAGCAGACTTGCTACCAGCAGGGTACCACAGGGGTCAGTGCTGGACCCCCTACCTTTTGGCATATACTTCTCAGAAGTTCAGGTCAAACCTAAAGGGTTGTGGCTGACCAGACTGCAAACTAGGTGCAATCACTGAAAATGAATGCAAAGAAATGCATCATCATTCCCTTCTGCACAAACAATGTCCCTTCACACTATCAAATCAATAGCAATACCCTAAGTACTCATGATGTGGTAAGGGACTTAGGATCACAGGTTGACCGCAACCTTAACTTCGACCACCAGTTGTTTACCATTGTGAGAAAAAGTTTCCATGTAGCTCACTAGTAAAGGCATCGGCACGAGAACAAAAGAAGTTATAACCCCCCCCCCCCATATTTGGCACTTGTCAGGCCCATAATTGAGTATAATGCCCCATTCGGTACGTACCATACAAAGCATCTACAGCAATTAGAGAAACCACAGAGGTTTCTGACACAGAAGATCAAGAGCCTCTAGCATGTGCCTTACACAGACTGATTAAAATTCTTTCACTATACTCTGCATCATACAGACGTCTGAGGGGAGACATGCCTGGCCTACAGAGCAACCCAAGACCCAAACATAATGAACTTATTGCATATCTGTAAATCAAATGGGTCTAGGGCAACCTGTTCCAGGGACTTAAATATGGCCTGTGATTTATATAGGACAAGTTGGAGAGACAGATTTATATCCTAGCGACTGCCACGTCTTTGGAACAGGCTACCAATTCATGTGAAACAGAGCACCTCTATGACTCTGTTCAAGAGGAACCTGGATGTGTGGATGAGGCAGCATAAATTCTTACTGAGGAAAGCACCCACAACCCTCCTGGACATGGGCAGTCATCGCTAAATGCAATCATTGGTACTGACTAGTACTTCTACGGTACTACACTGGGTTGAAATGGCTAGGCTTAAAATGACCTCCAGGTCAACAGCCTGGCAGTCTCCTATGATCCACTCACATATACATACATGCACATACACACGGTTCCCCTGCATTTTGTCAAATGTCGTTTCTTCAACAAATGCTACGGGTGTGGTTTAACATTGACGGTACAGATAGCAAAGTGGTGGAAATGTCATGTCGATGGTGTGTAAGAATAACCTAGTAGTTGGCAGAAAACACTTCATACAATGACCAGGACTCCAAGATAAATTAAGAAAAGTTTAATAAAAACTAAGTGCTTTCATGGCACCAACAAGCCGCTTCATCAGACAATTTGTAAAATGCAAGGCATATGCTAATATATGATGAATCAACCTATCACAGCACACTACGTCAACAAACAACTAGTTAAAGTTCCATATACAAATAAAAATATGTTGCGCATAAATCAATATCAACAGCTTAATAAAATAACATACTGAATTAATATAAAAACATTAAACCATGCATAATGCACATGTGCATATTTGCACACATATAAACGAAACCATGTAATACATAAACATACACGCCAAGCAGCTGACAAGAGGTCCATTACTTCAATCGTCTAGACTTCAGCAATGGTCTGAGGGGAACATTATCATTCAACCCCATTGCCTGGTGGGCCCCCAATCTAAGAATTCATTCCAATTCCACCACCTCAGTACGATTCACTAGATCACCCCCACGTACATTAGGGTGCACGACAAAGTACTTGAAAGACAAAACTATGTGTCAAATCCGTGTTCAATACATGCTTCGCTAGGGCACTAAAATCATGCCCTTTGCGAATGCAATAAAGGTGATCTCTGATCCTCTCCTTAAGACTTCTATTAGTTTTACCCACGTGGGTAAACCACAGAGAAAAGAAAAAAAAACACAATGCAGATTCAATCATTGCTGGAGTGCAAACACAAACATCAACAGATCTGAAGGTATAACACAATACCTACCACTGCAAACCAAACATACTCTGATAGACTCACTTCCCTAATACCTCCTGTGATAAGACATGAGAAATTCACATACTTTATTCAGACTTCTACACTTTTCTTTCAAATGAGTTTTCAGTCAAATGAACTTTCAATCAAATGGGTTTGACTTTTTGGGATTCATTCAAATGGTATACATCTCTCTCTCTATATATATATATATATATATATATATATATATATGTGTGTGCGTGTATATGTATATGCACACACACACATGTACACACTACACACTCACACACACACATATATCTCCACTTCTATCTTAATTTAATACATGTACTGTAAGGAACAGATTTGTGTCTGAAAATAGTCTGTTGACACAGGATGCACAGACAGTAATTGTTGGAAATAATCCTCAGATCCGGAAAATCTTAATGGCCCATGTCCCTTATAGCTGCAGATCTGAAAGAAATCCTGAATCGGGAAACAGTTCCATGCTGCACAAGTATTTGGAGTGCGGAATATTGTTTATATAACAAAGAGGAAAATAGTTCATCGGGAAGTACGATTGGAAACAAATGGGAAATAAGCACAGTTTTACAGTTTAACTTAGGGAGAGAATACCAGAATAGAAACATTCTACTGATGAGCTCCACAGAGTATGTACACTGCAGAGTAAGCATGGAAGAAGAGGGAGGAGTTAAAATCATGCCATTGGTTCTCAGAAAACCAGTAGAAACTATGAAAAAACAGTAGTATTCTAGAGGTGAATCACAGAGTACAGTATGCTGGAGGTAAAATTTATGCCTGAAAAGGTAAATACTAAGTAGGTTTCAGGTGAGGTGTCAAATCTACCAAACAGACAGGAATAAAATGTCTGGAAGAAGTCACTTCTCTGTAGAAGATGAAATGAAAGCTGAAAATTCCCCAACGAAAGAGACTAGAAATACATAATCCCAAAGCAAGAATTCTGCAGTGCACCCTAAATATACTTCTCATTAATGACCTGGAAAGGAAGGTTTAAAGGGTTGGGAAGACAAGGGTTATGGACAAGGCCAAAAAATACCTTGAAAGACTAAGGACACACATATGCTGAATCTGAAATAATTACCATAAATGCTCTTGGCTTGAGAACTGGTGAGAAGTGAAATATGTACAAAACTTGCCACATATTGGTCAAGATATTAACAAGCCAAGGTGTCTCTATGAAAGTGGTATGAAAGCATACACAACTGCATCTTAGCGAAAAAAGGGTTACAATGTATATGCAGATTAGCAATGGTCAACAAGGATATCATACCATGGCAGGCAAAGGAATAAAGGATATATTCCATCCTGGATTCAGCTAAAGAAAGAAATGCTGGCAAGATAAGGGAACAAGCTCTCATAAGGACAAAATTTAGAGGATCCAAAGACATTTGAAAGAGATTTTTGCGATCTATGGAAAAGAATAATGTGGAACAGAATATTTGGGATTCAGCATAAACAATTTTGGACCGATATGGTAAGCCAGAATTGAACAGCTGCTCAAGAGCTGAAGCATATTAAGAGCCTTCAGCAAACAGATCCAACAATAAAACTGTAGCCTGTAGATATATGAGAGGAAAGGTAATAGGAAAATATAATCTCTTCAAATCAATAAAGCTTGTAGGTCTAGGATATCTTCTAGGAGCTATGCTACTGAAATATGATGGCGACGTCAGGGTATAGAGTGGTTATCAGAAATATCATTTCACCATTATAGGAAAGAACTACAGAGCTAAGGACTGCAAACAAAAGTGTCTGGTTGGAAAATATAGTCATCACACTTTTCCTAGTTATTCCTGAAAAACAGGAACATATTAATTTTGCTTAGATAAAAGCCTTATGCCATATCCAGAAGGGTAAGAAGAAGATACTAACTGGCTGAGAACCAAATCACAATGCTCCTATTCCCACAGTTACTTCCACAGTGATACCCAAGGTAGGGTTGATATATAACTGACTGGCATGGTGCAGAATAAGCTAAAAGAAAAGCTAACAAGACCACATTGTAAAACAAGCACTTTGTTGTGAAGGAAGATGATAGACAGTCTGGTTTAAGAATGAAATTAATCTTGAGGATAAATGACACAGTGCAAGATATGCATGCCTGAATATGATTACATCAGAGAATGTATGAAGGCTATACACCAACCATAAACTGTAGTAAGACCCTCTGACACAACAGAAGAAACAACAAATACTCCATAAAATAAATCTATTTTTCAACTGAATATTAGTAATATAAGTGGCCTAACCTTTGGACACAGCTTGGAGGGGAGAAAAACTTTACAACAAAAGAGATGAAATCTGAGAATTGTAAAGAGTTATGTATATAAATCAGTGTTCTGGTTACACACATAGACACAATCCTAACAGAAGGAATAAGACCAGAATATAAAAGGATAACCTAGGCAGATAAGGACCAGGGCCTATAGGCTAGGCCATGTGAGGACTACAAATTTTTGTTTCTATGTAGTAATAAACCATGCTATTAAGTACTGATCTTGGTGCAGAAGGTTCAGTGGTCAAAAGCAACTGTGAGAAACAGCAAAATGAAATCACAAAACCCTCATTTGGAAAAGTTAAAATACATTACAGAGCTCTGAAAAAAGTAGGCTGTGTCTACTGACAGGCATGGCAATTACCTTATGTTTTGCAGGATTTTCTTACCATTATTAGGAGTAAATCAAGACTTGCTGATAATGTTTGCATTTGTGCAATTGACACATCTTGAAGAACTGCTGTTAATATATTAATTATTGGACTGATGAAATAAATAACATTAGGCAAAGTGGAAACAGAACACATTAAAAAAGGAAGTGCCTAATGTCAATAAAGATCACTCACCCCCCCATCAAACATGATAGTACCGATGACAACTCTGGAATTCAGGATACAAGTATTCAGCAGTCTGAGGATTCAGGGCATGTAGACGAAAATAAAAAAAATAAGAAAGCAACAAGTTCACAACAAATAACAAGGAAGAAAAAGAAACTTGACAAATGCCTATAATGCTAAGAGAATACATACTAAAAAAGGCATTGCTTTGTTATGCAACACACATATTACAGGGAATGATCACATTGTTCTATCAAAAAACCCTCAGTCTACAGAAAAAGGCATACTTTTTCCAAAAGAAAAGGGAGAAAAAGAGGCAAGGGGCAGGTGAAAAAGAGAAAAATCAAAAATGAACTTGGAATTATTGGGGAACATTACTATAAGAAAAAAAAAAAAACAGAAGAGGAAGACCAAAGCTGACAACATTGCTCAACCTGTGTCAGCACAAAGCCACCTGGATGACAAGTGTATGCTTGCAAATGTAATAAGCAGTGAAAAGAACAGGATTGATATGACTAATGGTGATGAGGATCATTCCTTTGTAACAACTAATAGAACAGATATTACTGAACTAGAAGCCGGATATTCTTCAGATCTGGTCAGAAGAGATACACTTGTAATAGGAGATTCAGTTATTACAGGAACTGATACTTATATGTGCAGGGAAGATGATGAACATCAAATAGGGCTATGCTTGCCAGGAGTAAAAATACAGGATGTCAGAAAGGCCTTCGAATGCCTTAATGTAAGAAAGTTAGGAGCTGTTTTTATTCATGTTGGTACAAATGATCTCATCTACAAGGACTCCCCGACTATCAGAAGGGAACTTATACAGCTTTCTTAGAGTACCTTGCACAGGTATTAGGACATATTTTTCACAAATCATATACAGAAAGGAGAGTCAGGTCACCATGAATGAAAAAATTGGGGGGATACCTACATGAAAAAATGGATCATTTGAAAAATAGAAATGTGTAGAGCATCCAAGCCTAATTTTGGGCACACGTTTAGACAGAATGGTGTGTGCACTCACAAGACAAGGGAAGAACATTTTTGCAGCAGATATACTTGACAAACACAAGACAGGCATACAGTTCACAGACAACATCTGATGCATCTCTGATGGATGTTCATGCATGGAGCATTAGTAATAGTTTTTTTTATTGGAAAGTTTGCTACATTCTTACAAGACTGATGCTGTTATTGTTTGTGAAACGTGGTTACAGAACAATGACTTGGAAGCAGTTTTGTAAGGGTATAAATGCTTTTACTGTAATAGACATTTTCATAAAAAATCTGATGTAGGTGTTATGATACGGATTAAAGATTGTGATGAGATCTGTAATTATTACATGTTCAATGATAACATAATACTGCAGATTGTGTAACTGTATCAATAAATATAACCATGTAAAACAAAGTACAGCTGTGTAAGAACTTAACAGTAACAGTAGATGTCCTACTAATCACTGCTGCAGTATTCGTAATGGATAGGTTGTTTGTTGATGTCTGGCCATGGTACCAAAGCTTTACTTTCCAGAGGGTGTATGTTCAGATGATTACCTGAGCTTACTGGCTTAGGGGTATATAAATGGACATGCGTGCAAGATCCTCAGACTATCTCCAATCTAGTGGCCTGCAGACAATTGAGATAGGAGACTGGTCAGCTAGGAGGAGCATAGGTTGAACAGGTAAGTAAACTCCTCCCAGGGGTGATGCAATAAACTGTGAGAGTGTGTGTGTGTGTTTATGTGTTTTTTTTGAGTAAGCGGAGAAGAGCAGAGAAGGGGGTAAGCAGGGATGGAATACTGCAACAGTGTTCAGTAGGATATCTACTGTTATGATAAGTTCATACACAGCTATACTATGCCTTGACTGAAATCACTGTTGCAGTACTCATAAATTATGATGGGTGATTACCAGAGCTGTAGAGAAAGCTAAAGTGAGGCAGTAGAATCCAGGAGGTCAGACTGAACTGTTCTGGCAAAAGCCGCCCTTTAACAAGAGAAGGCATCTAGCTTACAGTGTTTAGTGAAGGTGTGGACAGAGGACTACGTGTCAGCTTCTAAAATGAATCTGGTATATACACCCTTGTAGAGGGCACCAAATTAAGCCACTGCTTGAGTGGAATGTGTTTTCGGGCAGGACGGCTAAGTTTTTCCATGGTGGGAATAGTAAAAAGAGATAGCATTTGAAATCCAGGATGCAACATGTTGTTTAGAAACTGGTTGTCCCAACTTGGAGTCCATGAAGGAAACAGGTGATATGGTTTTCCCTGAGATCCTTAGTTTTATCTAGGTAAAACCTCAATTGCCTGTGAATGTCTAATGAGTGCAATATTCATTCTCCCCAGTTTTGCAGACTGGAAAAGAAAGTTGGCAGGTTTCTGGCCTGGTTGAGGGTCAACTCATTAACTACTTTAAGCATGAAAGAAGGATTGGCCCTAAGGCTTACCCTAACTTTATGGAAAATGAGAAAAGGGGAATGGCCATGACAGCATGAAGTTCAGAAACTCGGTGAGCTGAGGTGACAGCCTAAAGAAGCACAGTCTTCCATGTGCAGAATTTGAGGATGGCAGAAGATGCTGTCTCAAAAGGAGGCAAAATATTTTTTTTCCAACACAAAGGTAAGGTCCCCATGGCAGAGTGATAGCCTTCCTTGGAGGTTTAAGGTGCAAAAGTCTTCTCAGGAAAAGTCTGACCTCTGTCTTGGACATGAAAGGGGGCTCCAAAGGTAAGCATGCATTGACAGCAGATAAGTGGGCTTTAATGGAAGAATAGGTCAAACCAGAATATAATAGCTCATGGAGGTAAGTGGGCTTTAACGGAAAAATAGGTCAAACCAGAACGTAATAGCTCATGGAGGCATTTAAGTACAGTGGCAATCTTTGACAAAAGGGGTTGCAGTTTGTGTTTAAGGCACCAAGCACAGAATCTTTTCCACTTGACTGTATATGATTTCTTGGCACTGGGTTTCCTGGTTTCTTATACAACCTGAACCACCTTTTCAGAGAAAACATGTCTTTTAGAGATTAAAATCCTATCATTCTGATTGTGAGGCTGAGGGAGGTCAAATTGGGATAAAAGAGCTGCCCTTTCTGTTGAGCGATGAGATCTGGTTGTAGGAGGATTCTCCAGAAATTTCCCTTTTCTGGGTGAAACAGGAAAGGGAACCAATGTTGCCTTGGCCAGAAGAGGTCTAGAAGCAGAAGTTTTGGAGACTCCTTCTGGACCTTGAACTGATGTCTTGGAAACAGAGACAGAGGAGGATATGCATAGAGGAAGTTCCCTGTATACTGGAAGGAAAAAGCATCTGTCTTCCAAGCTAGTGTAGATGGGTTCCTGGTACATAAAAGAGGAAGTTGGTGATATTCCAGGGATGCAAAAAGGTCTATTTGTGGTGTTTCCCACTGACTGGTGGGAACTTTGAAGACCTTCATGTTCAAAGAACATTTGTGAGCGTCCTCTATGTCCCTGTTAAAGAGTCTGCTGCCACATTCTCCTGAGAGGGAAGATACATTGCAGTGAGTGTAAGATTCAGATAGGAAGCAAAGAGCCACACCTCGTGTGCCACACTGCACAGGGGTAGGATCTTGTTCCTCCCTGATTGTTTATGTACCAGATCACCATGGTGTTGTCTCTGTTTCACCAGCAGTGTGCCTGGCTTCCAGATATGTGAGAAGGTCAGCAAGTCCTGCAAAAGTGTCCTCATTTCTTTTAGGTTGATGTGTTGCTTTACCAAGTGGGCAGGCTACTCGGCCTGAGCTTTGTGCGCTCTTGTCGAAGCCACCCATGCCCTGTCAAGTGAATGGAAGGCCCGGGTTGAGAGTGACCTGACTGCTCCACCAAAAATGCGCCTTCTTCGTGCAGGGCAGTAGAGAGATGAGGGCATCAAGATGGTGTGTGCGTTGGGACCATACCGATTTTAGATACTACTGTATTTTTCTCACATGTAGTCTGGCAAGCAGAATCACAGGAATTTTGGCAGCCATGAACTCCGTAGTCCTGAGGATCTCTTGCTGAGCTGTGAGTCTCAGTGGAGAGTGTTCTGAAGTAAAGGCTAAGGTGGTGACTTTCTCCTTTAGGATAAAGGCATGAAAGATTGAAGTGTCCAGTCTGCAGCCAAGAAAGGTCAAGTCCTGGGTGGGACTGAGATTACATTTTTTTGAAACTGATGATGAACTCCAAAAGAGTCAGGAAACATACAGTATAATGAAGGCTTGAGGAGGATGCCCCTGGACAGAGTCTGGATTAGAAGGTCATCCAGGTACGGGAAGAATTGTATGGCCTGAGAGCAGCAAAAGGCCACCCTTGGAGCTACACACTCTGTGAAAACCCTTGGAGCTGTAGAGTGACCAATGGGCAAAGCAGTAAACTGAAAAAGTGATGATCCAGCAAAGAACCTGAGAAATTTTCTGCAGGAAGGATGAACAGTAATGTGTAGATAGGCATCTTTTAGGTCTAGGGATACCAGGAAAGTCTGAGGAAGAAGAAAAGGAATAACAGTGTGCAAAGAAAGAATTTTGACAGTGGGGACTTTTAAGAAGGTGTTTAGCCAAGAGAGATCCAAAATGGGTTTCCATTAACCCTCCTTGTAACAAGAAACATTCTTTAATAGAAACCTTTTCCTAAGAAGCTCAATGGGACCTTCTCTATAGTTCCCTGTGCTAGCAAGTCTTGGATGATACGGTCCAGAAGGTGAATCTGGTTGTGTGGAGTCAGGGTCATTCCCCCAAGAGAGGAAATGCTTTCCGAAGCCATAGTAGCCCTCCCTGATATTGTTCAGAATCCATTTGCCACAGGTCACTGTTTCCTAGAATGGGGGGAGGGGGTATTCTTGAGAGTGGGGTGGGGAGGGAGAGGAAGGGAAGATAGTTACAGGGACCTCTGCCAAACAGAGTTCTCCCCAAAGGGGTATCCCTCTGAGATTTATCTGGGACTCTTTTTCTAGGCATTTTCCTTTGCTTATGAGACACCCTTGAGTCTCTCTCAACAAAGGAAGTAGATTTTTCTGGATATGTTCTGGGGTACCTAGAAACTGTGGAGAGAAGACTGATGGCAGTCTTTCATTGCTTTGCCTTGTTCGTGTAATGTTTTGAAAAGACTGGCAGCTTGTGCTAAATAGAAGGTTATTATCCAGAGCTGAGTCTAAAAAGTTAGACTTAAAAGTCTTACAGCCAGGCATACTGCCTGATGATGGAGCCAGTAGCAGCTGCCCTGGAATAAGCATTCACAGTATCATAGCTGCATTTAATGCTGTGGCTGGCTATTTGAGAAGTCTAGGACACTACAGTCTGCATATGCTGTTTAGATTCTGGTTTCTGAGGCTCTGTGATGTCCTTACTCAAGGACTGAAGCACAGAGAGTTAAGTATTTAGTCATTTCAATTTGGTAGCTAATGGCTCTGAAAGCCAGTGTGGAGGACATTGTACACTTTTTTACCCTAAGTAAGCATTGCTCAACTGTCCTTATCAGTGGTAAGGACATTAGTGCTGGGAAACAGCTTGGAAGGCTTGTTCAAGGCCAGTGAAACTGCAGTGGAATCTGCCACAGGATTTTTGCACTGGTATTTAAGTTAATCATGAACTTTAAAGAACCTGTCTAGCCTTCGGGTGTTGGCGGGTGAGAATCAGGTGTGGAGGCACTGGCTTGAAATGCATCCAGGTAAGCCTCTAGTACAGGGGGAACTGGAAGTTGTGCAGGAGTGCCCATCTCAAACATTTGTAGTATCTCTTTCGCACCTCTGACACTTGTTCAAGTTCCCATTCAAAGTGCTTTGTCATGCTTTACAATGTTTCTCCAAAAGAAATCACTTCTAAGGGGGAATAAGGAGAGGAGGAGTCTTCCTCATCACAGGATAAATGTTCTGCAGAATGCAGTTGTGAACAGCAGTGCAAAGAATGGTCTAAATCTGCCTCTGGTTCCTTGGAGGAGCAGGAAGAGTCCAATGCTCGTTTCTGTAGTCTGTGTAGGCTGGGTCACAAAGGATGGAGGCTTCATAAACATAATGGCTTTAAATAACCCATGAGAAAAATCCATCCATTCTTTTTTCCCTGGAAGCTGAGTTTTAAGTTTTTGTTTTTTTCTTTTCAGGGGTGACATCTGCCTGTACCACGTTAGGAAGTTCGGAACATTGGCACAACTTGATAAGTGTTCCTGGAACCTCTTCCCACACTAGGATGTGAGGGGACTTCACATGAGCCCTCTGAAATAATGAAACATGGTTCATTAGAGGATTTGGTCATCTGCACAACCTCAGGCAGGGGTCATGATAGCAGGCTCTTGAGATAAGTATAACATATCTCCGGTCTGACCACCTCAACAGGCACATCTGATTCAGAGATGTGGAAAATTAATCCTCTCTGGGTCTTTTAATTGTTTTCTTGGGCAGAAGGTCAGCTTCTGGGTATTCCAACATGGTTGAGGGGGCTAAGCATTTTACGTTGTGTGTCTTGAAGAAGGTATTAAGAGTGGAGAGCCTGGACCAGAGAGTATTATGAACAAATGATCAACAAATAGAACAAGATTTGTAGTTGTGTTTGGGACTCAGACAGAACAGGCACTTAGTGTGCAAGCCCCTGTACAGAATTTGCCTACCGCTCTTGCACTTACCTCTCCTAGCTGACATCTAATAAGAGTTAATACGCAGTCCAAAAGTTAGAAAGGATCCCCAATGTGGCACTTATCTGAATCCAACAAGCAAAACTATATTACCAAATGACCAAATGATAACAGTCTATCGGGTGTGACTACCTACATTCAAGCTGGCAGTGAGATAGTCTGAGGACCTTGCACATATATCCTAATATTTACCCCTATACCTACTTTGTTGAAATCATCAGCTGGACATATGACCTCGGGAAAGTAAGCTTTGATACCCCAGACGGCAACCCATCTATTATGAATACTGCAACAGAGATTTCAGTCAGGAAATCTACTGTTGGATAGTAGAGATCACCAAAGTCAAGTGCTGATGACCTAGAGGAATTCATACATTTCTTGCATGAAACACAGGCTGGAAGAATAATAGTGAATGGGGACTTAAATTTATCAGAAACAGACTGGAATAACACTGATTCAACAACATTAGTAACAAAATTATTTACAAGTACATTCAGGAACAACAATTGCTTCAGATTATAAAAAAAAAAAAACTGCCAGGGTACGGAACATACTAGACATTGTTTGTGTTCCTACTACTTTATGTCAAGTTTTACCACTGCTGATGTGCAACGACCACAGTGTTATAAAGGTTATACTGTTGCTAGATAATTCTACCAAACTGAAATCTAAACCAATGCACAGAAGATTAATAACAGATTATGGAAGCAAAACATTCACTATGTAAAATTAACTGAAGTGATAAATTCAATGAAAAACTGCAGAAGGAATGTGGTGAGCTTCGAAATAGAAGTTATTTGCATGCAAAAAATCAAAAAAATATTTAACATCAGGATCCAGGCAGGCACACGACATTAGGAGAATATATTTCCATAAGGACAATATACTTGATTAAGGTGAGAGACAAAAAGTTTAAAAAATGAAAGAAAGGTTGAACTATAACTTAGAAAACTGAAATAAACAAGCTGGAGTGTGAAACAAGCGCAAGAAAATTTTGAAGAAAATTTATATAAAGATATTGAGCGTAACAGGAAACAATTTTACAGATAAACAGATGTGGTAGCAGGAAAAACATACACATTGATAAACCGTGTGCAGATTCTAAAATTTGTTCTCAGACAAAACAGGCTGTAGATATATTTACAAAATGTTATGCAAAGCAGATCGGCTCCATAAACGGGGTGATAAATTGTCCTTGTAACATCAAGGTAAACTCAGATACTGAAAACAAACTAGACTATACTGAAAAAGAACTACACAAACTGGACCCAAACAGAACACTTTGGCATGAACTTGCAGTACCATTATAACTGTTATTCATTAGGTCATTTAAAAATGGGGAAAGTCCTCCCAAAACCAGAGACATGCACATGTTAAAGCTATCTGTACGGGAAAGGGGAGAAGGACAAACCCAGAACAATACAGACCCATAAGTTTACTTTATATGTGGCACAATAATGGAGAAAGTTCTTTTGGATGAATTATTGCCAGAATTAGAAATGTTAGGACTTGAACCCATACATCAGCTTGTACATGTTGAGAATCTATCTAGGACATCGTGTTCTATAATGATATAGTAACAGCTATAAATGAAAAGTTGTGCTGTTAAGTAATTTATATAAATTTAACTTCAGCATTTGATATGGTCATACTCAAAACACTGATCAATTTTAATTTTGTTGCAAAACTTCAATAAAAAATGTTTGAACAAAAACATTGATCAATAAATTAGAACTATGCATTGATGTGCTCTTGATAAGATGTATAGCTGTATGGCTTACAAATAGGACATGGAAAGTATCACACAGCAAATGGAGAAGTGAACATCTTGGCTACAGTCAAGGTGTCCCCATAGGTTCTATCCTAAGCCCATACTTGTTTAGGTTGCATCTTTCAGATATATCTTTTTCATCAAAAGTGTTCTGCAGTTTGTATGCAGATGACTTAAAAATGGGTGAACTGATTACGTGTGTTAAAGATAGAGCATGTCTGAAAGAACTTGACTAAATTGACCATTTGTGCACAGGAGCAAAACATGCTGATTAATATACCAAAAACTAAGCATATGATATTTGGAGACATAAATTGAAAGGTGAATATTTAATACAGCACAAAGTGATTGAAACTGTAGATTGATTTAAGGACCTGGTTATATGAATAGATAAAGCTCAGTTTTTCTTACCATAACAACCAATTACTTAAGTTATAGAACTATAGGTTGCATACAACCTATAAAGTCTAGGAAATCAGAAATGATGAAATTTTTGAAATGAATGGTTTGTTAGTTACATTAGACCCAAACTTGAGTATGGAATAACAATATGGAAACCTTATAAGAAAAAACTAATAAGAAAACAATCACAAATAAATTAGAAAGTGTACACCAGAAATATACCAAAAGCATCTACTGTTATGAAAGTTTAAATTATTATGAAAGACTAAAATATCTGAATTTGTACACCATCTTATACAGACATTTAAGAGGAGACCTTATTCAGGTGCATAGGGCATAAAGAGACAACTACCTATGGGAATGTTTGGGGTTGTCAAAAATTGAGAGAGAATCATTAGACAACCCATGTAGAAGATTATACAGGAAAAAGTTGTTGTATACTAATTGGCTCTATGTGAGAGTAGCAGATACATGGAATAAATTACCAAATCACATTAAAAACACTAGCTTATATATTTTTAAGAACAACGTGGACACTTATGAGAATAGCTGTTTTGGTACATTGGCAGGCTAGAAGGGCATACTTGCCATGCCTGAATTATTTGTACGTATATATGCATTCATGTATGTATGCATGTATTATGCACGGCAAGAAATCTGCAAAAAGTTTGCACATTTGGAGGAATGGAAAAAAGCCTAGACTATAGTTGCTTGGGAGTTTGACAACAACTGACAGGAGATGGTGGGCCTGTCCATCCTGGCAGGGATGGAGTGCATGTTCCTAGTGGCATATGGGCAGTCATATCCATCCAGTATCTCCATTATTCCCCAAATGAGCAATGAAGTTCCCCAGTACAACTACGGACTCAGAAGATCACCAAAGCATTTGTATAGACGTGGTAGAATCTTCCAAAATTTTGTATTGTCTGCCCTACCAAAAGTTATTTTCGGCACAGTAGCAGATTCAAAACAGAAAACAAAACTGCTAGCTTTCATTATGGAATTAGTTAGCAAATGTACCTCAAAACCGCTCCATACGTGTAACTTGAAAATCTCTCGGGAGATGCTTTTGAGCTAAAAATAACTTTTAACTGAATCCACATTCAATAAAGCATAAATATCCAAGGCTGAAAGTCAGCACAATCTTTATTCAGTCTACAAAAAGATGACACACCAAATCTTTTTACATCCCCTTTAATAAACAGTTTTATCACATTAAAACACTTGGCCATATCAGATTTGGTTAGCACTACTGCCTTCAGATCTTCAGAAGAAGCTGCCTTGCTCTGTAGCACAGATGGATGGAGCCCTAACTATGATCCAAATGACTGAGGTTTGATTACTGCCAGACACTGGAGAAGTCAGGAAGGATAGGGTAGGAGTCAATGGTAATGGTCCACTCTCCACTTCAAGCAGGGGTCATCATGCACTCTTCCTAGGCTTCTTTGAGGGACCACTGCTCATATTGCAAAGAACAGACAGGGCTGTCTAAAGGTGATACCACTTGCAGAATAGAGAGGATGCCCTCTGCAAACCCACTACACAGCCCTCCACGGCACATTGCCAGGTGAGCGTCTGATATGGATTAAAAATGAAAACTACTCAAACCACCCCTCATGGCTGCTTGGAAGAAAACCAGGTCAAGTCTTACCTAGTGACAGGAACAAAGGTGCTGAATGAGTGGGAGGGGGTCAGATGGTCAACAAAAATTGGGAGTAGATGGTCTCAAAAATCTTCAGAAAAAGCTCTTCCTAAACTCAACTCATCAGTCTCTTTTTCAGTAGTTTAATATTTGCCAACTTACAACCAGCTGGCTGCCGTTACTGCCTTTCCAAATGACCATCTGCTCCACATGCCTCACTTTTAGCAGTTTCCTCTCTGCATTGCACCAGAGCTGTTCTGTTTCTCTGTCCAACAAATGTTAACTAAATAACCCCTTACTTCCACCCAACCAGACACCTGAACTACTCCAGCAGTTCTTTGTGTAGCTTTTCAAACTCCAACACCTTCCGTCATGTTCTCCAAAACTTTCTCACCATCTGCAAAGGGCAATTTGAAAAAAGCAAAATGTGAGCACGTATACTGCAAGAATCAGCAATGCTGTAGATAAATTTTCCACTGCCAACATACCACCCTGTCACTGGACTTACAAAATACTGACAAAATGGTTAAACAGACTTTATGGAAAGCTCAGCTGGATATAATAATATAACTATTCTTGAAAGCAGCCTAAGGAACTTACATAGATAGGTTTCAATGTTACAAAATTTCAGTGCTGCATCTCAAAGTTGGAAATCCATAGAGATGATTTTTTAGTACTGTGGATCTTGACGATTCCAGGAAAAAAGAAATAAAAAGAATGGCGTTTGGGAAACTCCCATATTTAGCCATGTGACTCTTGTAGTTACTAAACACTAAAAACATGTTTGGTATTACTGTTAGAATGATATATACTACCAGACTCACAGACAGGCCACAGGAATTCAGGATTAGTGATATCAAATCTACCTCAGGCCTCCGTGCTGGGACTACTTCTATTTGACATCTACTTCACAGAGGTAAAGGCTAATGTCAAGGGAATTTGGCTGACCAAGTTTGCAGATGATTGCAGATTGTGAGCTATCATACATTCCCCCAAGACACAAACAAATGAAAGGAGGTTTAACACAGACAAATGACTGCCGCCAAGGTCATGGATTGAAACTCAGTGCCAAGAAATGCATCATAATACCTTTTGGGAAAACTGCCACCCAAGCTAATTACTCCATTGGTAAAATACTCCTTAGAGATGACCCAGTAGTCAGAGATCTGGAAACATATGCAGATAGTAACCTGGCCTTTGACCAACATGTGGTCAAGGTAGTAAGAAAATCATTCTATGGTACCCAGCTTGTAAGCAAGGGCATGGCATCCAGGTCCAATGAAGTCATAATGCCACTTTATTTGGCCCTTATTAGACCCATCATTGTCTATAAAGCCCCCTTCGGCATGTACCTGACCAGACATGTAGCAGTTGGAACACCTACAAAGGTTCTTTATCAGGAGAATCCAGGTTATAAACACAATGTCCTCTCTGGATCATCTTAAAGTCCTATCTCTATATTCAGTCTCCTACAGGTGATCTATGCCTACCATATGAGGCATCCTTCGATTCAGCTCAACCATTTCCAAGGATTTAAATTTTGCTTGTGATATAAGACACACTGGTGAAACAGATATATGTTTCAGAGGAACCTTATGCTCTGGAACAGGCTCCCCATCCATATGAAGCAGAGTCCATCCCTAACCCTATTTAAATGTAACCTTGGCCAATGGATGGGAAATCAGAAATTCACCCCAGATCTGGCTCCCTTGTTTCTGATGGTTTAATTTCTCCAAGTCTTTTGGGTTTCTAACACCATGATGGGAATTAAAGTTCATGAAATTAGTATTGTTACAATCTCTGATGTTAGCCAAACATGCTCTTTGCAGCATCAACAATGTTCTCAGAGTTGACACCTTCTGCAATTCATATGGAGTTACATGTATTGGTAACATATCTAAATATGACTGCAAATTGTTTTTATGAGAACCACTGCTCCTACTACTATTGCAAATGTCTTTGTATCATTCTTCCACATTGCCCTCATTTCTACCTGCAAATCCTGTTATTTTATGATTTTGTGTCTCTCCTTACATAAGACACTGTAGTCAATGGGCAGTTTCAGTGATCAATGTTACTTTTGCCTTCTTTTCATGGACTACTATATCCGGTTTTCTCGCATCTATTTTTTGAACTGTTGGTAATGGGAGATCCCATGTGATATAAACTTTATAATTTTTTACAATATCATAAAGCTTGCACAATCCTAAATACAGCAGTCTTGCCACATTATTATGCCTTTCAGTATACAGGCCTTCTGCCATTAGTGTACCACACCCAGCAATAAAATGTGCGACTGTTTCCATTCTGTTTCTCAAAAACTCCATTTGTTTGTTTCTCTTATATGTTCAATGGACTTTGTAAACCAACATTTATACAGACCACTACACTGGGTCACCAATATCAACCTTTCTTCTTTTAATTTAAATTCACTTCTCCTTAACCATTTCTACATTAGATCCTGATCGACATAAGGTTGTTTCAGGAGTTTTCTGTACTTGCAGCTATATTTATGCATTTTCCACATTTCTTTCCTTCTCAGCTGATCTTTCACCTTATATTTTTTTTTGTTTTTTTGGCACATTCAGTTGCTGCCTGATTTTTATTTACTTCTGGTTTGATTTCCATTCCCACCTTACACTGATATGCTTCTGCTAAACTAAGCAGGAAACTCATCTTAGACTTGTTCTCCTCATGTTTTAAAATGTTCCTTATGTTTGGATCTTGTGAGGTCAGCAGATATGTATGCAGTCCTATGACTGCAGATCTACACATATAATCAGTTTTGAGGAGTCCCATGCCTCCTTCAGAATGGGGAATATATAATATTGGTATACATGGATTTTTATACATCATTTGATAAGCATTTTTCTTGTTTTCCTGTCTAACTGATCCAATACTTTTTAGGGCCAGTTAATCACATCAAAACTGTAAGCTAAAACAGGAAGAGCAAATTGGTTTATAGCTTGGAGTTTTGTTCCTGGATGTCAGAGCTGTTTTCTGTATTAATGTTAGTCTTCTATAATATTTCTTACAAAGTTTTATTTGCACTTGTTCATGTTTTACTAAAATCACACCAGTGGTTCGCTAACAACACATACAATGAACAGAATCCAATACACCTAATAGCAAACCATGACAAGGCAAGAAGGGAATAAAATCAAATACAGGTTTATTGAGATATGTTAGCACTTTCGCAGTATTAAAAACTGCTTCTTCAGACAATTAATTCAGTCACACACTACATCTAAATATTGCCGCTCACATATCAATCATCCAATCAGAAATTAAAAACAATTACTCAATAAAGCACCATGGCAATGCTATTACAATGTTAAAAGGGAAATACCCTACATAGATAATACAGTTTAAATAATGTAAATGAATATATAGGAATATAAAAAAAATATATATATATATATATATATATATATATATATATATATATAAAAACAATAAATGACTGCCTATAAGTCGGACATTATATTATACATATGTACATAAGCACATACAGACATATAACCCTATACTGAAATCTCTACATCAGTACAAATCCAGATTTTCACTTGAGGAAAATTCTGGCTCTAAGGGCAGGTTTCAAGGAAATTTTCTCATTCAAGTCTTTACCAACATCAGCTCTTTATCTAATAATCCATCTAACCTCTGATGTTTCAGTTTTCAGATTATTAACGTAACCACCACGTTCACTAACATCAATCACTTCCATAACTAAAAACCTAAAAAAGTTGGTTGATCCTAATTCTAAAACATGTCTAGCTAAAGCATTGGTCTCATCATTTCTCCTAATGGCATAGATGTGTTCCCTAATCCTATCTCTAAACGTCCTGTTGTTTTTTCTTGCATAAAATGCGGAACATAAACCACAAATCGTTAAGTAAACTATATTTTGGGAATCACAGCTAGCTATAGCTTTAAATGTAAATAACTTGCCATTATCTGGATGTTCAAACTTCAATGACATGTCAATATAAGAACAATAATTACATCTATTTCATGGAGATGTGCACCCAATAGAGAGGACACTCCTCTTGCTCCTAGTATAGCATAGCAGATGTTTCAAGGACTTCCTGTTCTTTTATATAAAATTGGGTACTTCACCTACTATATTTTTCATATCTGAATTACTGTTCAAAAAAGGCCAATGTTTCTTAACACCAGTTATTAAATCAACATTACTAGTGTAAAAAGTAAAAATGTTAATGTTTTATTGTTGCTCCATCAATTCCCAAGTATTTATACACACCCTCCTGCTAAAGTTCTTTTATACCACATTCATGTCCCAGACTAATATTTTCTTGGTGCCTCAGCTTTCCTGTCTTAAAGGTTGTTTTTGCACATTTATTAAGACCAAATGACATTCTTACATCATCTGAGAAAGTTTTGATTACTTGCAATTGTGCTTTCAGTTCCTCATCTGACGAACTATGCAGTTTTAAATCATCCACAAAAAGAAGATGTCTTTGTACTTTTCTGTTTTCTGTGATCCAAATTGTAGCCATGACCTAATATGTTAAGTAGATAGACTAATGGGTTAAGTTCAAGACAAAAGAGCAGCAGTGACAAAGAGTCACCCTGAAATATCCTTCTTTGATTTTTTTATCCCCGGGATAATAATTTGTCCTTTATCATGGCTTTGCTGCAAAGTGGTTTGCCACTGTTTCATGGTCACTGTAACGTAATCGATCAATACAGAGAGTATCTCATACATGAATGTGGGATGCTGTCAAATGCTTTTCTGTAGTCTCTCCATGCCATACTTAAATTCTTCTGTTTTTAAACTTCTCCATTATGACTATTTAACAACAAATGATCCTTTGCTCCATACAACTTTCTTTTGTTACCCTTTTGTTCTATTGCCATGATTGAGTTTTCTTCTAAGTGACTATGAACTCTATCAGCATCAGTTCTAGTGTATAGCTTATACATCGTAGGAAGGCAAGTTACTGGTCTATAGTTTTTAGGATATCTTGTAGGTTTACTCTTAAGGAGTATCATTTCTCCAGTTAAGCAGGTTGCCATCTGTTTATGGTGCGCATATAAATAATTCTTAGTCACAGCTAAATCTTCATGTAAAGATTTTAATACGTTTAGCCAGAAGTTAAGTACTGCATCTGGGCCTGGGGTTTTCCAATTAGGAGCTTTTCTTAATTTTGTTTAAGTTTTTCTGGCCATTACTTCATCCCATTTTATATCCTGCATGTCTGAACTTCTTATTATTTTACTACTTTTATCTATTCAGCAGATATTTCTCCAAAATGTGTCTATTTCTTGTTTTGTTTTCTGTTTTTTTTATGAGGTTTATATTCCTTTTGCCTTGCTTTGTAATTCTTTATAAAAATGTTTTGGGGTCATCAATAAATTGCCAGTTTTGTTCTTTTTCATTATCTTTATCTGCATACATTTTTTTTTTGCCTGTGCTGATATCTTTAGTTTATTACTTGCAATAGTATACAACAGATCCTGGTCTGTTCTGATACTGTGCATTGTTTTTATCACTTCTATCCTTCTATTTCTGTAGATCTGTTCCCTCTTATGCACACTTCTAATAGTGGCATTTCTTGTCTTAACTGCTTTATAGTTATCTCTATTTGATACCATCACAATGGCATTTGATTTCTCCCTTTCCTTTCCTTTAAAGCCCTATGTTTTTGTGGTAAGACTTTATCTGTAATTAATTTAGCTACACAGTAATGTATCCTATTTACTTCTGTTACACTGCATGAATTTCTAAGAACAATCTTAACTACTGTGTTCATTTGCTTTATAAAGCTTCTAACATTTTAGGTCTTACTGACTTTCTGTAATCTTATTTCTTCATTGGGCTTAATATGTCTATCAAGCTCTATTAAATCAAGCAACTCTTCCCTTAGATCATTTTCTTCTAAACTAAGCATTCTTTGCTCTCAGTTTCCTGCAAGCATTCTACAAAAAATTCCAGAACATATTCCTGTGCCATATTCTCTTTCCTAACAGAAAGAGGCAGATAGCAATGCACAAACTACTCCCCACACATATAACTTCTAGAAACTTCCTAATGTAGTCCCTCCTAATAAATGCCCATAATATACAGAGACACAACTAATTGCTTGGGTAGGCTTAAAAGGCCCTGGTGGTTGTTAACCTAATATATGCATATAATCATACTTATCAACCTCTTAGCACAAGAAATCCGGACAAAGCCAAATATAATGGGGGGACAAAGGCTCAAAAATACGGACAAATTTTAAATATTACTTGTATAAACATAGAAAGTTGCTAGAATAAAAGTTTTAGTGTTACCATGCATTTTCTGAATGATATGAAGTCTGAAATATAAACATGTGTCATTATTTAGTGAACACACGTTTTATGAGGAACAAACCAAAAATATGTGGCAAAAATCTGGGCATTCTGTGAAAACCAAGGGCAGTAGTGATGTGTATGTATGTATGTATATACTTGTGTGTGTGTGTGTGTGTGTGTGTGTGTGTGTGTGTGTGTGTGTGTGTGTGTGTGTATATGTATATGTATATATATATATATATATATATATATATATATATATATATATACATACACACACATACATATACAAATACACACACACTTTACTCCTTGAGATGAACCATATGAGAAAGTAAAGGATGAGTCAGGGTTTAATTTTAAAATGAGATGGAATAGATGGTAAGGTAATAATGAGAAGAATAAGGCTTCCTACTGTGACAGAAAAGGTCCAAATTGTGAGTCTCACAACTAAGTAAGGGATTGTTGCACTTTGGGTTAAGGGAATACAGTGAAGTAGCAGTCTCAGACTTAGTGTAGGTATACTCGTTTTCATACAATTGGTTTCCCTCTTCCAGAGAAACAGCTGCAGTCCTCAAACTTTTTACATAAACCCACAAACACTAGGAGGACAGCTACTTTGGAATTAGTAACATCTTTTGTAGGTCACAGAAAAAACAGTGTCTTACACATGTCTTAGTATAGCATAATGCATTATAAGAAAGAAGTGTCATTCCTCTTCACAGATCCTATCTGGACTACTGCTATGTAGTTCTGCAGACCTGAACTCTACAAGAATACAAAAAGAATGGTAGTAGTAAATAGACATCAACTATGATAGTGTACGACTTTTATGAAAACTACAACAGAGATACACAGGTGACTCCATGCCACTGTGAAAAACTTGTGTAAATAACCTAAAGACAGGTAAGTGAGAGGCAATGCAAATTTGAAAAAAATATTAGTGGTTATTATTGAATACATGGGGAAAATATAAAGTCCTCATGAAGGATAAAATACCCGTCAACCTCCAAGTATTAAAGTCACAGCACTAGGTTTTGAAAATTGTAGCAAAATGTCACAAAGAAAACAACTTTTAACGTTCCTTAGATACTAGACAGTTTACAGTTAGTAATAAGGTATCTTTGTATAAGCTTTGGTCATCTGCTTAATAATGTATCTACTTTTGAAGAACTGTAATTTTGTAAAGAAAATTGATAAACATAAGAAAACACCGGTAAATTTGACAGTAAAAGTAATATAGCTACTTATGAATCATAAGGAGGTGGGTCCAAGATCAGCATTCTTCAGGACATATTGCAGGGAATAGACAAGAGTATCAGCTTCATCAGTGATAACACAAAGGTAAGTATAAAAGGTTTTAGAACAAAGCAAAATTGCAGTTAAAGGAGATTTGGTGCATGACTAGGTAGCACTGCTCTGCAATGCAAGGATAATGGGGAGTTGCAAGCAGAGATGCAGGAGGGGAGCAGAACACTGGTAGAATCACAGAAGCATGGGCCAGTAACGAGATGCTCTGGTTTAGGTTATTCAGAGAAACAATCAATATAAAACAGGGCATCATATGTGAATTCAAAGAAGAAGACACCAATCTAAGAACAGAGAAAGGAAGACAGCAGAGACAGAACATACGTAACGTGCCCTTGCAGTTAAGTTACAGGAAGATAAGGCTGAGCTTGTGGATCCAGATACATCCAAGGAAAAGGGTAAGACACTGGGGGACAGAATAAAGGAAGTGGGTAGCAGAAAGTAATACTCATGTGGAAAATGAATATGCTAGAAGTAGAATGGCAGATTCTGAGCTCCAGGACAAGAAGCATTTAGAGTAAGGGGAAAAGAAAAAACAAAGGCAAATATGACATAGTAACCATGAAATTTCTGTACCTCAGAGTTGGGGGAATATTCTATGGTGCTGTATATTTATTTATGTAGGTTTATTATGGTAAGTTCGAACCGACCCCATCGAATGATGGGATCGTCGACCCACGTCCGCGAAAATGACCATGTCAAATTCCGACACTGTCGAAATACGACTCGACTTCAACCTCGAAACTGGCTTCAACATGGGTCAAGATAGAGGTGAGATTCATACATAGACAATGTTGCTGCTCGGCCTCCGGACTTCGACTGAAGTGGGTTAGACCGAACCCACTTCGACCTTACCATAGTAAACCATTTATGTGTATGTTTATAAATAATGTGTATATATATATATATATATATATATATATATATATATATATATATATATATATACACACACACACACACATATATATTTCCTAGTGTAACTACACTGAGGCTAAGGATCACAATTCTGGTCATCAGGATTTCAACAGGAAAGTGTTTATGTATACATGTTATTATGTATACACATTATGTACATTATTGTACATAAATTATATATCACTCCAATAAAGTGTAGTTTGTTCAGCACTCTCCAATACAAAAAAATAGCAAATCTTTTTTTTTTCCTGATAGTCTCTTCATACCCTCACTTTTACACAAGTTGCTGTGGTCAGTGACAGAATAGCTGAAAAACACAAACAGAAAAGTGAAAGTCCTGTATTTTCTGCAACAAAAGATCTTCCTGATCCATGCCCATTCACTTCAACAGCAGGACTGGTAGCCACAGGAATAGGTCACTCAGCACCTTTAAGACTCACCCATAATGCACCATATAACCATATTTCCTTCACAGACTTTCCTCCCCCATATAGGGGATTTCTCTTAAGATGGGATTGTGGGTGGGTATATTGAAGTGAACAGGCATGGATCATGAAGGTTTAATGTTATGGTAAGTATGTAACTTTCATAGCTCACATAACCCAGCCACTTCACTTCAATGGCAACACAGAGTCCCTATTTCTCCATTTTGGGTAGCATCACTACATTATACCATAAAGAAAGTACAGGTGTGTAAAATCTTACCATAACAATGAATGTCCTTGCCTTCACTGCTGCAGTATTCTTAACAATATAGGAGCCCTATCGTGAAAGCCCGACGTCTGGCCAGTCTTCCAAAGACTTCTGAATTTAAAAGGTAAGCTGAATATCACCATATGCTCCCTGCATAATGTAGGGCATAAAGATGACATTCAGGCTTACCAAACAGAACTGATTGCCTCAGGAGGAACAGCAATCTGGAATCCAAGAGGTAACGTGTACATCCGAGAAGGTAAAGAACTAGGGGGATGGAGGGAGGGACTGAATACTGCAGCAGTGAAGGCAAGGAAATCTACATCCTTAAATGCACTGCTGCAGCATTCTTAACAATACAGGAGAGTACCAAAGCTCAAGAGGAAACTTGGGAGGAGGAAATGCCAGAAGAGTCCTCTAAAAAAACATGAAGAACTGAACTAGAAAAAACGGCCTTATTTCTAGAGATACCATCCAACTTGTAGTGCTTGGTACAGGTATGCACAGAAGTCCAGGTAGCTGCTTCAAGAATAGAATTAGTGTCTAAGCCTTTGAAAAAAGCACCAGAAGAAGCCACAGCTTTAGTAGAATGAGCCACGATTGAAAAAGGAAAGCTCTTCCAATGAAAGTGTAACAAAAGGAAATAGTCTTAGAAACCCAAGAAGAAACAGTCTGCTTGGATACAGCAAGCCCCAAAGATCTAGGATGAAAAGAAACAAATAACTGATCAGATTTTCTGATAGCTTTGGTCATATCCAAATAAATTCTAAGTTGCCTATGCATGTCCAAAGTATGCAGCACCCTCTCACTGTCAGTTTGGGGGGAGGGGAAAAAGTAGGCAGATTAATACACTGATTAAGTGATAGCTCATTAACCATCTTTGGCATAAAAGAAGGTTAGTGTGCAAGGACACTCTGTCTTCATGAAAACAAATAAGGAGGACAAGCCATAAGTGCCTGCAATTCAGACACCCATCTAGCAGAAATAATCACTAGTAACAGAACAATCGTCCGGGAACATTGTTACAAGGAAGCTGAAGCAGCAGGCTCAAAAGGAGCCTGAGTCAACCTCTCCAAAACAAAATTAAGATCTCAGGGAGGAGGAATAGGCTTCCTTGGAGGTCTAATATTAAGGACACCTTTAAGAAATTGTCTCACCTCAAATCTAGCAGCTAAAGGAGGAGAAAAAGGCAGGCAAGCAGATATAGCTGATAGGTGGGCCTTAATAGAAGAACAGTCCAAACCAGCACCGAACAACTCACACAAATAACAGAGAAGCAAAGGAGCATCCATAGTAAGTTGGTCCAGGATACAAGGGAGACATCAAAAAGAAAATCTCTTCCGTTGAGATAAGTAGAATTTCCTACTTGTAGGTTTCCTGGCCTCCTGCAGGACTTGCAGCACATCCTAAGAAAAAAAGGTGTCTATATGAGTAATCAAAATCCTGTCACACACAGTGTCAGGTGAATCATGGGCAGATGGGGATGGATAAGTGATCCCTTGTCTTGTGTGATTAGATCCACCCTGTGAAATAACTTGTGAGGACTGCTTCTGGCTAAATGCAAAAGAGGGAACCAGTGCTGTTGCGGCAGAAAGGGAGTCACCAACAAGATTTTGGGACCATCCTGTTGGATTTTGAACAGGACTTTTGGAACGAGAGGAAAGGGAAGAGAGTGCATAAAGAAACACCCCCTTCCAAGATATTGGGACCATCCTGTTGGGTTTTAAACAGGACTTTTGGAATGAGAGGAAGGAGAAGAGAGTGCATAAAGAAACATCCCCTTCCAAGAGAATGAGAGGGCATCCACCTTTCATACCAGAGGACCTGGGACTCTGGCACAAAACAGTTGTCTGTTCCGAGGGTAGGCAAACAGATCTACTTGAAGAGTACCCCACTAGTGGATAATGTCCAGAAACACATTCATGTGAAGCAACCATTCGTGACACTGAGTTAAGAACCTGCTCAGAGTGTCTGTCACAATGTTCTGCCTGAACAGTCACTTGACAGCAAGATCCCATACCAGGACAGCCAACTGGCAAAGAAGATAATATCTCGTTCCATCCTGCTTGTTGATACACAACATCACTGTGGTATTGTCTATGAGTACCTTGAGAGGCCCTGGAGAAAAGAGAGACTAAAAGGCCTGAAGAGCCAGCAGAAGGGCTCTCATCTCTTTGAGACTGATGTCCTCCTCCTGCTGACGAGACGACCACACCTCCTGTACATTTAGGAAGCCAAAAGTCCCCCCCCCATCCCATGTCTGAGGCATCCATGAACAATTCCTGAGAGGGAAGATGTAGATGAAAAGGGATCCCTGGTCATAGACAACTGTTGAATCCACCAGAGAAGTTCCTGACTGAGGCAAGGAAGAAGAGGAACTATAAATTGTAGAGAATGAGCATGTTGAAGCCACAGTGATTTCATAAACCACTGAAACTTTCTCATATGAAGTTTGGCCACAGGGAGCATTGGAATGGTGGATGCCATGAAACCCAGGACTCTCTGAAACTCCCTGGTGGTAATGGAAGCCAGAGGAAGAAGAGTATGAAAGAAAGAAATGAGAGTTAAATCCTTTAGAGGGGGCAGGGATGCAAGCATTGGCACAGTCTGAATCTTGCAACCCAGAAAAACATGATCCTGAGAAGGAGTCAGTGAAGACTTTTTGAAATTTACAGTCAACCCAAGGCTGTGAAGAAGGGATATGACAAAATGAAGATTTTTTAAAACGGTCTCTGGAGAAGACACTTGAATCAACAGGTCATCCTTGTAAGGAAATATTTGGATCCCTTGAAGTCTGCAAAAGGCAATCATAGTAGCAAGGCATTTGATGAACACCCTTGGGGCAGTAGAAAGGCCAAAGTGCAAAGCAGAGAACTGAAAATGCCAGGAAGCAAAAGAGAAATGCAAAAACCTCCTGAAAAGAGGATGGATCCGAATATGGAGATAAGCATTCTTGAGATCTAGAGACACCATATAGGCCCTGAGGGAGCAACACAGGAAAGAGAATCTGAAGGGACAACATCCAAAAGGAAGGCACCTTTAGAAAAGTGTTTAGATGAGAGAGGTCTCGAATAGGTCTCCAAGTGCCCTCTTTTCTGGACACTAGAAACTGTTGGGAGTAGAACCTTTCTCCTTTTGGGACAGAGGCACCTCTTGACTAGTACCCCAACACAAGAGATCTTGAAAACCCTCTGGTAAAAAGGGAAGATGTTCCCGATGAGACTGAGGAATGACCATAAAAGGAGGACAGGATTTCCACACCATGAATTACCCTTGACGAATGACTGGCCGAAGCCAAGAATCCTGAGTGATCTGAAGCCAAACCAGAAAAGAAAGAAAAAGGCGAAGAGAAGAAGTAGTGTGTTTGAGGGGGGATGGACAGTCATACAGTTCCTGGTTAGTCCAGAAAGGAAGTCCTGAAAATTGAGTAGCCTTAGCAGGAGGAGTCAGTTTGCCACTCTTCTTATCTTTAGTAGAAGGATGGGACTGCCTATGAGCAAAGGCAGGCTTAGCGGGGTAGTTTCTCTGAAATTTAGGCATAGGAGAAACAAATGCATGTTTAAGCTCATATAAGGCCTTAACCTTATCCTGAAGGGACTTAATACAGTAACAAAAAGAGCAAACAGGCATAGGAAGTCACTGGAGAATAAAAATGCATGAAACTGGCAGAAGACGGATACAGATAAACATGCCAATGGTGTAAAAGATACATTCAGACTGGCGGCAAAGAAGTTCTGTTTTTGGTAAGTCTGAACATCACCTGTATGCCCTACGTTACGCAGGGAGCATATGGTGACACTGGACATACCTTTTAAATTCATAAGTCTTTGGAAGACTGGCTGGACATTGGGCTTCCGTGGCAGTGAATCCTATATCATTAAGAATACTGCAGCCATTAATGTAAAGACATTGGTAGTGCTAAACGCCAAAGGTGGATCAGGACCTTGGTTTGGTTAATGGCCCACAGAGATAATTTTGTGCGTTTATTTCTGCAAATTTTCTTGTAGAAGGCTTTTGAGCAGCAGTGAGGATCTGATTCTTCCTAAGAGGGTAAGCAAGGTCCCTGGCCATGACTGAAACTAAAAATACTACGCAGTTATTCTGAGAGATTTGAGGTCCAAGTGATGCTTACCTAATGGTTGGAATAAAAGACCCTTCAAAGGTCCAAAGAGAAGATGTTTCTCCTGAAGGTGAAGCTACAACAAGAGAAACCATATTTGTCTGGGTCTTTACAAGGTTATAAAAATTACTTTTGCCTTGCACTGTCTGGCATTATGTAGAGATTTCATTATAAGCAAAAACAGGAGAAAGGCATAAAAAAGTCTCAATGGCCACTAACATCCTGGGAAGTCTGTCTCTGTACAGGAAAGAGAAATAGCTACTGAATTATGCATTGTTCAGAGAAACAAAGAGGTCAAAGGAAAGCTTTCCCCAGATATAAAGAAAATGGTGCAAGCCACTGACTGACTGATAAGACCATTCAAGAGACACCACTAAACACTGGCTCAGCTTGTCTGCTACTGATCTGGCTTGAAAAGAGACGTTTATTGCTTTCAGAAAGTGATCAGTCAACACAAACTGCTCTTAACCTCATGGTCTCTTGACACAAGGGATAGAAATGAGTTTTCCATTACTCGCTGAAGTACTAAACCATTGTCATGTTGTTGCAGTGAATAACATTGACAATCTAGAAAAAGGAGGACCTGTACAGCAAGCAATGTAAGGAAGGCTGCCCTCTACCATAGTACAATGTGATATGCACACAGGCCTGTTCTTGTGGACTTGTCCCTTGTACTGTCTGCTACAATAATGTCTCATCTCAAGGCACAAGCATCGGGAGTAACTGTCACACTTGAAAGTGGTAAAGAACTCTGTTGAGAAAGATTGGAAGAAGCCATCATAGCAACAAATGCTGAAAACAAACCTGTGAGAATTGTACATACTGAAATACTAGATCCATGTTCTGGCACCATATAACCCTGAGTGTCCAATGAAGAACCCTCATGCAATATCAGACAAATGGGAATAGGAAAACTGACGCTACCAAGGGAATAAGTACCTTGCAGCAGGAAATAGATAGGGATTTAATGCCGGATTTAAATTTCAAACTTCTGTCTAATGGAAGGCTGATAATACAAGTGATTGTCTTCAGGTGGAAGCCGATGAACACCTATTTTTAAATTAATTTGCTTAGCTAAGGTCATTAAGCCTGTATTAGTAATTCTGATACACAGCTGAATTGCTTAACCCTAGTTTCATTCTAATGTACTGAGAGTATGTCAGGCTAGTTCAGGACTAGTGTTTGCACAAAGACAGTTCCATGCTATCAGTTCAGAGCTAAGGGTCTAATAGTTTTTTACTCTCACACACTCTATTCAAGTTGTGTTGTTAAACACAGTGTTTGTTGTTACCTACCCCTTATGATAATTTGACAACATAATTCCCTCACTTTCCCAGTTTACTGGCTGTTGACATTAAACACACAAGTATCATTTTGCAAAGTCTCCCCCTTAAACTCTTCACCAGGCTAAAATACCTTTGATAAAATTGCTTAATACTGAGTGTACTGATACTGCTTGCACTGATTTTAGTGTTAAATTATAGAGTTATTATAATTAGTTTATTGGTTCTTTTTGGTGGCGGAAGGTATCCAGGCTAGTTTTTTGTATTGAACTTTAAATACTCAATAGCAAATCCACCCAAATATTATCCTATACAAACCAAACTCCATGCAGCTATAGTCACTCCTACCCCCAAAGTCATTTCTTTCAAAACCATGGACCAGCACTTACCCACAACTTCTGCAGCCAGCTTGACACAGATGGTTATTTTGAGACAGTGTAAGAATGGTCTCATGCTGTCTGATGATCGTCTGTTACTCAAACAGCATAACAACGTGTGACAGATGAACATAGATAATGTCTTTAGAAGCAAAAATCTCACACACAGTAAACTTGGTTACCAAAATCATTAGAAGTAAACCACACACCAAACCTCACCAAGACCATCACAGTACACATAATGCATCACATGAAGTTCTAAAGATCAACTTGCCTAAACCTAAAAGACCTCCAAAACACAGCCACAAAGCACACTGAGCAATTAATCCTACCTCCTCAGACAACACAAGAAGTCCCAAAGTCATGGATATTGAGTCCATAAGACAGGTGCTGACCCAACAAAATATTCCTCTTATAGGTGACTCAATTGTAAAACATACAGATGTACCTCTTATCAAGCTGAACAAGGAAAGAGGGATGGTTAGCTGCTTGTCTGCTGCCAAGATCAGACATACAACACATGCAGTCAACTCCTTGAAACAAGTCCCAACATGACTCTGCCATAATGCATACCGGTGTCAATGACTCGACATGTACCTCCCTGAATTATATGAAGAGAGATGCAATGGAGCTCTCAGACTATGCGTCCCAAGCAGGTAGGAGCTTATCATTGAGAAATATTCCACCTTCTCAAAGGATGATGCCTCAGTATGAGCAAAAAATAATTGACTTCAATAAGTGGATTAGTTTTTGGTTTATTTCAAAGGGGTCCAATATTTGTCTGCCTGTCTTCACTAGGTTTGGTCTGCATCTGTCACCTTTCGATTATTGGCAAAGTCATTGCCCACCCCACAGAGCTTTTTTCGGCAAGATCAACCTGAAAAACCTACCAACATAACAAAACAAGCAAAGGAAAATATGAAGGTGTTACAGAAGAATGCTAGGATCCTAAACAAGAAAATCTACTCCCTACAAGTCCTTCTCACCGGACATTGACGTCTGTGTAATGGTTCAAAACAGCGGACATCTGTGCAGGGCTATAAGCCTTACACACATTTAGACCAGCTACTGTGCAAGAGGGGTAAAAGGTGGAGGTGTATCAATCTTCATCCATAAGAGACTCAAATCAACGCTGGTAAAGCAGCATGATGCACTAAAGCTTTTTCACATCCAAATAACCATCAGAAAGTTCTCATACCATATATTAGCTAGCTACAGAACTCCCTTTATGACCAAAGAAAGCTACAATGCCTACCTACAGAAACTAGAATCACTCAGTATTAAACCCAATACCTTTTTCCTAGGTGATCTAAACTATCAGTTCTATATCATTTCAGCGAAGTGACAGTTCAGCAAACGGCATTTCATCGGAAATGCCGTTCACTGAAATCTGCTCTTGTGGGCAGCTGCACCCCCCCCCCCGCTAATTATATATACCAACTCCAATATCGCACTACAGTGGGGAAATGGCAAATTTCCCGATCCTCACTCTGCCACAGTCTCAGTATGAACAGTTCGACGAATGGCATGTTCAATATAAGTGAACCGAAAATGCCGTTCACTGAAATGAATTTTTGCTGAAGTGATATACACCCAAACTATCCAACTATAGACTGGGAAACCTACACCACCACTAGTGCACAAGTGCAGAGATTCCTGAATTTTATCAATACAAATGCCCTGGAACAATTAGTCAGAGTACCCACTAGGGGGAACAACATCTTGCATTATGTCCTTACTAATAAGGGGTCAACTTGCACCATCCCTTGGATACCTTCATCACTTATGTCTGACCATAAAAATGTGTCCTTCAAAATAAAAGTGAAACCAAAGATTCCTTCCACCCAAGGTACCTTTAGAAATTTCTCCAAGACAAACTACCTACTCCTAAGTAATTAAATGGCAAGCTTCAAATCCCCACCAAATGCAGTTAATTCCACTGAAAATGCAGACATGTTACACCACCACACTATACCAGCAAATAAATAGCTGCATAGATGCAGATGTACCTTGCAGGAACAAGTACAGGGCAAACCCCAGAAACAAAAGCACATGGTGGAACTACCAACAAGCTTTACAACAAAAATAAAATAGAATTTTGATCAAAAGTGGAAAAAGTAAGTCTCAGAATGATACAGCTGTCATCACTGACATAAACAAATAAAACCCATGAGCTTAATATATACCAAAGCTAAGACTGAGGCTAAAATAGCCATTCAAGCTACAGATTACCTTTTTTTTTTCGTTTTAGTTATGCTTGTAATCTCAAAGGCACAACACAGTAATGTGATGAGCTAATTGTGAACGATGTTACCTACACTAAGGCTGAAGATATAGCAAACATACTGGCAAATAAACTCGTCTCAAAGTTTAACTCTCTCACCCCCTCCGTCTATCCTACAAGATATATCTGAAACCTGAATCGCCTCCAACTATCACACAAGACAAAGTCATATATGCACTCTTAAACCCTAAACATACTGCATCTATGTTTCCTGACAATACTGCTGGATGCATCTTAAAAAGTATGATGAATGATTTAGCCATCACCTAACACTGTTCTACCTCAGCTCTACACAGGTTTTGGAATCAAGCAAAAGGAGAACAGCCACAGTCATTCACCTACATAAGGGAGGACCATCCACAGACCTAGGCAATTGCAAAGCCATAAGTGTGACCAGTCTTACATGCAAAATCATGGAAAAGACTTAACATAGAACTAATCAATAAGCTGCTGCTGCTGACAATGAGAACCTCCCAACACTGGACTAGTCTCAGTTTGGATAGGACAGGTCATGCTTACTGAACTTGGGTGACTTTTTTTGAAAAGGTTATCAAAGCAAAGGATGAAGGTAAACTGTGCATACTGCATACCTCAAATTGCCGAAAGCTTATGACACAATCCCTTACTAAAGTATAGTAGAAAAGCTAAATAACTTGGGAAAATAAGGGAAATGTGGTCGAGTGGTGTTCAAAAGACATGCGTAGAATGGGCGTGCCTTTGTTGAAGGTTGGGCGTCGAGCTGGCACCTCAGCAACGTAAAACTCTACTGCCAATCATTATCGGAGTTCCGCTGTGGTGACCCCTAGCCGGGAAAAGCCGAAAGAAGAACAACAACAACTTCCCCAAAGAGAAAAGTCACTAGTGGATTCCTATAGGGTTCTGTGCTGGGATTTCTTTTGTTTCACATCTACTTCTCCGAAGTAAAAGCCAATACCCAAGGGCTTTGGTTGACTAAGTTTTCAGATGACTGCAAGCTAGAAGTAGTTGCTGAATCCCCAGATGATTTAGCTTTAAGATTTATCCCAAATAAATAACTAGTGACAAAACCATGGACTGAAACCAACTGCCAAAAAATGCATTATTGTATTCTTTGGGAAGTCACCTACCCCGGGTTTCTAAGACACTGAAAATACGCCCTTAACAGTTCACCAAATTGTTTGGTATTGGGGAACCTGTGTGGACAGTGACTTAACTTCTGACCAACATTTGTCCATTGTCATAAGAAAGTACTATACTACACAGCTTATTAACAAAATGATTGTGTCTGGATCTAGGGATGTCACTGTCCCACTTTATTCTGCCATCATTATGAAAATCACAGAGTATAATACAACCTTTGGAATCTATTTGCCTAGACACGTGCAACAACTGGAATGCCATCACAGATACCTTACAAAAAGTATTCAAGGTCTAAACAATATGTCCAACATGGACCAACTAAAAGCCCTGACACCATGCTCAATATCCTATGGACTGCAAAGAGGTGACTTATGTCTGACATGAGTCATCCTCACACCAAACACTGATGGATTTACTGCACATCAGCAAATCAAATGGCATCAGACATACTTGGTCTAGGAATCTAAACCTCTTCTGTAACATCAACAGAAAGGTTTGGAGGGACAAATACATCTCTCAGAGGATACTACTCCTCTGGAAAAGACTCACCATCCACATAAAACAAAGCCCATCCCTATCCATATTCAAGCACATCTGGAAATTGCTTCTCTTCTTAACCAAAAACTGCACACTCCTTTGGCTTTCAGAAAAGATTTTCTGAAGTTTGGAAAACTTTACACTAACAGTTACTAGCATCATATCTTCCTGTTTGCTCTTCTGCAGATGCTCTTTCATCTGGACCCCAAACAAGGATGAGCAGTCATAAGCAGTGTTGGGGAAGGATGCCTTGAAGTCCTCCACAAAGTTCTAGTGTCTCATATAAGCAAATTGACAAAGTGCAAGCCCATCCTAGCCACACAGGATACTTCATCGACTGCCTTATACAGAAGAAACATGGAGAGATCATCATTCGCTACGCCTGTCACTTGGATGCCAACTTGCACTACAAGTGTCAAAAAGATCACTTTTTTCAGCCTAAAATTCTCTCACAGGTACCACTTGGGAATTGCTCATATGTTTCAGATAGTTCAGGACTTTAGTGGAGAAGATATCAGGTACATACTTCAAAAATGGTCTACTCTCAGATGAAAGGGCCACTAGGATATCTCTAAAGGCCTTTTTTCTTTATAGCAGCAGCTACAACAGTAGAGGCAGCTATGGGAGGCTTACTGCAACACTAATAGTCCTTAAGAGGCTAAAGAATCCTGTATTGTCTCTTGGTATATGACTTACTATGTCTAGTTCTTGCCAAGATGTTTGCATGACCAATTAAACTATGCTGTCGGCAGGGCAACCATCCAAATGGTAAGCGGGGTGAAGTGAAAGTGCAGTTGCTTAAGTCCCGCTTACCAGTAGATGTTTGAATTTATCACTGCCTTACTGGCATTTTGGGTTAAATGCCAAGGTAACCCAATACTGGTCAGCTTTCAAAAGCTCAAACATTCCTCCTTCTCTCTTCCTGTAATAGCTGATTGGCTGGGCATATCCTGAGAAGGAAGCTTGCAGCTGTCTCAGGAAGTGAGTGTTCAGTCTTTTTCACTTCCACAAAGAAGAAAAGTACTTGAAGCCAGAATCATCTAGCCAGAGTAAATTTGTAGTCAGTCATAATACTACATAAAAAACAAAGCCAACAACAGACTCAAAATGGTTGAAACCTGCCTCAACTAACAACAATCTGGGGGATGGCAGGTGGGTGCCGCCACAGAGGCAATGAAGAATTTGAACATCTACTGTTACTGGTAGGACTTATGCAACTATACAATGTTTATCATTCCACTCCCTCTGTGGCATTTTGAGTGGATTCCCAAAGCTTTCCTTACCTGGGAGATGGAAAGATAAGGCTTGAGGAGCCCCTGAAGAAAGGGCCTGGCAAAGTCTGCTCTGGACTTTGAAAATGCTGATGCTGCTAGAATGCATCTACAGTCCACCCGTTTCCAATATGTCATCAAAGAAGATAAGGCCCTAGTCAAGTGAGCCTTAACCTTGCTTGGAAGACATTTACCTGTGCACATCCAAGGTATGTAGAATCTTTTTTCCTTATTTTTTTGGATTAGAATAGAACACTAGGAGATCGGGCTTGTTTCAAGGTAAATTCAAAAACAGCTTTAGGCATGAATGGTGGATTCATGTGTAAAACAACTCTGCCCTTGTGAAAAATTAGATAGGGTTGGCCCACCATAAGACCCTGAAGAAAAGAGACTTGCCTCGCAGATGTCAGAGCAATGGGTAAAATAGTCCTTCAAGTAAGAACCATAAATTAGCCGGAAAGTACATTCAAAAAGAGGTAAGATTAATTTTTCAAAAACAATGTTGGGATCCTGGGGGGGGGGGCACAAAAGGGGTCTCAAGTGCTACATTCCTTTCATAAACAGTCTGACCAGAAAAAGAGATGAAAAAGGGGGATCCATGGGCAGACAAGACGGGATGGCCGCAAGATGCACTTTAACAGAAGGATATGACAAACTGAAGACTTCCAAGATGGCTGCACATTGAGTAACTGCTTAATTCTAGCTCCCCCGGTGTGAAAACAAAACCTTAGCAGAAAAAGCCAGTGGACTTAGACTCATGGGTAAAATTCAGTAACTGGCTAGTAAGGGCACTGCCTGGATGCCAGGAAAAAAAGAAATACAAAGGACCTGAAGGAAAATCAGCTACAAAAGGTGACAAAAAACACTGACTGGGAAATGTACTGTAGCTGTTCAGCAAAAAGCAGTGCAAGCTCCAGACATGACTTCCAGTAATCTAGAAAGTATAAGGCAAATGCACACAGACCTGACTAAAATAAATGAAACACTGATGGCGTATATCAATTTAAACAAAAAAAAAGGCTGGAAAAAATGGAAGATGCTTTAAACAGATGCTGAGATAAGGTGATAAAACTGCAAAACTCTAAGGTTGAAATAAAGAAAAGGCTGGCTGACTATGAGCTTACACAAGAAGAGAGGTTTCACAAAATGGAATTAGAGGACAGAGCACGTAGAAAAAACCTGAGATTTTCTGCTGTACTGGAGAAGCTGGAAGGAACAGACTATTAATTTTATGAAAGCACAAATAAGCAACTGGACTGATATTCCACAGCAGGAACTGTTAATCGAAAGGGCACATCATGTGTATGCTTAAAACCTGGCCATGAAAAAACTACCTAGACCTTTAACTGTAAAGATGCAATCTCATCAGCAGAAGGAATTGATTCTGACAAAACCATGGCAGAAGGACAAAATACTAAAAGTGGGAGACAGCAGAGTGTTTGTGGAGAATGACTACTCATTGTACACCAGGCAGAAGAGGAGTAAATTTATCCCATTATTCAGGGAATGTCAAGAAGCAGGTGTTAGACTCAAACTGCTGTACCCAGCTATCTTCAAAATATTTTTCCCTGGAGGAACAAAATCATTTTTGATGAAGTACATGCTAAGGATAAAATACGGAAGTTTGCCCAACAAAAAATGAGCTGTGAAACAGAAGGAAATTCTGCTCCCTGTTCTTCTGGTAATAAAGACCACAGAGAGACTGCACCAGTGACACTTTTTCCAGTGTTTCAATGAAAACTGCTTGAGAGATGGAAAAAAGCATAAGAGCTGACAAAAAGAATCGAGATTATGTTGGAAATGAAGCAGAAACAGGGTTTGGGAGAAGCAGATGAACAGGAATAGAACAAGAAAATCTGGAAATATTGGACTTTCTTGGACTTTGTTAAACTTGTAGAGGACTCTGAAGCATATGCCCTACTTCATGTCATTAATGTTTGTAGAATAAATTCAGTAACTTGGAAATTGACAAATGTGGGATTGCAAAGCAATAGCTATATTTGTGAAACATGACAGAACAAAAAAATCTGGAAATACTGGATTTTTTGGACTTTGTTAAATTTGGAAGAGACTCTAAAGCATATGCCCTACTTCATGTCATTAATGTTCCAAAAATACTCGGGACATGGGAAGAGGAGAGAGTTAACTGTACTTTTTCTCCCTGTTCAGTTTTAAGAAATATAGGCACAGCAATGTAAAAAAAAAAAAAAGATCTGGTTAAAAGAGCATGACAAAAGAAAAATTAGCGTGCTTTTTCTCATGCTTGAATAGGAGAATAACTGGGTTAAGGCCATTAGCTTAATCTAATAATATGTTTTAATTTAAGAGAAAGCAATTAAATAAAAAACATTTAATATTATAAGGCTTATTTTCTAGTAAACAGTTTTGTGTCTGGTTCTCATGTCTCTAGCAGACAATCTGATAAAGAGAAATGGCCTAGAGAAAATGTTTTCTGAAAACATTCCAGTGTTTTCCCAGCTGAGAGAGCTAAAAAGATGAGACAGAACCAGGCAGCACTTAACAGAACCACAAGCTATACCATGCATCTTAGCATGGATAACCACTCTTTTAGGTTAGCTCGAGTCTCTGTGTGTGGCTGTTAGTTTGGAACATTTATTCCTATTAGGGGGGATAAAACTTCAATATTTGAAGATGTACATAGTTTTGTGCATTATTATACAGTTAAAAGGTTTTAGCGGGTTATTGGTTGTGTGTGTATTTTTGTTTAAGGGTTTTCAATAAAACAAAATGTTCTGTAAGATGTGACATAGGGTTAAATGGAGATGACAACAAAAACTGTATAAAAGATTAACCTGCCAAACAGTACATGCATATAATACAAAAGCTGAAATGATATATTTAACAAAAAGCTGTTATACATAAAAGGTGGTAATAATAATCTCTCAAGAATATCATGCTTTCTATAATGTCTTCAAACGTTAATGGTCTCAAAGATAAATGCAAAAAAAAGAAAGTGTAGTGAACTATATTAAAAATGTACAGTGCAAATAGCTATGCTACAGGATACGCACTTGGAAATAACTAAACAGGTGAATTTGAAAAATAAAAGTTTTCAGTATGGTTATTCAGTGGAATACCTGGGTCAAAGCAAGACAGTAATACTTAAATTAATTGCAAGAGGAGCTCCAATAGTAATAGAAGAGGATACAAAAGACAATAATGGTAGATTTGTAGTACTAAGGGGCTGCTGGCAAGGGAGGAGGATTACACTGGCATGTACTTATATTCCACAGAAAACTGCTATAATGAGCTTAAGAAAATTCTGGGAGAAATCGACTTTCGGCAAGGAATATTACGTACTGACAGGGACTGGAATTTGATTTGCAAGAGTAAAAATGTGTCTGGGGGACCCAGAGGGAAAATATAACAAAGACAGGTAGATTTTCAAAGAAATTTATGAAAATATTTGGCATGGAAAATGCGAGTTCAGTACTAGGAGTTCAGAGTGAATTTACATATCATTTCCCAAGATACAAAAACTGGGCTAAGCTAGACAGATTTTAAATTTCACAGGAAAGTATGCATTTAATTGCATGTCTTTATATGCACCCAATAAGTATTTCAGATCATGTTCCAATAACAACTAAAATAAAAACACAGGCTAATGAAATAAAAGTGAGACACTGGCACTTATCCATCTATCTGTTGAAAAGAGAGGAATTTAAGGAATGGACAGTGGAAATTATTCAGGAGCTATTACAAAAGATAGAAATATCTTCTGAAAATATAGCTAGGGAGTGGAATAAAATTAAAGAGGAGTTTAAAAATAGAGTGGACATAAAAGAAAGGGAGATATGGTTAAGAAGTAACAAGAATTATTTAGAGGGACTGACAAATGTTAAAGTATTGGAAAATAAGGGGAATCTCACAGAACAAGAAGAGGAGCAACTGCAGAATGTTAAACAGAAAATAAGGGATTACACCTCAATAATATGCATACATTTAGAAAGATTGCTGTTAAGCACAAAACACTTTTTAGCACAATGACTCAAGTGACAGAAAGTTGAAATGGCTGTCACCAAGCTTAAGAAGCCTATAACAAACAAGGAAGATACATTATCTTGTAGATATATTAGAAATATTTTGGAAATTCAATGAAAGTCTTTATAAAACAGAGAAATATCGAAATCAAGAAAAGCTACAAATCCAAATGTTTATGGAAGAATTAAATATGCCAAGGTTAGAGGCAGAGGAGGCTCAATTACTAACACTTAGGATAGGCGATGAGATAAAAATGGTGATGTATAAGCAATCTACAGGAAAGTTCCCAGGATTAGACAGTATTCCTGTGGAAGTTTGGAAGCTAGGAGGGAAAAAATGATAAAGATCTGGATGGTTTTCTTTAACAGTATTTTAAGAGGAGGAGAAGTACCAACGTCCTGGAAGAAAGCAGTGGTAGCTGTAATACCTAAAGACAGTAAAGATCCAGCTTCATGCAAGCCCATTTCAATATTAAACCATGACTATAAAGTGTTTATGTCTATAACGGCTAACAAAATAGTAAAAGTGATGCCAAAATTGATAGATATGATCACTGTGGTTTTTTGGAGGGGAAGCAAACATTTAACATTAACAGCACACTGATGGCCCAGAGGGAAGCAGAATGTAGGAAAATACCACTGTTGCTGCTGGGTCTTGATGCAGAGAAAGCATTTGATGGAGTAACATGGGACGTTATGAGCAGAGCAATGGAAGCATATGCATTCCCTGATAAAATTACAAGGTTGATTACGAGAACAAATGAAGGATCGGAGGTGAAAATTCAAGTGAGTGGGGTCTTCTCTGATAATCTCTGCTTGAACATAGAAACCGGGCAGAGGTGTCCTCTCTCCCCTTTGTTATTTTCATTATATTTGGAACCACTGGCAAAGAAAATAAGGGACTCAAATCTTCTTCTTCTTCTTCTTCTTCTTTCGGCTTTTCCCGGTTAGGGGTCGCCACAGCGGATCACCTTGTCTGCACACATTTGGCAGGTGGGTTTTTAGTGTGTGAGCCAGCCCGGCCCCCAACCTTCCACACAGAAGGCACACTCCACACCACACCTAGTGGGCCAATTTAGAGTGTCAATCCACACATGTCTTTTGGATGTGGGAGAATGTGGGAGGAGAGAGCACCACCGCACCACACCAGGACAGAGAGACACTGACAGACGCACAGACAAAGCACCCAGCCCCAGATCAAGGATCGAGAACCTCTTGCTGTGAGGCAAAATAAGGGACTCAAATACAAGGATATAATTGGCATGATAGCCAAGAAAAGCTGCTTCTGTTTGCAGATGACATTACATTTTCAACTCCCTCTTCTAACAAATTAACTGGTCCCCCTCAAAACACTACCACTAGATGATGCTGTTCAACACTAACACCACCTTCCTCAACATCCTAAACAGCCTGGCCCCCTGCAGAATAGCTAGAATAAATCACCACACACCCTGGCTTAGAAACAACACCAAATAACTACTAAAAGAAAGGGACAAGGTATGGGAACAATGGCTAACTAACAAAAGCAATGACAACCTTCTACTTTTCAAACAACTTAAGAATAAAGCCAAATCCCAGATAAAAGCTGACAAAAAAGCCTACTACATCACTGCACAGCAAAGAAACAAAAACAACACCCAAAAATCCTGGGCCACTATAAACAAACTCCTCCAACCTGGTAGTACGTCCACCCCCAATCCTACCACACCTCCATCAAATGATAACATCGCAACACAATTCAATTCCTTTTTCATAAACACAATTGACTCACTTATTGACTATGACCAAAACATCACTTCTACAATCCCCGTAGCTAACAATGAGGGTGTAAACTTCTCCTTTAACCCCGTCCCAACCAATACCAAAAAAAAACTACTCAGTAAGCTCAAGCCCACCAGCCTAGCTGCTGACAACCTCCCATCAGAATTCCATAAAGTTGCCTCCAAAGTCATAGCCTACCCCATTTCTATCCTCATCAACCGCTCTATCTCAGAGAACCATGTCCCACTAATCTGGAAAGTCTCCTATATCACTCCATTGCATAAAGGTGGCAACTCTAGCGAGCTTACTAATTACAGGCCCATTGCCATTCTTTCACCTCTCTCCAAAATACTAGAAAAATGTATTCACTCCCAGCTTCTAAACTACCTTCTCTCCAATAACTTCCTATCAAACACAACATAGTTTCCGCCCCCACCACAGCACCACAACTGCCATCCTCAGTTTTACTAACACAATAAATGAACACAGAAATCAGAATAAACATGTCTCTTCCATCTTTCTAGATCTCTCAAAGGCATTCGACACACTTTCACACCAAAAACTGCTGTCAGAACCGGCCACATTACAACTCAGTCATTCTTCCCTAGCTTGGTTCCACAGCTATCTAACCAAAAGCCACCAGGCTGATGGATGACAATAGGAGCTATCATCTTTGTAACCTGTTAACAACTACAAGGCTCCATATTAGGCCCCTTACTTTTTACCATCTTCACAAATCAACTTCATAAATCCACATTTCTCGCCTCTGTCATCCAATATGCAGATGACTCTGACCTGATATGCTCCGCCCCCTCTCTAACACAACTACAGGCTATAACTTAACAATTCTTCCTAGACGTAGAATCCTGACTAACTAACACTAACCTCATACTGAACCCAAACAAGAACAAACTCATGCTTTTTCTCCCCACCAAAACACCCAATCCCTCATACACTTTTTAAATCCACTCCTCCAAAAACACAATCATAAACACCAGCTCACATAAGAAATTACTAGGTGTCACAAGTGATAGCAAATTAAAATTCGACCTACACCTCTCTCAAATGATTAAAAAAACACACATCAAACTAGGCTCTCTTTACTGAATTAATCCTTCCCTAACGAGCAATTCTAGACTAAGCATCGCCAGGACTCATCTCTTATCTACTGTTCTCTATGCTTCTCCCATCTTTACAAACCATAACAAATCTGACCTTACCAAACTTGAATCAGCCTACAATAAAATAGCCAAGTTCGCCACTAGCTCCCCAAATAGGTCCCACCACTGCTCTGCCCTACAACAAATAAATTGGCTAGAATTCCCACAACTAAACTATACTCAACTTGTCTTTACTCACCAACTAATATACCAGCCAAACAGAACCCCAGCCCTATAACAATTACTTCAACCATATGCCAACAATCGGCAACTCCGATCCTCACACAAAACACTCCTCCAAGTATCCAAAAGCAACAACAAAGCTGGGGACGCCCTCTACTCCCACCACATTTCTAAACATTGGAACTCAATACCTCAGCACATCCTAAATGCTACCAACCTACACCAATTCTAAACTCTGCTCAAAGACCACCTCACTAATAACTAGCTCTGCTCCTGCACCAAGCGAGGCTAATACCACATAAGCCCACATCAAATTTCATCCCCTAAATGTTATAGTCTCCATGTATACCCCACTCCCACTTGTTAACACCACCTATCAGCTACCTTCAATAAGAGTATAATTTGATAATTTCTTTTCTTTTGTAAGGGTATACATATGTATACGTATTAAAGTATACTCAAATGATCAACTAAAGATGGACCCTGCCCTAAAAATAAATAAACAAATATATATATATATATATATATATATATATATATATATACATACATATATATATATATATATATATATATATATATATATATATGTATATATATATATATATATATATATATATATATATATATATATATATATATATACATACATATATATATGACTTTACTATATTGTAATAACTTTCTCCTCTTCACTCAAGTGCCTTTTGTATATTACACTTTCTTTACTGTCTCTAGATATTTCTGTGAAATTCTATGTAAAACCGACACTGTACCAGTCAATGTTGTTCTTGTTTTATTGGAGCTTTTCTCCCCGGGCCTCCGCTGAAAATGGGCTCACACCCAGACGGACTATCCTGATCAACAAATGTAAAATAAATAATTATTTTATACCTGAAAAAAACACTGTGGAACATACTGAGTTAGTTTCACATCTTTTCAGGATACAAAATTAGTGAGGCAAAAACAAAGGCAGTAGTGGTAAATGATATACCCACATACAAATTGCTTCAGCAATATGGGTACATAATAAAATGAAGTATTTAGGAATACGGACTAAAAATAATTCCGGTGTGGCAACTAAGGATATGTGGGAAGAGACTTAAAAGATAATCAAAAACTGAGAAAATGTAAGCTCTGTTATATGGATATCGATAGTAAGATACAAGCAATTAAAATGTCTTTAGCCCCTTTAGTCTTATACACAGGAATAGTTTTATCAATCAGAGTAGAGGTTGTGGACAGCAATTAATAAAGAACTGATAAGGTTATTCTTCCAACAGAACAGGGCAGTTTGGGATTACCCAATTAAAAGAGGTATTTCAGAGCAATGCAATTAAGGCTGCAATACATAACAAAAGCAGAAAACTATAATTCAAAATGGAAAGAGATGGTGATAAAACAGGGAGGAAGCTCAAATAAAACAAGGAGAGATGGGTTTTGGATGCAGACTTTGAAAGAGAATAACAAAATTCATACAGAATATTATATTCATAAAGTAGCAGAAATCATTCTAAGAACAAAGCCAACATGGGAATGAAGAAAGGAGATTCTGCCAATAGGGATGAAGCCAATTAGGGATACAGAAAATAGGCAAGAGGGGGCTGGAATTTATTGAAGAAAACTGGCAAAGGAACCACTGTACTGACAGCAAATAACTAGAGAGGGAAAAGTAATAGAATGGGAAGTTGCCAAGAACTTATTTGGACTGCAGGTTAGAGACTGCCTTCCCTATCAAGGATTAACATCAGAGTATAGGCAAACAGAAAGAAATAGGGGGTCCTAAACAAAAGGCCAAAACTGGTAGAGTTTAGTAGAATCTAGAACAGAATTTGCCATTAAGAAAGGAATAATTAGTACAGCATATAAAATATTGCATGACAAGTATAAGAACAGAGGAGGTTAGAAAGAAGGAGAGTGGATAAGCAATTCACAAAGAAACAATGGGGGTGGGGGCATATTTATATCTCCCAAATATACAACAAAGTCTAGAAGATTTAGGATCTTTGCTTGGAAGTGTTTTACACAGGAATTTTTATACCCCAGATAGACTCCAAAGAATTTTTATTCAGGTAGACAGCAAACATTGGAGGTGTGATGGGGAAGAAAGAGCTAACTGGGAACATATTTTCTGGGAGTGCAATGAGTTGGTGGACGTTAAAGATGCGCTGCAGACTGTTCTGTCAGAGATGCTGGGTAAGCAAACTGGTGTCATTAAAGAAATTATTATTTGCATTATGATACAGAATCAGAATTGCCTAGACATAATAAGGCCTTGCTAAGTCTAATTATGTTTGCTGCCAAAAAATCAATTACTAGAAAATGGAAATCAAAGTCTAAACCAACTTTACCAGAGGTAGCAAAGACAGTAACACAGTTAAAACAACTGGAATTGGGAATCTTTAGAAAAGGGTAGGAGCAAATTACATAAGAAAAAAATGGGAAGTGTGGGATCAATACTTGCAGAGGGGAACAAGGTTTAAAAGAAGGCAGGAACTGAATGAGCTAGGTAATGGTTGACAGTGACTGGATATTTTATAAGTGCTGTATAATGTTTGCAGTTACAGTTCTGTCGGCATGGTTTGTAATGTATGTTTGCAACTGAGATTGTGTTGGCATGGTTTATTTTCATTTACATAAATGTAAGATTGCCCATGTCATACATGATAAATAATGATGTTTCTTGTTTAAAAAAAAAAAAAAAAAAAAGGGAAAAGAAACATATGACAAGCCATCACCAAACATTTCAAAACCAGAGGGGTCAAAATCCCTTTCAGGACATTTGTTCCTGGCTAGGCACAAACTAGAAAAACTCTTCCACTTGTAAATGTAAGATTTTCTAGTTGCAACTTTTCTTCTCTACTTAAACACCTGCTGTACATCCTCTTTGAACAACTGCCTCAAAGTTATCAAAATAAAATCATCCAGTCAGTCAGCTGCAAATGCTCCAAGGTGGGGTGTAACACTTGCCACTAATGCTGTGAGAGCATATCTAGTCTGTGAGGAAGCTTTGGTAATTGCCCTTGGCCAATTCCATTAAAAGGAAGAAATTACTTTGCCTGGGCCGAAAAAAGGGTGTTACCATAATGATATTTTGTAATTCTTTCTGAATCTTTAGAAGTACCATGGGAATCAACGGAAAGGGTGGAAATGCATACAGGAACATTTCTGACCATGGGAATGATAATCTTCCAAACATGGCTGTAAAGATGTCTTGAACAGAATTCTTTAAGTTGTCTGATTTGAAAGGAGGCAAACAGATCTACCTGAAGTCCTGCAAGACCTCTATGTGGAGTTTCCACTTGTAAGGGACTGTCCAAGATCTACTCAGTCTGTCTGCCACTGTGTTTTGCTCTGATAAATGTACGAGACCTGAAGAGACAGAAAATGCTGAAGATACAGCTCCCAGCCCATCATTACCAACTAGCAAAGAGGGTATGACCTTGTATACCCTTGCTTGTTCAGGCACCACATCACAGTGGTGTGACCTGTTACCACTAGGAAAGAATCCCGTCTCCATAAGTAGTGAAGAACTTTTAAGTCATAAATCACTGCCAACATCTCTTTTATATTTATGTGGTGAAGACTCCATAAGCCTTGAACTCTCATGGACACTGCTTCAAAAGGAAAATCTGAAGAATCCATCTGGACAGATTGGACTGGGGTCTGAAGTGAGAAAGGGAGTCCAGGATTCAGAGACAGATGATCTCTCTATCACTGCAGTTCCAGTTTCACAACTCTCAGTACAAATACCTGGAAGCCCAACAGATAAAGGTGATGGGTCCAACAATTCTTCAAGTATTACTAAACCTTTCTCATTTGTAGTCTGGCTAGTAATATTATGATCATTGATGCCATGGGGCCAAGAATTTTGAGTAACTCTCTTGCTGAGACCACAGCAAGAAAGAGAGAAATACAATAAATGCAATGATATGTCAAAACTTAGTCTTCTGGCCGGAATGCCACTCCTTTTACCGTGTCTACCCAACACCCCAAGAACATAGGGACATAAAAGGCATAGAAGCAAAGCATTATTTGGCAGAATAAATGTTTAATTGATTGAGTTTGTTTAAACTTCAGTTTTGTTTTTCAACACCCCAAGAAAACAATTCATGGAGAAGGTGTGAAGAAGGATTGGTGGGTGCGACCTTGCCTAAGGATTCCAAGTACATGGGTACACAATCTGCACAAATCATCAAGTTGTCTGAATAAAGAAAAATGTGGATGCCTAGGTTTCTTCAACAGGCAACCACAGGGGCCAGAAACTTTGTGAACAGTGGAGGTGCAGTAAACAGCCCAAAGGGTAATGAAAACATACGATAAGCCAGAAACAGCAAATCTCAAAAAAATTACTAAAAATGGGAGTAACAGGAATATGACAATGATAAACATCCTTGAGCTCTAGAGTTACTATGAAACAGTGGTCTGGAAGCAATGCTAGGACCAACTGTAAAGTGAGCATTTTGAAATTTCGGAACATTTACAAAGGTGTTTGGCAGCACTGCAGGAAATATCTCTGTCTGGCCTGGCAGGTGTGGGGGGATTTCTCTAAAAGGAGGAGGATTTTCTATCCACTGTCAAGTGTATCCTCTCTGAATTATTCTCAAAATGTATTTGTCTGACTATTTCTGGCCAGGCTGCAAGGCTGACAGACAGCCTGGGGGAAGAACGAAGAGAAGGAAGGGCAGCAGGGCTGGAAAGGATACTCTGTGACTCAGCATAGTCATACCTTTCAAGAGGATTGATCATTTTTTGGAAAGGAACTCCTCTAATTTTGTTCTGAAGAATTAGCTTCGTGTCTAGGAACTACTGGGAGATACTGGTGTCCTGCAAGCAGCTTTACAAACATCTTCTAAGGCTGGTAAGGGGAAAGGTAGCCCCAGAACTGGGCATCCCATCCTTTATAAGATCATAGACCCTTCTTTAACTATGAGGTAGTTCAAGATTGCTCCCAAGCAAAAACATCATTAAATCTAGCAATCATCTAAGGAAAAGTGAACATATGCTTGGACTTGAGTTCTGGTTTACCTTCCGAAGAATCAGAGTGACTGGACTCTGTGTGAACAAATAAATTAGCATTGTCCTCATCAGATTCCACAACATCCTCTGAAACAACAGAATGGTCTATAGAGCCATGGATGGGAATACAACCACCAGAATTAGCTGTCAGCAGAACACTCAGTCAAGGAAACCACATCAGGCTTATAAGCAGCTACATCTGATTATCAGCTGTATGATGAAGCTTCTGTTTCTTTTTACTGTAATATGCACTACTAGATAAAATAACATGGGGACAGAGTATTATGTCTGGCAAAGAGTCTCTTAGTCCTGTACCTATAGGTTCATAGGTTGATACTAGGCTATCTGCCCTAGGGCATTTATAAGCCTAGCCAGAGTATGTTTGGCTTTCGCCACCCTTTTAGATTAGTTGACTGTGCCTCTGTATAGTAGGTCACAGAAGGTAGCCCTTTTAAGGTTTGTTCACTGTACCTCTGTCAAGCAGTGACACAGAAGAGATCCCAGGGGTAAACTTACGATCTCCCATCCATTCATCAAGATTTCTCTTGAAGAGGGTCAGTGAGGGGCTCTGCCTGACATGGATTGGGATTTTGTTCCAGAGTGAGGGGAGCCTCTGGGATATGAATCTGTCCCTCCAGCATGTCCTATTTATTTCTGTGCTGAGGTTCAGGTCCCTGGAGCATGTAGTTCTAAGGGATTTAGATTTCCTGAGGTGAAGCATGTCCATTAATTCTGGGCTGGACATTGGCTTTATACATCAGACACAGATTGCCTCTGAGTAGGCGGTACGCAACTGAGTAGAGCTTGAGTTTCTTTAGCCGAACTGCATAGGGCATCTGTTTGAGCCCCTTGATCCTCTTGGTGAGATACGTTTGGGGTCTTTCCAGTTGCTGAAGGTGTCAGGTAAGGTACATCCCAAACGGGGCATTGTGCTCAATTATGGGCCTGATAAGTGATGAGTAGAGGGGCACAATGACCTGTCGATCTAGATGTGAACCCTTTCATGATAAGGTGGGCTATATAGAAGGTCTTTCTAACCACTTTGGCAATGTGATTGTCAAAGGAGAGATTGCTATCTACTTGGGTCCCCAAGTCCCTAATTACTTCTTCCGTACTTAATGGATTACCACCTATGTGGTAATTTGTGGGCACTTTGTTTTTTTCCAAAGGGGATGACTATGCACTTTTTGGCATTTAGCTTTAGGCCATGGATCTGGCACCAGTTATCGGTCTCTGTGAGACCCTTTTGGAGGATTCTTGTATCAGTCGGAGAGTCGATTATAGCACCCAGTTTGCAGTCATCTGCGAAGAATTCCACCTCAGTTTTGAGAAGTGTGAAGTTTGCTTTTGAGAAGTTCTTCACCGTGGTTTCCTTGGCTAGGGGTAGGGACGGAGTATGGATGCCCAGTGAGATTTGTTTATGGTCTGATCTTACCAATGAGGGGTATACCTCTGGTGTGGAACAGAGACCCCATGTTGGTGATGACCAGATCCAGTATGTTTTCCCCTCTTGTGGGAGTGGTGACCAGTTGTTCCATAGCATTTGAATTTATAAATTCTAGGAACCATTGGGCGAGGGTGTTTGGCCTTGAGTAGTTTTCCCAATCGATGTTTGGGTAGTTGAAGTCAGTCAATATAATAGTGTTTGGAGATACCTTCATATTCTCCAGTGTTCTTAGGAAAGCCGAGTGAGGTTCTTGTGTTTGGGAGGGTGGTCTGTAGCAGGCTACAAACTGAAAGGCAGTTTTGCCCACTGTTAGTTGCACATGGATGGTCTCCGAAGCTTCGTGCAGTGCCACTAGCCTGGAGGTGTGGGTATCTTTGATAAATATGGATACTCCCCCTCCTTTTGTGGTTCGGTCCGAGTTTTGGGGCTGGAAAGCATGGTATGAAGTATAGCCTGGTAGTACTGGGGTGCTCTCGGGAGCCTTGAACCAGGTTTCTGTTACTGCACAGATATCGATATTCTCCATACTGAGGAGAGTCTCAAGTGTTCTTTCTTTGTGTTGTCTATGGGGGTGGGTTTGTCTTTTGAGCCTTGCCTAAAAAAGACACTATGGGGGAGGCAAGAGCCTTAGCTAGTATTCGAAAACCCAGGGGTGACAGGTGCAAGCCATCCCTAGTGAAGCAACGTGGCTTGTCGAGTATGTCATCCCATGCTGACAGACACTGGATCCCCTTTGAATGACACCAATACTTTAGCCAATTGTTAAAATTGATCATTTTTGTCTTTATACTGTGGCATCATTCTTGGTGAGGGTAAGATGCTACTCAAGGTCAGGGTCATACCGTCCTGGGCTACATGATCAAAGAGCTCCTGTACGTCTTTTTTCATGTAGTCCAGGGAGGTACGTCTCAGGTCATTCACACCAGCATGGACAATGACGGATTGGGTTTGGTTCTCCCATAACTGCTCCAAGTATTACAACAGCTCCAGAGGATGTGTCTAGCCCCTGTCCACTAGTGACCTGTAAAGCTATACAACAAGGAGATGGGGGGAAAAGGTAAGTTGCCTGCAGGCCAAGCAGTGGTCCTGACAGAATCACTAACCATAGACTGAAGCATATTTTTTGTTGGTTTCTTTTTTTTTTTTTTTTAGGTTCAACTGGATTTGATGGGGGGAGTACCACAATTAGGATCCATCAAGTCAGGGGAGAGAACACCAACCAAAATAATTAACTGACAGTACTGAATAATTTATAACAATGATCACTTAAGGATTAATACGTATAGCCCCACACAATTAAATTCTGCCAAACTGCGCTATTATCACAAAAAAAAGTATGAAATAAGTTCAGAATTAATTTCCAGTACACAAAGACCAAATACAGAATCAATGTACCAAACTAGTGTTAAAAATTAGCTCTGCACACTTTATCCACTTAAAACTGCAATATAAGAATGTTTAATAACAATTTAAACTGTATTTCTTGTAAGAGTGAGTAAAATTTCTACAGTACATTCAAATAATTTCATTCACGGTAAAATCGCAATCAGATGTTAAAAACACTCAGAGCAGAGTCACACATATAGCAAATTATGTACACATTTTGAAAAACTCCAAGTCCTGCAGTAGTTTCCTGTCAAAATATGAAATAAAGCAGAGTAACAATAGTACCGATAGGGCTCTAGTGTCTAGAAGCATACATAAACACTGCACTTTGGATAGAAATGCTGAAAGCTTCCTGAGAAACAGTAAAAACAAACATTTGTCAAAGATAGAAGCCAAATAAATACTGCTAAAAGCAGAAAGCCCCACAGGAATTATTGCAAACACAGACAGAAATAAAATATTAAAAACATTTTAATAAGCATAAAAGTAGCAAGAGAATGCTACATCTAATAATAAAATGAGGGGATGTTCCCAAATGGGGCTTATCTGAGCAGTGTAGCTTAGCTTTCCCATAAGGGCAAAGATAAATGGGCCAAAACACTAGACTGAGAGATACTGAGTTGAGGAGTGAAACATCTGTTGGTTTTGACTTCAAAGAGTTACCTATCAGCTCAGAAGACTGCATCTGTGATTTTTCCATATTTTCATTTCTCAACATCATGGGTCTCAGCACAAATAAAACCTGGGGTTAAAATTATCCTGGCACTAAGATGGTCTGTACTGTATCAGCTATACCAGGTCTCCTTGCCAAATCATATGTTTGTGCACAAAAACAGGATTTGAAGTTCAAGAGCATCAGAGTTGAGGCTGGCAGTGACTTTTAATTTTTTTTAAACGCCTTTACTTAATTATCACTTGTATTACAGGCAAACATATTTCTAAAAAAAATAATTAAACCACATTAACAAGTTCACATTCAAAAATATTATACACACCATATGTTGTTCTATACAATGCAATCACATTGCCAAACTGTTCAATTCTTGCTTTCTCTTAAACCTCAATTGTCTTAGAAAAAATTTACCTGCATGTATTAGTCCCACAATTTCCATTTTTTCTATGTAATTTACTCATATCCTTTTCTAAGGATCCCCTTTCTGTTTTTTTTTAGCTCTGTTACAATATTCACTACTTCAGATATGGTTGGTTTAAATTTTGATTTCCATTTTCTAGTAATTGCTTTTTTTTTTTTTGGAAGTCACCAGTATTAAACTTAACATGGCCTTACTATATCTAGGCAATTCAGATCTTGTACCCTAGCTCAAAAAAATATTTTCCTTGGTTGCACTCATTTGCTTGCCCAGTGTTCCTGACTCATTACACTCTGAGAACATATGCTCCCAGTTGCCTCTTTTTTCACCATTACGTCTCCAATATGTACCAACTACCTGAGGGAAAATTCTTTGGAGCATGCTTGGGGTATGAAAGTATCTATGCAAACACTTCTAGGCAAAAATCCTAAATATTTTAGATTTTGTTGCATATTTGGGGGCCATACGCCCCCCGATTGAAATATCGGCACTCAAAATGCCAAGTGCTGAAAAACCAAGAAAAATAGACCAAAAACAGAGGAGAAGGGCTAATCTCGAAAATCATCCTTCTTTAAACTTCTTTTTGCAAGGCATTCAAACTCCCTCCCCGCACTCCTGAACTTTTATACACCAATTCTAACATCACATACCTCAGAGAAAAGGGAATATTCTGAGAAATGGCATCTTGGACTTTGTATATGAAAGTCCATTCTTTTGGCCATTCAGTCTCCGCATTTTGGGACTTGCTCTATAGGGTCTCAACATTTCAAATGGTTACCAAGCCATACATATGTCCTCCTACTGTTTCTTTATGAATTACTTATCTAATCTCTCTTCCCAATCTTTTCGTACCTCCTCTGATTGATTTATATAGTTAATGTGCAATATTTTTTATGTTCTAATAATTATCCCTTTTTTAACAGCAGCTTCTGTTCTAGGTTTGACTTAAACCTCAACTAGTGCAGGTCTTTCATTTAGGATTCCCCTATACTTTTCATTTGCCTATACTCTGATATCAAGCCCTGACAGGGAAGGCAATCTCTAGCCTGCAATACAAACGTCTTCTTGGACTCTTCCCATTCTATTACCTTTCCCCTCTCTAATTATTTGTTCCCGATACATTGGTTCTTTTGCTATCTTCTGCCAGTAAATTCCAGCCCCTTCTTGCTTATTCTCTTTACTCCTAATTGCAGTCACCAATCTGCAACATCTTGTGGAAAAATAGCCACCCTGAAGTCTTTGGCAGCAGATGAAAAAGTTTCTACCACGCTGATAGCATCAGCATCATCCACTTTTCTTATATTTTTTTTCTCTCTCAGCACTAGCTTGTTTGTGTCTTTCGGCTTTTCCCGGTTAGGGGTCGTCACAGCGGAACTCCGGTCCGCTAATGATTGGTAGTGGATTTTTACGTACCGGGTTACCAGCCCTAATGCACAACCTTCAACGAAGGCACGCCCCATTCACATATGCCTCCACACAGAAGACGCTCTAGCTGAGAATCGAACGGGACAACGTCTTGCTATGAGGCGACAACGCTACCGCAGCACCACCACCCCAGTATGGAAACAAAAGTTAACTACCCTTTTAAAAACATGTTGGTTTTCCTGTCCTATGTGCCCTGGAGCCAAACTTTTCACAGGTACTGTGGTTAAAATCTAAATACTCTACTCCCGAGGCACACTGTGCAGAAGACATCGGTGTCCTAAGGTACATTTTTTATTCAACATTTCCAGCAATTCCCATAAGTAGAAGACATCCTTATTCATTTTGAATACACTCACTGAAAAACTATTTCATCACCAAGAATGCAGAAACACAGCTCACTAGATATAGAACACCACAGTCAAAATGGTAACCTGTCAGGAGCAAGAAAGAACAGTCAAGAAAACTAATCAAACACTACCAGTGCAACTAGCCAAAATCAGCCAACATATAAAAGATAGAAAGTGCTACAGAATTTGATATAAAAAAAGCAAGACTGGGACAATCTCTTGACACTCACAGAAATGCAGGAAATAATTCCTAGACAGAAAGTAAGATATAATCTATTATGGGACCTGCAAGAGAAGCTTTTGAGCCTGTGAGAGCCTTCTGATGATACATGCAGCTACCAGTCTTGCTGTTGAAGTTAATAGACTGGATCATGTAAATGCATCTTTCCTGCAATTTTCCTTTTCTTCTTTAGAAAAAGAGCATGATGAGCCTTTCAAAAGGTGGGCAAAGGTTTAAAAGAAAACAATCATATGTAGATGCATACTATGTGCTGGCAGGCTGCAATTTTTAATCAGATGTAATTGCTTAGTTTCATATCCAAATTGTACACTTTACAAAACAAAAACTCTGACATACATTGTTTTTCTATTTAAGCTCCATTTAAATACCATCCTCTCTTAAATGTTTTGAATATTGCTTGTTGTATTCTTCTTTTAGTCACTATCGACAGTAATTATACGTAAGCAAACAACATGAAGCAACATTACTTTAACTTATATCAGGTACTGCTAGAAATTAAAGTGCCACTCTTGAAGAGTGTTTATTTGTTTTTATTCATTACTTACAGTGGCAAATAAAGTAAGCTCCTATGGTGCCAACCAGACTTCTTGAAAAGAATACATTTTCTATGCTATGTTATGCTTGAGTAACACAATATATGCCTTTACGATACTTTTGCTATAATACCAAAATCAAGTTAATTTGGGGCTGCAGTTGTTAAGGGAAAGACATGCACTCTTGGCCAAGAATTATCATTATTAGTTGTCAATACAGGATGCAGTTATCAGTTTTCAATAATCTGAATCAGCAAACACTCTGTAGTACTGCTCTTCTGGTAATCAACTGTGCAGAGAGAAACAATTTGTTTCTGGAGACTGCTAAGCAATATGTCTTTCACTTTCAAGGCCCTTTTTCAACTGCAAAGATAAAAAATAGGACAAACCATTCTACACACTGCAAAGATATATGACACTGCAAGTAAATCTTGAAAGAAATATTTAAACACTTATATATTTTCTGTTTCTTCTAGTTTGCAATTTTGTCCTGATGTTCAGACATTAATATTTCTGAGAATTTTTGCTATTACACTAAAAAGGATGAGACACAATCACTGCCTTCAGTACCACGACATAAAAACACTAGTATAAGTTACTAAAATATTAGGATACGGATGCAAAAACCAGAAGGGGCATTACTGCCTCAGATATTTTTTATACAGCACTGTTTATGCATTATTAGTAAGGTGGTACTTTGCAAATACAATGTTCTTAACTCCTTAGTAACAGTAACATATGTTTCAATTGCAACTTTTACTCACTTAAAATATTAAAGTTAAGCACAGTTTTAAATGTACCACAGAAACAAAACATGTTCATTTATCAGTCTGAATAATAAAACACCAAAAGTGGCTTTAGTGCTAGTGTGTGTGTGTGCCTGTGTGCGTGTGATTGTGTGCATGTGTGCGTGTGATTGTGTGCGTGTGTGCGTGTCATATCAATCTATACATACATATACATGTACAATTCTGCTTGCTTTTGCCAACACAAAATGTTAACATTTGAAATGTCAACTATAATATATCAATAATGCAAATATCGATGAACTATAAAGCATGTGCCAAGAAACGTCAGCCTACAAAATTTAAAAAAAAATGTAAAAACTTTTTTTGCAGGGGGGAAGCCTTCCGCCTCACCACCCCCCTAACTATATCTATCAATTCTGAGATCACAAAAAAATTGGAGAAAAGCAATATACACACACACACACACACACATACATCTATGTATATATCATACACGTACAAACATGTATATACGTTTTATATATGCATACATATATTCTAAATGGTTCCTTGACAAACAAAATTACTTAATGCACTACACTGGCATTAAGTAGAGCAAAACTACATAAAATTGACCATCCTAAATATCGAACCTATAAAAAGATCGAAAAAAGAAAAATATTTCCTCTCCCACCTTCACACTAAAGCTCCCCATAACATTAAAGTACAGTTTTGTACCTACCATAAATGTAGATGTTCGAAGATCCACATTGCTGCAGTCCTTACATATGGGTAGTCCGCTGTCCTTGGTCGGCCCGAATACCAAAGTATTAGGCTGACGTCGGTCATGGGCGCTCAGATCTGACATCAGAGCGTCAGGGTATAAAAGCGCATGACCGACGTCATATCCTCAGTCTTTTCTTGCCCCAGATGTCAGAAGGCCCTAAAAAGAAAGGCCACAGCCCAAAAACAGGATACCTCCCAAAAACATGCCCCACAACAACCATCACCCAAACCATATAACCATGCCAAACTACAGAGGGGAAGGAGGGAGGGTAAATTGGACTGCAGCAATGTGGATCTTCGAACATCTACATTTATGGTAGGTACAAAACTGTACTATGTTCTTCATCTCACATTGCTGCAGTCCTTACATATGGGTAGAATCCCAAAGCAGAGGTAAAGGGAGGATGGCAAAATCATAAAGCATTAGAGGCTGCTAAAATGCCCTGTAATATTGCAGTGGCAAATCCAGCCCTAGACTTAGAATAAGGAGGAAGGTGGTAATGCTTGGAAAAAGTATGTACTGAACTCCAAGTGGCTGCTTCCAAAATATCTTTTGTAGCTACCCCCCTTAGAAAGGCAGTAGAAGTGGCAGTAGCTCTAGTGGAATGAGGTCTGATTCCAGCCGGAATCTCCTTACCATGATGGGAATAACAGAAAGAAATACAAAACCCAATCCATTTAGAAATAGTTTGTTTTGAAACAGGTTTTCCCTGAGAACCCAAAGCAAAAGAAACAAACAACTGCTGAGACTGCCTGAACCCCTTGGTTCTGCTCAAATAATAACGTAACTGCCTGTGAATATCCAAAGTATGCAAAATCTTCTCCCTTTATTTTGAGGGTTTGCATAAAAAGTAGGCAAATGAATAGTTTGGTTCAAGGCCACACTAGAAACCACTTTAGGCATAAAGGAAGGATTAGTACGCAAAGATGCCCTATCCTTATGAAAAATCAGGAAAGGTTCCACTGCCATAAGGGCCTGTAATTCAGAAACCCTTCTTGCAGAGGTAATGGCCAACAAAAAAGCAGTCTTCCATGATAAATACTTTAACTCGGCAGTAGCTGCAGGCTCAAAAGGTTGTAGAGTAAGCTTTTCCAACACAAAATTGAGATCCCAAGCAGGAGTAGGAGCTCTACGTGGGGGTCTTATGTTCTTTGCCCCTCTAAGAAATTGCTTAAACAAAGGATGGGAAAATAAAGGAGGGTCACAGTCATAGTGAGCAGAAATGGCTGCAGCATGAACCTTTATCGAGGAGAACGACAAACCCTTGTCCAATAACTCAGTAAGATATTGAAGAGAAACACTTAAATCAGGCTTGGAAACCTCAAAGTCCTTCGCTTTGCTCCAAAGAAAAAATCTCCTCCATTTATCAGCGTAAACTTTCCTTGTACTAGGCCTTCTGGCCTCCAAAATAACATTCAAAACTTGTTGTGGAAGCTGAGACCCTCCAGGGTCTAAAACAGAATATGCCAGGCTGTGAGATGCAGAGACTGAATCTTGACATTGAGGAAGTGATTGCCCTCCTGAGACAAAAGATGCGGAATCAAAGGCAGAGGCCATGGAGGCTCCCGTACCAAACTCCTCAGTAGTGGGTACCAGTGCTGTCGAGGCCAATCCGCGCTATCAGAATCATGGATGGCTTGTCTATTCTGGCCTTCAGGAGTACCTTGGGAATGAGAGGCAGAGGTGGAAAGGCATAGACATGAAGATTGCTCCAACTGAATGATAGAGCATCCACCTTCCAAGCTGTGGGATGAAACATTTTTGTGCAAAACTTTGGCAACTGGTAATTTAGTGGAGAAGCGAACAGATCTATGTCTGGAGTCCCCATAACACTGTCAACTTTTGAAACACATGAGGATCCAGTTTCCACTCGTGAGGATCCACAATTTGTCTGCTCAACACATCCGCTAAGGAGTTCTGTGCTCCTGGTAGAAACCTTGCCTGAAGATTGAGGTGTAAACTGAGAGCAGTCTCCCACAAAATCATCGCTTGCCTGCAAAGAGGGTACGAATGGGTTCCCCTTGCTTGTTGATGTACCACATGACAGTAGTGTTGTCTGTTTGAATCAACACCTGTCCTGGGTGAAGTAAATCCTTGAAAGCCATCAATGCAAATTGGACTGCTAACATCTCCTTCAAGTTGATATGCAAATGTTGAAGTCTGACAGGCCACGTGTCTTGCACCCATTTTCCATTGAGGTGTGCTCCCCAAGCCTTGTCCGAGGCATCTGTCGTTAGAATCTGACTCGCCTCTGGTCGGGTCACAGAGAGTCCCTTGTTTAGGTGACATTCCTGAGCCCACCACAAAAATTCTTTCTGAATGCAAGGTATTATCTGAATGACAGTGTCTAGATCTTGGCAGTGTTGTGTCCATACATTTTTGAGATACCATTGAAGCTTCCTCATATGCAGTTTGGCATTGGGAAGCACCAGAATACAAGATGCCATGAACCCCAAGGCTTGAAGGACTGTCCTTGCAGTCAGCCTGAACTGTAGAGACATTTGATGGAAATAAAGAGAAAGGCTTCTTTCTTTGTCCAGGGTCAAAAAGGCCATCTGGGAAGCTGTATTCAGTCTCACACCCAGAAAGCACATGTCCTGAGAGGGTACTAGATTGGACTTTGTTTCGTTCACAGAATACCCTAGGCATCTTAACACTACCATCACATACTGTAGATGATGCAGAAGTTCGTCTTTGTGTTGTGCAATAATCAGGCAATCGTCCAAATAAGGATAAATCTGTATTCCTTTTAACCTGAAAAGGCTATCACTGGAGCCAGAACCTTTGTGAACACTCTGGGCAGTAGATAAGCCAAAGGGCAATGCAGAGAACTGATAATGTAAATTTCCAGCCCGAAAACGCAGGTACCTCCTGCAACTGGGCCTGATAGGAACATGAAGATAAGCCTCTTTGAGATCCAGAGTTACCATCCAGTGATCTTTTCCCAACAGAGGTAAAAGCTGTTGTAACGTCAGCATTTTGAACTTTGGAATGTCCAGATAAGTGTTGAGGATAGATAAATCCAAAATTGGTCTCCACGTGTTCCCTTTCTTTGGTACTAGAAACAGGCGAGAATAAAATCCTAGTCCCACTTCTGACAGAGGAACTGGCTGTATAGCTCCTATTTGAAGAAGTAAAGAAATCTGCTTGTGAGCCTCTATCCTTTGCCGAGGAGGAACATCTGGCATGCCTTTGAAAGGAGGCAATGTATGGAAATAGAACTTGTAGCCTCGGATTATAATGTCCAATACCCATTTGTCCTGGGTGACTAAAAGCCAGTTTTGCTTGAAGAGTGCTAATTTTCCTCCCAAAGGAGCTGCCAGGGAAGAAGAATCTGGCAGCTGAAAATGCAGGTCATTGGGCCTGTTTACGAAAGGACTGGCCCCTGCCCTCACCTGCAGATTGTGCAGGTGAACTCCAAGTTCTAGGCCTGAATGTACTGTGAGCTCTGCCCCTGCCACGCCTAGATCTACCCCTAGACTGAGAATCAGAAGAAGGGTAGGTCCACCCCTTAGTAGGCCAATTTCTACTAAACTTTGGAGGTTGCACCTGCAAAAAATCTTTAACAGTCTGCATAGACTTAGCCTGGTCTTCCATTTTCTTCAAAACCGACTCCACAGGGGGACCAAACAAAACTTCAGACTGTAAAGGGGCATCCAGAATTCTAGTTTTAACATGCTCGGACAAATTCTGATCCTTAAGCCAGGCGTGCCTACGAAGAACTGATCCAGTGGCAGCCACCCTAGAAGAGGCCTGTACAGCATCAAAACCACACTGCAAAGAATGCTTACCCACCTGTTCAGAGACATGTACTAAATCCTGCAATTCTTTACACTCTATGCCCTCTGCCAAAGCATCCACTTTAGATTTTAGCTGAGAAAGGAGGAAATTCTGATACTTCAACATATGAAACTGGCAATTTAAAGCCCTCATTGCTAAAGTAGAAGAGGTATACACCTTCTTACCCCATCTATCCAAAGCTCTAGCTTCCTTATCTAGAGGAACCGGATTCTTTACAACAGAAGCTCTAACACCCTTAGGCCCCTGACTAATAGTTTCTGGGTCCGCCCTAGGACTCTTATACAGATATTTATGAGCCTCAGGCACCCTGTAATACCTGTCCGGTTTAACTGGCGCAGGAGGCAAAGAATCTGGATTAAGGGAAGCCTCGAGAAAACATCTTGAACAACATCCAAAACAGGAGGTATAGCCAAGGGTCTATGCTGTGGTAAAAACAAGAATTCCCTAAGCCTCTTTCGTGAATCAGAGAAATCCTGTCCTTCCCACTTAAAATGCTCCCTCATGGAATGCAGAGTTTCTGAAAACGAAAAATCCTCTGGAGGAGAAGCAGAAGGAGTGGAATCCTCTGCATCAGAATCGAATAAGGGGAAAATCTTGAATACCTTCAGCAGAAGAGTCTGAGTCGTCTGAGGCCTGATCCAAACTTTCCAACTCTGGCTCCACCCTGGGCCTCTTATCAGCAGGGGGCATAGAACCTCTAATTAAAGTAATCAAATCTTCTGCCATTTTAAGCATGTGCTTTTAGGCACAGACCCTGAAGTACCTGGAGGGACACCAGAGGAAGGCAAAACAGACCTGCCCTTAGAAGAAGCCTTAGAAATAGTAGCAGAAGGCCTAACCACCTTAGGCATAGAAGGGAGAACAGTAACCTGAGAGGCCCCTTCAGCTTGACCTGACTCCTGTGAGGCCACATCCTGCAAAATCAAAGTTTCCCCCTGAGACTCAACAGAAACTTCAGCCGGATCCACCTGCTCCACTGTAGCTTCTGCAGGACCGGCGTCCGAAACGGACGAATCAACCTGTCTAGGTTTCAAGGATTTGTCTTTGCGCTTCTTCGTGGAAGCGGGCGTCGGAGGATCCAACGGCATATTATAATTACACCGCTTACCAAAGACTAACCTAGCACAATCTAACCTTCTTTTTATAGTGCGCTTATTAAACCTAGCACAAAACCGACACCCGACTACGTCGTGGTCCGGTCCCAAACAAGGAATGCAAAGAGAGTGATAATCCCTATGCGGTATCTGTTTCCCACAAGAAATACAATTATTCACTTTTTCTGACATCCGGAATTAACTGAGGCAAGAAAAAACAAAAATATTCCCCAACGGGGTACTTAGCCCAACTTGGTTTCGGTCTGAAACTCAGAATACGAAAATTTCAGAACGCCGAACAGCACTTGCAATGCTGCTTCTGCATCGGACCATGCGGCAAAAAAGACTGAGGATATGACGTTGGTCATGCGCTTTTATACCCTGACGCTCTGATGTCAGATCTGAGCGCCCATGACCGACGTCAGCCTAATACTTTGGTATTCGGGCCGACCGAGGACAGCGGACTACCCATATGTAAGGACTGCAGCAATGTGAGATGAAGAACATCCTCACATTCATCTGAATAGTGGCACTGTTACAGAAAGTGTTTTTTTTTTTTTAAGGCAAGGTGTAGAGTTCAGGGTTATCAACCATTACTATTGTAGTGCAGGTGGACTCACTAAGGAGCAGGAGGTTTCTATGCAACAAAATCAAGAAAATTTAGGATTTTTGCTTGGAAATGTTCACATACATATTTTTATACCCCAAGTAGACTCCAGAGAATTTTTCCTCAAGTACACAGCAAATGTTGGAGGTGTGATTAGGAAGAAAGAGGTACTTGGGGACATATTTTCTGGGAGTGCAGTGGTTTGGCAGACTTTAGGGATTCCCTGTGGGATGCACTGTCGGAGATGCGGGTGGGCAAATTGGTGTGACGAGGGAGATGATTTTTCTGAGCTATTATACAGAATTGGAATTGCCTAGACATGGTAAGGCCTTGCTGCGTCTAATTATGGTGCCTGCCAAAAAAGCAGTTACTAGAAAATGGAAATCAGAATCTAACCCAATTATATTAGAAATAGTGAATATAGTAACAGAGATAAAACAACTGGAAATGAGATCTTTAGAAAAGGGTAGGACCAAACTACATAGGAAAAATAATGGGAATTGTGGGAACAATACGTACAGGGGGATGAGGTTAAAAAGAAGGCAGGACTTAAATGAGTTCTGTAATGTTTGACTGAAAATGATTGGGCAGCTCATAAGTGATGTATAATGTTTGCAAATGGGAGTGTGTCAGTATGGTTTGTGAAGTAAAATGCTTGCAACTAGGATTGAATTGGTGTGGTTTGTTTTCATTTACATAAATGTATGATTGCCTGTGTCATAAGTGATGGTTTAATAAAGAAGTTTCTTGTTTAAAAAAAAGGGCAGGAATTTAATAATTTATGTAATGGTGCCTAGGTTATACGATACATAGCAATATACGTGAAGTATAATATTTGTTAATGTTAATTTAATACAATTTTGATTACTTTTGTATAAACTAAGTGAGCAGAAGAAACAAGAACCACACAGAAACAAGGCAGAAGTACGACTCTGTACAACACAAAGTTAAACCAAAATGAAAATACTAATCAAAATGAAATAAAAACTAATATGTAATGCAAATGTATAAAAGATAACTTAAACAAATAAACATGATAAAAACTGACCAAGAAAAAAAAGGAGCCCAACAACCTCCTGGCAGAAACAATTATGTGGCCCCTCACAAGGATGTTTCCTGCACACAAACTAATCTGTTTCGGTATTTTCAATTTAGGATAAGAACTCTAACAAGCGAGTGATTATGGTATAAAAAGGTGATGTACAGTTGTTTCAAGCAAGCTTGTCTGTAACAGGAGGATTAAAGACATTACAAACTTCTCACTGTATATGGTTTGGGAAGGGAAAATCTAGGCAGAATTTGTCACTCTGAATTTTGTAAGTTAAGGTACTCAGTTGCAAGGCAAACTTAAGGATGCTCTAGATGGAAATTTAATCTCTGGGAAAATCACCAGACTAAGACAATAATGCTCTGTAGGTCAGAGGAGCCATCAACCTAAGTTGTCATTAAAAAGACTTCACACAAGATGCTCCAATGGAGAAAAAATATGACACAGGAACCTACAGAAAAGAGAATGTTGTGAAATAGATGCTCTGAGAGAAAAGCCATAAAGCAACATAAAATCATCAAAATAAAAAAAATAAATAAAAAAGGGCTATAAAAGACAGTTGCTGTGAGGTGACAGTAGGGTGGGGTGAAAATACCTTCCAGGGTTAAACAGGGCACACAGCAATTTGAATCATGTAGAAGAAAGGGCATCAGACAAAGGCATAATGTTATGTCAACTTTTCTTACACAACTGTACCATGATCCTCATACTGATCATTGCTGCAGTAGCCTTAGCTATATGGATAGATTACCATTGTTTACACTGACTGGGAGGATGAAGGATGAGGGTCTAACAGCTCCTGGAGAATGGCCCCAGCAAAGCCCATTATAGACCTGGATAAGAAATCTGGTCTCTAATGCTTTGCAAAGGTATGTACACATAGGACCAATGTGCTGCTTCTAGATTACTTCTAGAATCAAAACCCTTTCCAAAAAGCTATGCTGACGCCAAGGCCCTGACAGACTAAGCCTTGACCCTGCTTGGAATTGCCCTGTTGTAATAGGGATTAAAAAATGATAAATAGCATGAGACAACCATTCAGCTTTTCCTTTCTTCTTACCTTGACAAGAAATAAATAAAGGGTTTAATTCTATTAAGATAATATCTTAATTGTCTGTGGACATACAAAAATCTGGAGAATCTTTTCTCCCTTGTTTTCAGGTTCTGGAAAGAAGGCAAGGATATGGACCTCTTGACTGAAAGTAAACATGGATACCACTCTAGGCATAAAAGAAGGATTAGTGAAACCCTGTCTCTGTGAAAAATTAGATAGGGTTGACCCACAAGCTCCTTGCCCATTTCTGGTTTAATTGAAAGACCCTTAGTGAGGTGGAAAACTTACTTAACTCCCATACCAGTGAACATCTTGCCCTCCTGCTCACAGTTAGACAGTCTCTTCTTGACTTGTTGCCCAAACAATTTATTGCTATCAAAAGGGGCATTGGTGAAAGCCACTATGAAATGGTCCTGAAAACCCTTGATGTGCATCCAGGCATGCCTCCTCAGGGTCTATTCAGTCCCAATGTGTAACAGAATAATGGTCAGAGAGAAGACAATACTCAGAATGGTCACATGGGTCTCAAGTTGAGACCATTTTTCTCCAAATGGCAGCTGCTTCAGCTCTCATATGCTTTTTGGACAATCTCTCTCTGAAAATGAGCCATATGCACCTTGTGGTTCAGAACATTGGCACAAACATACTAGATGCATACACATACTTCCCTTGCACATCCATCATTCTGGAATCTTTATTAGTGGGACGGATGGCTTGGGCATCTTATGGGATATCCTTCTTAATGGTCACAATTACCACTATATGGAGTCAATAATATGTCCTTTGCTCCAATAAAGTCCGTCTTTGTGGGGTATAAAGGACTTTGTCGGACTTCCTTGGAATGAACTTAGCTATGCCCGACTCCTTACATACTTTATTACAGAACATATCCACAAGATTTATCAGAGGGTGGCACTACCCATACTGCTGGAGGAGTGGAGTTAGAGTAAGATCTTCTCCTTGGGGAGGTGGCATCTGTAGTTCCCCATCATTTCCAAAATTTCACTAAAGGAAGTACCCTCCAGAGAGGATTTTGGGAAAAACTTCCACTCATCCAAATCTGTATTTACAGTGGAAAACTCCAAGGGGGAAGCCAAAGGCTTCCTTGTACAATTCCTCCTTGGGTGCTGGGATGAAGGTCTTTATCTGAGTTTATAAAATCAAAAAAAGAAAAACAACCACACCGTAGTACAACTCTGGTAGTGAAAGATTAAGCGCTTTCCTTTTATTGCAATGAATAAACTTCTTCAGATCAATTAAAAACAGGAAATCACAGTTTAAATACTCACTTAATAAGTTTAAAAGTCAATTACATACTTACAGTGATAACGCCCTTCCTACTTTAATGCACAACTAAACCAAAAACTGTTTAAAAAGAACTCGTAATACGCAAACATTATGAAAACATTAATACCGATATCTAACCTACTACAACAAATTCTAAGTAGGCTATAAAAAAATAGAGAAAATTAAAAATGAAAAAATATAATAAATAATACTAACTAATAATCATAATCTGACAATACATGCTAGTAACTGAATTAGCACACTAGATGTGCATGACATGGTACTAACAATATACGAAACAACTCAATATAATAAAAGAGTGCAAAACACAATAAAGTAGTACTATAAAAACAAAATTGCTCAACAACGAAACATGGCTTAATCATAGTGCTGAGTGAGAACTTATACACAGCCTACCTGCAGAGACTCCTAAGTTTAAGGACACTACTAAGAGAACAATTCTCATTAAGTCCTGGTGCACTATATGCATCAAGTCTAATTTGCCACTCCAGCTCTCGCTCTTCTAGTTTGATTGGAAGAGAGACACCCCTAAAATCTTGTGTAATTTGATCAATGATCATGAATGTAAAAGAATGGTTAAAAGACAGTGAAATATGCTTAGCTAAAGCATTATCTAATTTCTGCTTCCTAATCGCATAGATGTGTTCATATATGCGTTCACGTAGGCATCGTTCAGTTTTGCCCACATAAAAAGCCGGGCAGGTTTGACACATGGCTAAGTAGATCACTGATCTTGAGTTACAATTAGCTCGAATATTCAGTTTAAATTCATGATCATGCACTTAGATTCTAAAATGTATTGACAATAGTTACATGCCTGACATTTAAACATTCCAACTGTCAAAGGCTTATAACCATTGTGCCGTTCTAGGAGGGTTTTAAGATTTCTAGCCTTTCTATAGATGACAAAGGGATGATTGCCAAGTTTTTGATAAATAATATTGTCATTTTTGAGTAACTCCCAATTTTTGCGTAGTGTCTGAACACAATCATTACTATTCAAACTGTAAGTGGTTATGAATGAGACCCCAGGACTATCGGGTGAGGACTTATTCAAGTGCTTGATCTCCGAGCCTATGCTCGGTAATACGAAGTTGTTAGTATGAGCCGAATTAACATTCAGAATCGGTTCATAGAAGTGGGATCGGCGCTTGATTGAAACTTCTTCTATAATGGCATCAAGCATTTCATCTGGATAGCCTCGATGTAAAAACATATTCCTTAGGTGGCCACATTCACTGGCAAACTCACTGTCTAATGTAATAATACAAGCTGCCCTCACTAACTGACCTTTAACAATCGCCCGCTTCTGATGGATAGGGTGACAACTAGAGTAATGCAAGAAAGAATTGGAGTACGTAACTTTCCTGAAAATGTTGGCTAGATATTTCTGAAAAACAATATCCTTAGAAAGTGAAATGTCCAAGTACGAAATAACACTTGTATGAAAGGTAGCAGTAAATTTCAAAAACTGTGTAGTTGAATTGAAATATTCCACTAATGCTTCGCTCATAGGTAGGTCTCCATCTAATAAGATGAAAATATCATCCAAGTAACGAGTGTAAAAAATCATCTGATCTTTAAATGGGCAATTACAAAATACATGGTCGTGTTCCCATTGGGCCATAACTAGATTAGTGACACTAGCCCCACAAGGGGAACCCATGGCTACTCCAGTTTTCTGTAAATAAAAATTATTACCAAATGTGAAAAAATTATTAGTCAAGACTAGATCCAGCAGTTCATGAACCAACTCCACTTCATTCGCACTACCACCATTGGACCCAAGTAGTAGTTCCACCCATTCAACCGCTAAGTCTTGAGGAATGCAAGTGTACAAGTCCTTAACATCAATGGTAAGGAAATTGTACCTTGCATTGAAGACTAAGTTGTTAATTTTACCCAAAAAGGACCAAGAGTCCTTAAAAATTTGAGAAAAATTGACCATTTATTTCTGTAGGATATTATCCACAACTTTGGTGCATGGGTAGGTGGGAGAACCACGGCCGTCTACAAGTGGTCTCATGGGTGGGTTGTGGACATCCTTGTGGATTTTAGGGATGCCAAACAAGCAAGGAAATCTCGGAAATGCAGTAGATAGATAGTTGTAAATGTGTTGTGTTATTCTACCCTCAATAAACATCTCTTCTATGTGTTCCTTAATGTTGGTGTAAGCTCTATTTACTTCAAAGCGGGAGCTAATAGAGTATGAAGGACTGTCCAATAAGCTGATCATCCTATTATGATAATCAGTCTCATCGAATAAGCAGTGCTAAGAGTAGCTCCCTTCTGTAATGTGGAATCCATTGAAGTTCTTGGGCTCAGAACTATCAGTGCCAACAAAGTCAGAACTGGTGCCAAAATAGAAGGGTCTTCACTGACTGCCACCACCAAGGATTCTGGGACAGATGCCAAGCCAGAAATCTATGGTCCTGAACTGTCAAATGCCAACTGCTCAGTCACAGTGAATTGCAGCAACACTATCGGTGCCAACCCTTTCTGTGCTAAAAACCCAGCACCAAATACCAGGGATTTAGTAATAACTGGCACTAAAGGGTATGGTGTTGATGTTAACAGTGCCAAAGCCAACGGTGTGGGAAATGTAAGGTCGATCCACACAGAGGAGCCGACATGACAGCTGGTTCTGATTCCATCACAGCTAGTATTGAAACCGGGCCTAGAGAATGAATGGTAGAAAGGGTGATGGATGAAACTTATCAGCCTGCAGATGAAATTGACAAGGCCAAAACAATGCCATACCACAGTTGGGCCTTGACAAAGACAGACATTTATTCCCAATCAACCTACATGGTGCCCCTGAAGGATCTCTGAGACCTTACCAAAGCAACAGTAGGGGTTTCGAAGAAATCGACTTGGAGCATCTCTTCTCCAAAGAAACAATGCTTATGTGCTGTTGAGTCCTTTGTAGTACCTGAAGACTCCTATAAGTGAGGGAAGAAGGCCTAGTAAGGGTAGCCAGGCTCAGTGATCCTCTAAAAGGAGGAGGAAGAGGCTATTTTAGCCAAAGCTAACTTCTCCAACAGTGGCTGATTCTCGGCCATTTTTCTTTCCTTTTATCATGTTTAGGCACGAAAATTGTCAGTGCAGAGTCTGAAGGGAAAACCCAGTGCTTAGCCATAGTCCTGGAACCAAAGCTCTTACAGATTGCACAATTGCTTGCCAAATGTGAAGTCTCTAGACAGACTAGACCCAAGTCATGTGGGTCCTCAGGGGGAATTTTATGCCGGCATGACTTTCATTTTAAATCCTGGTTTCCCATGCCTATCCATTATCAAATACAACCAATCAACCACTGCAAAACAACAGTATTGCAATAAGACACCACAGCCCTGAACCACCAACCAAAATATACATAAGATTGAAGTGTCAAGTGGGCTAAAGGCCCAAGATATGCCTGGTAGGGAGGGGGATGGGAGAAAGAACAGAGAGGGAGGAAACTGAAAGAAGGTTTAGAATAGCACTAAAGAAGCCTACAACTAAAGCAAAACAAATACTCAAGGCAAACAAGAAAAAAATTAAACTCAGCTGCACCAATATGCTGTAAACACACTCATTGATCGCTCAAGCTTATTGGAAACATTGTTGTCCTAATAGCTGCAACGAGATCTGGAGAAGGCAGCTAGAGCAGGAGATTATAGGCAGAAAGGAGCTTGAACTAGGAGGAGTTCATTGCCATCACTAGATGGCACCAAAGGCACCAGTACAGCCGTTCCAATGTACGAACAGGTCCTCAGAAATTTAATATTTCAACACTATAAACAATTTAACGTTAAAACGCAGATTCAGGGCTTGGCAGTAATGTACATCTGTTCTTATTTATCAGCCTTACCAATGCCATAATTTAAAACAGACTAGCATAGAATGCATAACACATAACAAAAACAGTATATATTACAAATAACTGCTGAGAAATGATTAGCTAGCAATTCCATTTTCCCTATCAAGTGCATTGTTAAACTATTCATGAAAGGACATATGAAATAGTAATAAAAAAAAAAAAATGACATAGGCAAAACCACACACAGAATGAAACAATTAAACTAGCAATTAACTGTACAGCAGCATGAAAATGCAGGAATGCTAAATAAACTGTAAACCTTGTAAAACTTAAAACATTATTTAACTGAAATTTAACTCAAACATCACACTACAATTCCATAAAACTGTAAAAGTTTAGCAAAGGAAAGCAGCACAATTAGTAACTGCACTACAGAGCTCTAGAGAAATTATAACTGGAAGAAGAGGGCCATCTAGCAAGTAGACAGATGTGCAAAGTCACTTCTGTTCTCAGTAGTTATTACCTAAGAAAAACGGATAGTCAGCCTGGTTCCATGGTGCAGAGTGATGGTGCTTTACCATAATCCACATAACTGGAGTTTTATTATTGGCCCTGATACTGAAAACGTCAGACAGGAGTGTAGGGTGTGACATGCCCGCTCCTTCAGGGGATGGGGAGGGTAGTGGTCATACAGGGAGCACATAAAGAAGTGCAATTTGTCCTGTGGAGACTGGGGGAAACTACTTCCCAAGTCAGAGGGGAGGAGGGCTGCTGCTTGCAAGCAAGCAACATCCTTTCTGGAAGTTCGAGATGACCACTGGGGACAGCCTATTGCACATTCTCCTCCTGCTTCACAAGCTGAGTGTCTGTGAAGAATATACGGCTAAGCAGAGACCCATGAAGCCACCCTCAATAGCTGTCTAAATAATGTCAACTGCCTGTCAAACCCTCGCCCTGGTGATGGAGAACAAATGGGCCGATTAACAAGGAAGAATCTGATGGCCAGCAGGCAGTGGGGGCAAACATTGTGAACAAAAGAAAACATGGTTGGTGAGGCATACAATCATTATCATACTGCAGCTATCCACAATCATGGAAACAGATTTCTCATTAAAACTGAAATAAACACAATAAATAATTCTTGACTTACAGCCACAACAGACTGTTTTTCAAATAGTTATCAGTTCCAGTCACTAAAAGCTAGAAGGGCTGGGGCTTTATTCACATAGAGCAACAATAGACTCTCACTTGTATCTTGTTACTGCTTATGGAAAAAGTTAGTGCCATGCAGATTTTGCTTTATAAAATCCAAAAAGCACTGTGAAGACATGGTCAAATATTACACACTGCTACCTCTGGCCAAAGAAGCTAGAAAAATAAAATGAACTTAATTTTTCCCATTTGCTTTAAAAAGAACCCTTTATATCAAAGATACAAGAAGGAATGCCTAAAGCAAATCACTAACAGCCATCCTGAAAGAGCACTGACGGAGCATTCTGTGCCTGCATTTCTGAACTGTGCAAACATATTATTGGTCAATGATGTAAAATATCCATCTTGGGAACTCCTCCTTCTGTCTTCTATAGGAAGCCTACCTGCATGGAGCAAGTACTTATGGTTCAGATGCATAGCTCGTTTATCCAGTCTACAAGATCACTTCTCTTCCAAGCAAATGGACATATACATAATACAGGCCAAGACAAACTAGTCCACAAAGGTTAGAACTCTACCCTAGTAAAATATAAATCAAGTGAAAATACATAAAATGTAGGTACAGAGAAAGTTAATTCTCGTTGCTGCATGATATCCTATAGGGGTGATACTACCAGCTGGCTATATACAACATGACAGCACTCCTATCAGTCAACACTTGGATAACACTTGCTCCAAGATAATTTCAGAATCCTTTGATAACCAGGGTAGTAGGTAGCACTTTCCTTCAGATCTACAAGTACTTTGCTGAAATGGAGAAACAGCCCCATGAGATAACCATAACTACAAGTCTGATACATCTGTCAATCACCCCTTCCGATAATGGAAATAAGAATTAGGAGGTTCACCAAGTTTTACCTGGGCCAACATTATCCAAGTTCAGCAACATGACAAAGCCCAGGATCATAGGAACATTACTAGGAAACTGACAGTAAGGACTATAAAATATCTAGCCATGTGCACCTTTAACTAGACACACTTAAAACTTCTTGTCACCCTTTTCAAGAAAATAATAGTGCCCACCTCCCATATCGAGTAGGGCCATACATGACATCCCTGATGAAATTTTGAGCTGATTCATACAGAAATCAAGAATAGCCTTAAGGTAGTCAAAGTAGTACTTTGTTTGACCTGTAGTAGTACCTCTTTCCATAAGCTAGGAATACTGGAAGCTCCATATGCAAAGTTTGATGGCTGGAAGTTATTTATGTATTTTCACCAGAAATTCCAGCCCAACGATATTTTACCAGAAATCCCACCCAGTAGTTCCAATCCATAATGTCTCGCAGCATGGAAACCCCACTTCCAAAATTTCTGGTGTAGAAAACCCACTCCGGATGTGCCACACAGGAAATCGCACCTAGGACATTTTGTCCTTTTGCATTACTGTTTTCATGATTCTGCATTCATCCTTCACAAGACATTTTTTGCTACTGTTTGTGTTTATTCACTACCATTCTATTAGTCTGATTCCCTGTTGGGGCATTTCAGTATCTTTTGTACATCACCTGCTATATATATATATATATATATATATATATATAGATATATATATATATATATAGATATATATATATATATATATATATATATATATAAATATTTTAGTACACTATGTCAAAAAGATGGTCAGACTGTGTAATGTTTCTAAGAAGTATTGAAAAGAAAAAAAAATGCGAGCCTCTTCAAGAATATGACAGCTGTGCAAACTGCCCAAAAAAAAAAAAAAAAGTGTAATGCCCTGAACTATCAAAACATACATTTCACACAATAATTGGGGGGGTGGGGGGGGGTGCAGTAAGTCTGACCTCAGCTATAAACAGTGATGTGTCGGAAACTGCATAAAAAAACAAAAAAAATGTTCTGCCTTTAATATTTTAAGAAGAAATATGAATATGGTTAACATAAAAGGCTATCTGCTGTTACAGTTTAATGAACCATCCAAAAATATAACATACACACACTAGATTTTGCAATTGATTTTCATCTGTTTATGAAGCACAGTACCGTAGTTAGAGTGGGACGAGAAGGGCAACTGCCCTGGGTGCAAAGTGTTTGAGGTGAGATCAGCTGATCCAGATCTTTCTTTAATGCAATACCGGTTATTAAAAGCAGGTATTGTATTTGCAGTCAAACTTGAGTACTGTAGTGCCCATTGCTACGCCAACTTTCTGTAGATAAAACTTGTCATGAGAGACAAGTACAAGGTATAATTGACAGGATATCTGTATATATTTTTGACTTACCGATTACTAATTATGTATCAAAGGAATTGTTTGACTACTTTCAGATAGAACATCCAACCATACCCATTATTTATGGTCTACCTAAAATTCAAAAAGACATCACACAGCCCCCTATGAGACCTATTGTATCCAGTAGAGGATGGGCCACAGAAGCCATCTCAATTTATATTGAACAAAATTCACAAATAGTCCTAAAATCATGTGAGACTATACTAAGGGATACAAAGGCATTTCTGCAACTGTTATATAATAAGACCAGGAACATTAAAAGAAATTATATGTTTGCGACAATGGATGTCACTTCATTGTTCACAGTGATACCGAACAAATGGGGTATTGAGAAAATACGTGATATTCTGACCTTGAAACAAGTTTTTCAAAGCACTAAGATTAATTTGATATGTGAGTTGCTTGATATTGTCCTAGAAAATAATGTCTTTATATTCAATGACAAGTTTTATCTACAGAAAGTTGGCATAGCAATGGGCACTGCTTGTGCTAACAGCTACGCCAACTTAGCATTGGCTGCATGGGAAAAAGACCATGTATTAAGTGCTAGCAATAAATATGCTGGCAAAATTGTATGGTATATACGTTTTGTAGATGATGTCTTCCTGTTATGGGATGGTACTAGTGAAGAGTTGCAAGAGATGGTGGAGTACTTACATAGCACCACTGAATTTTTAAGATTCACTAGTCAACATACTAGGGACTCTATTGAGTTCCTAGATGTTTTGGTTAAGAAGACAGCATTAGATGAACTAACAACAGGGATGTATAGAAAATCTACATGGAGAAATAGTATCTTACATAAGACTAGTATGCATCCAACATTTGTACATAAAAATGTAGTGAAAGGACAATATATGAGAATAAGCCGCTTACATAATACAGATGAAGGCTTTGTGAAGACAATGACTATATTAGAGAAAGACTTCTTAAACAGAGGTTATAGTAAGAAAGACATAAATGAAAGCTCTAAATATATCATTGAAAATAGGGATGGGAGATGTAAACCGCTCTTCTCAAATACTATAGAAGATGTTAAAAGCAAGGAAGGTCATGATTTTAAAGTTAGATTCCCTATAACTTATTCAAGTGACATCAGAAGGTTCTGTAATATTTTTGAGAAGAATTGGAATGTTTTATTGTCGGATCCTGACTTGAGAGAATTGTTAGAAGATAGACCCAGCTTTTCTTTTAGAAATAAGAGGTCCTTAAAAAGGCAACTCTGTTATAAATTTAGAAACAATGAAAAAATGATACAATCTGATAGGCAGGGGACTTGTCCTTGCAGAAATTGTACAGCATGTGACTATTTATATAATAAATCTACATATAAACATCCTATGCTAGGATTTATAATTGATATAGATTTTTATGCTGACTGCAGAACACAAAATTTGGTTTATTTCAGCTTCTGCACTGTCTGTCATGCTTTTTATATAGGCAAAACTAATAGGTGTCTAAAGGAACGTATCCTTGAACACCTTAGAGATATAAGAAATAAAAAAAGACACAAGTGCTTTAGCAAAACATGTGGAAGAAGAAGACAGGAAGCATATTTTTAATTTCATGGTTTTAGAAATAATAAATAAAAGTAAGAGGGGATGTGATATAAGGAATAAGGTAGAGGAAGCAGAACAAAGATGGATTTTATTACTTCAGGTAGATAGGTCTCCTGGATTGAACAATGCTGTTTTCTTGAAACCTTTTTTAAAATCCAGACCACTAAAACATTAAGTAATATGGATTATTACATAAAATGTGTCTGTTATATGCATACTTTATTTTATCTTATGTAGAATATAAGGCAAACTGATATACTGATGTATGTAATTCTAATTAGTCTATGTCATAGTTCTATATGTGTTTTTATTGGTTGAATCATATTTTAAATACTAATGTTTTAACTGTTTTTATGAGTCTGAAGAAGCGATCAGCTGACTTAGATCGCGAAAGCGCTTACTCTTGTTTAATAAAGGGCAATTGGTGTGAAACTGCAAGTGAACTGTTTCCTACCTTGACTATTACATCTCAGTTACAATTTTTGGCTTTATAAAGGGCACTACTGTGAAGCTGCAAGTGATTTATTTCCTGGTGGGGATTATTCCATTTTTATCTTCAGCTGTGGTCTAACCATTGGTCTTTTCATTTTTTTCTCAAAACCAATAACGGCTGGCTCCCAGCCAAAAGCGAAATGTCTCCTGGTTCACCTGTCTATTTTTATGTGGTAGTACACATCCTTGAGGCATATCAAACACATCTTTCCCTAGAAAGGGGAGTACAGACTGCAGTGTCACAATCCAGAACTTCGACTTCTTGACTAACTTGTTTAGTCTGCTGAGGTCCAACATGGGTCTCCAGTCCCCTGTCTTCTTCGGAAGTAAAAAGAACCTTGAATAAGTTCCGGATCCAATTTGGTCTGCGGAGACATTTTGGGTGACACTTTTCTAGCAACTTTTGTATTTATAGAGTTGCATGATCATTTTGATTGGCTGTAACACTTGGGACTGATTTTCTTTCTACAGGAGGAGAGGGAAAAAGGTATGTATTAACCTCTGGATATAATCGTTTGTACACATTTGTCATTTATGATCTCTAGCCAGATGTTTGGATACAACAACAAGCGACACCAGACTGCCTCCTGAGATACACACGCGGGCCTCCTCTCAGGAGTGCTAAAAGGATTTACCAAGGAAGGCATCCCTGTCACCCTGGTTTTGCGGACCCCCCTCTGCCGCATGGTTGGCGTCTTCCACTGCTAAGTCTTCCTCTGCCCTTGGGGGAAGAATCACCACGTTCATAGGTTCATACTAGGCTATCTGCCCTAGGGCATTTATAAGCCTAGCCAGAGTGTGTTTGGCTTTCGCCACCCATTTTAAATTAATTTTGCTATGCTCTTTTTCGAGGTTAGTATACTGTGCCTCTGGCTAACAGTGACACAGAAGTGATACCCGGGGTAAACCTACGATCTCCCAGCCACTCATCAAGATTCCTCTTGAAGAGAGTCAATGAGGGACTCTGCCTAACCTGGACTGGGATTTTATTCCAGAGTGAAGGGAGCCTCTGGGTTATGAATCTGTCCCTCCAGCATGTCCTATTTATTTCAGTGCTGAGGTTCAAGTCTCTCGAGCGCGCAGCTCGATGGGATTTGGATTTTCTAAGGTGCAGCATGTCCATTAACTCCGGGTTGGACATGGCTTTATACGTCAGGCACAGATCGCCTCTGAGCAGGCGGTATGCCACTGAGTAGAGCTGGAGTTTCTTTAACTGGGCAGCATATGGCATCTGTTTGAGCCCTTTGATCCTCTTGGTGAGGTACTTTTGGGGTCTTTCCAGTTGCTGCAGGTGTCTGGTAAGGTACATCCCAAAAGGGGCATTGTACTCAATTATGGGCCTGATGAGGGATGAGTAAAGAGACACGATATCCTCCCCTGATCTAGATGTGAATCCCTTCATGATTAGGTGGGCTATATAAAATGTTTTTCTAACCACTTTGGCCACTTGGTTGTCAAATGAGAGATTGCTATCAACTTGGGTCCCCAGGTCCCTAATTACTTCTTCTGTACTTAATGGATTACCACCTATGTGGTAATTTGTGGGCACTTTGTTTTTGCCAAAGGGGATGGCTATACACTTTTTGGCATTTATCTTGAGGCCATGGCTCTGGCACCAGTTGTCTGTTTCAATGAGGCCCTTTTGGAGGATGCTTGTGTCGGCTGGAGAGTCTATTATGGCGCCCAGTTTGCAGTCATCTGCGAACTTGGTCAGCCACAGTCCTTCAGTGTTGGCCTGTACCTCCAAGAAATATATACCGAACATGAGAGGTCCCAGGACTGAGCCTTGTGGGACGCCACTTGTAACTGGTTTGGAGTCTGACATGGCTCCAGCAATTCTAACCATGTGGGTTCTGTCCTTGAGCCAGTTTGCAACCCATCTAGTGACATAGGGGTTTATATTTAAGCTGGTGAGCTTATCTATAATGCCCGAGAGGGGTATTGTATCGAAGGCTTTTGCAAGGTCCCGGTAGGCTGTGTGGACCACCTTCCCCTCGTCAATGGCCTTGGTGACTGTTTCAAAGAAATCGACCAGGTTTAAGAGGCAGGATCTGCCCTTAACAAAGCTGAACTGGGTAGGATCCAGTGTCTGTAGGTCCCCAATATCTTTATTTACTCGGTCCATGATGATCCTTTCCATAGCTTTGCAGACCAAGCTAGTCAAGCTTATGGGGCGATAGTTTCCAGGATCCGTTGAGGCATCACCTTTGTGGAGAGGGACCACTGTTGCTGTGCGCCACTCTTTGGGTACATATCCTGTAGTAAGGCTGAGATTGAACAGTAGTTTTATGTTTGGGTTTAGCTCTTCTTGGAGTTCATGTAGGTCGCAGCCCGGGACACCGTCTGGTCCCATTGATGCTGTGTTTTTTGCTTTGGAGAGGGCGGCTCTTACCTGAGCATCTGAGATGTCAGGGGGGGCAGCACTCTGCTGGGATAGATATTTGCCCTTTTGGTGGGGAGGGGGGAGAGAAGTTTGCGCTGCACCTGTCAGCTAGGATGTTGGCAATGTCTGTGGGTTTGATGTATTTTTTGTCATTTTGGACTAATTCTGAGCATATCTGGGAATTCCTAACATAACTAAAGAAAGCCTTGTGATTATCCTTAGTGTCCTGTGCAATTATTCTCTCGAAGATGGCCTTAGACGATTTTATGAGTGCCCGTAGTTTTTTGCTAATACTGATCAGAGATGCCTTCCCTTTTTGGGATTTTGCTCTATCATGTAGTAGCTTCCTCCTTCTATTGTATAGTTTGTTTATGGCTTGGGGTCCACCAGACAGGACATCTGCCTTTGGAGGATTGGGTCTTGGTTTTATTTGGGATTGCATGATCCATGCATTCCTGAAGGTGTTCATAGAATGCGTTTATAAAGGATTCTGCGGTCTGGGCTGCATTTTCCACAGGCTCGGGGGCTTTGAAGGATTCCACCTCGGTTTTGAGGAGTGCGAAATTTGCTTTAGAGAAGTTTTTCACTGTGGTTTTCTGGGCAGGGGGAGGGGGAGGGGTCGGGATGTGAATATCCAGTGAGATTAGTTTATGGTCTGATCTTACCGGTGAGGGATACACTTCTGGTCTGGAGCATACAGTCCCCATGTTGGTGATGATCAGGTCCAGTATGTTTTCCCCTTTGTGGGAGTGGTAACAAGTTGTTCCATAGCAATTGAGTTTATAAATTCTAGGAACCTTTGGGCTAGGGTGTTGGAGCTAGAGTAATGCTCCCAGTCTATGTTTGGGTAGTTGAAGTCGCCCAATATAATGGTGTTTGGAGAGACCTTCATATTTTCCAGTGTTCTCAGGAAGGCCGAGTGGGGTTCCTGGGTTTGGGAGGGTGGTCTGTAGCAGACTATAAACTGGAAGACAGTTTTACCCACTGTTAGTTGCACATGGATAGTCTCTGATGCTTCGTGTTGTGCCACCAACCTGGAGGTGTGGGTATCTTTGACGAATATTGATACTCCCACTCCTTTTGTGGCTCGGTCCAAGTTTTGGGGCCGAAAAGCATGGTATGAGGTATAACCTGGTAGTGCTGGGGTGCTCTCGGGAGCCTTGAACCAGGTTTCTGTTACTGCACAGATATCGATGTTCTCCATGCTAAGGAGTGTTTCGAGTGCGTGCATCTTGAGGTTTAGACTTCTGGCGTTGAGTAGCATTACTCTTAGTTTCTTATCCCTTGTGATACCTATGGAGGTGGGTTTGTCTTTTGAGCCTTGCCTACAAAAGGCACTGTGGGGGAAGCAAGAGCCTTTGCCAATATCCGAAAGCCCAGGGGTGACAGGTGCAAGCCATCCCTAGCGAAGCATCGTGGCTTGTCGAGCATGTCATCCCAGGCTGACAGGCATTGGATCCCCTTTGAATGACACCAATACTTAAGCCAATTGTTGAAATTGATCATCTTGTCTTCATATTGTGGCATCATTCTTGGTGAGGGTAAGATGCTACTCAAGGTCAGGGTCATACCGGCCTGGGCTACATGCTCAGAGAGCTCCTCTATGTCTCTTTTCATGTAGTCTGGTACGTCTCAGGTCATTCACACCAGCATGGACAATGACCGAGTCATATTTGTACATCTGGGAAAGCTGTCTAAGACTTATGAAACCACATTTCCCCCTTCTGACCTTTGGGATAAGATCTGGTAGGGAGGGAGAAATGGACTCCCACAGCAGAGAAAGTCTTTTCCTCTTGTTCGCACTTGGTCAGGATGTCTTTAAATTTTGGCCCAAACAAGGACGAGCCGTCAAAAGGGGCATTAATAAAAGAAGACTTGAAGGGCTCCGCAAACTCACAATATGAAGACAAGATGATCAATTTCAACAATTGGCTTAAGTATTGGTGTCATTCAAAGGGGATCCAATGCCTGTCAGGAATGCCTCCTCAAGGAAATTCCTGTAACGGCTGCCCTGCTTGTTTCATCAGCTGCATAGGAAATAAGCCACATGGAGGAGTTCACGATGGAGTTTAAGGTGGAGAGCTGGGAGGTAACCTTGGCCGAGACTTCCGGAGCTACAGAACCCTGGAGGGTGTCTCCTAGCTCCTTCAGGAGATCCCTCCAAAGCTTGGTAAAGTGGGATAGATGGTTCAGCGACCAAAGGGCAATGGACACTGAAGAAAACGTATGCTTTCCATATCTGTCCATCATTCGAGACTCTTTATTTGGTGAATGAACAGATGATAATGTCTCAGATAACTCCTCCTTAGTGGCTGCCGCCACCAACATAGCATCTACTGGGACACCTTTACTCAGAAAATCCTTGTCTACGGGTGCAGTGATGAACCTATCTGGCCTCCTAGGAATAGGTTCTACTCAATCCGGAGAGTTCCATGCCTTCCGACTGACTACATTCATGAGCTAGTCGAAAGGCGGAGTCACCCAAGAGGTGGAGGGGCGAGACCTGAAAGCCTCCTGGTACACAGACTCATCCTCAGAAGGGTTAATGGACTTCCAGCCACCTCCCTGTTTAAGGATCTCTAGGATGTCAGCAAAGGAGATATTCTCAGAGGGTGACCGTGGGGAACCGTCTGACTCATCGAGATCCATGTTTGAAGTTATGGACTCCTCAGGGGAGACTAGACGTTTCCTCTTATGTAACAACATACCGAAGCTCCGCACGGACGGCAAGTGCAAAGGCCAAAAAGTAACTAGTAAATCCAAGAACAGACAGCCAGCAGAATTAGAGGAATCCAGGACTTTATTTTGAAATAAGAATAAAAGGCAGACCGGTTTTGAACTAAAGAAGCCTTTGTCAATGCCAAAAAATATCACCATATAACACAAGGTGCCCTTTATATATATATATATATATATATATATATATATATATATATATATATATATATATTGTTAACGTGTTCACCAATAAAAACTGAGAGACAGTTAATGGACTGACCCAAATAAAAGACCATACCAATATTGCTGAATACTGAAAATGTATATAATACAAAACACATTTGTAATAATACAAATTAGTGCATTTGACAATATTCCTGATAATATAAACTGAAGATATATCCAACCCAATTCCTGGTGGGAAAAGGCCACCCAATCTGATAATCCATGACCTTTCTTTATCATTAAGAAGTTCATGAAATTTGTTCTTAGAAAATTTTTGTCCTCTCACCCTATCAATGAAAGTAAAATGAAAGCAGGCTGTTTTATGAACTAAAGTGCGTTTATATAATGCATTAGTGGCAACCCTCTTTCTTATGTTGCTTAAATGCTCTGAAATATGCAACTTAAAAGATCTGGAAGTTTGTCCAATATAAAATGCAGAGCACTGACACTCAGCCAAATAGATGACCCACTTGCTGCTGCAATTTGAAAAGGTCAACATTTCAAAGACCCGTGTTGTGTTTTTGCTATAAAATTCCTTTGTCTTTAATACATATTTACAAAAACCACAATGTTCACATGGAAAACAACTAGATAATTTGGTGCCTGAGATTGTAGGACATAATTATGTCCCATATTTTATGTAATAGTTGCATAAAATAGTTATTTCTGTATCTAAAATACCTAAATGTTACAAGAAACAGGATAAGCAACTAAACTGCTTCAAGAATAAGCTTTTATTTAGGCAAAAAAGTAAAGTTCTATCCTTTGTACTGACCATGGGTATGTGTTGGCCTGTAAAATCTGATGTGTGTCCCAAAAATGTCCCACTATGGCCATTTGAAAAGATGGCAACCCTACTGCTGCTGAGTCAGGTTTGGAATGAGTTGAGGAAATTTATATGGTCTGTCTTTTTAGGAGCAGCAGACTGACTGTCAGAAAAATTGCAGGCAATGACACACATCCTCCAGAGCTAACAGAACTTGAGAAACGATTGCAGGTGCTGAGAATTCCTTCTTTAACAGCTTGTAGTATTTTATGATGAACTGAAAAATCTTAGTATTTTCCCCAAGTGAAAATGCTGGCACATTCTGGAAGTAGTCTCAAAGGAAGACAAACCCCCAACTGGGAGAAGGAGAAACTAAGCCAGAGTCTCAATCACTTAGCTGAGGAGAATAAAAACTGCATCTGTCCCTTCATCTTCCTGTCCAGATTCAGAATCTTGAATGTGTTCAGTAAAAACAAGTATTTCTCTTTGTTTTACCAGAAACCACTTTAAAAGAAGGATCAACAGCCTGAATTAAACACTAAGCCAAACACAGCAAACTACTCCTGTCTAAAGAAATGTGAGGAGGAGGAGTAGATATAGGTTTAGTTTTTGGTTTCTTTTGGACAGGAAAATGGGACCAACAATGTTATTAATAGCAGCAGCAACTTCCCGAAGGATGGGCACAAAATTCTGATCAAACAGGGAAGCCTATCTGGTTCCCTCTCTGAGGGCCGACAAAAGTGTCTCTCACTTGCCCATTGAGGGGACCCCAACAGCTGCAGAGGACATAGTTAATCCCCAGTCAATAACAGTGTAAGTGCTGCACCACAGAGATCTGGGGTAAAAGATGAGTGGTCTGAGGAACAAGCCAGAGCAGAGTAACACACCTGCGGCCAAGGCAAATTAATAGCCTGTTGTGGTGGTGAAGGCCATTTAACTTTTTCTTTTTATGGCTGTAAGAAGGACTAACCATGGGACCAGTAGTTTTTTCCGTGATCAAGCTGAATATGGTGTCTCCTTCTTAGGGAAAAGAAGCAGTAAGAGCTAGTAAACTTTTAAAGTCTTTAAAAATCCCTTTTTTCACACAAAAGCACAGTAAACTGCATTTTAAAACACACTGCCTGCCTCAAAAAGTAAACTAAACACAATTTCCCTTTTAAGAGGAGAAGTAACAGAACTGAAGCAGATCTCCAATGTACTATATTTTCCCCTTTACCTTTTTTTTAATGGTTTAACTAGCCAAACTATCGGGTTTAAAACAAATTAAGTTGGCCCTTAGATGTGTTTTACAAAAAGAGCAACTGCAAAAAGTGCAGCTGTCTAAAACTCATAAGCTGGTATGACATGGAGGGTTACGGATACACTGTATGAAAGTGACATTACAAGATTCATTCTCTGGCTTCTAGTTAGCCATATTTAGTGCTGCGTAAGTGGGTATTAAAGACTTTATAGCTCCTTGTCCATTACTGCATTACACTGTAACTCTCAATATATTTTCATTTTTGTAACTAGGTCATGATGGAAAATGGTCCCCTGTAGTAGGACTGCCACCTAATCCAACAAAAACAGGTAAAGGTCTAGCTAGAGCATAAGAAATTAATGTAACAGACAACTCACAGCTCAAGAACACCACAAATAAGAAGTTAATTCAATAAATATAAGCTTTCACACAACAGTGTTTCCTCAGATATATTAAAACGTTTGAGTGTAAGAACAGCAACATTTAAATACACTCACTCTAGGCATGCCTTCAGCACTCTTTTAAGAAAATCTCTTATCATACCTGGGTGTTTATCTGCATTTCAGATAGATATTCCACTTCTGTTCTCTCACTTCTGTAAAATCCTTAATGTCACCTCCTCTTATATTTGAATTAAGTAACTCTAAAGCCATGAACTTAAATGTATGTCTCTGTCCTACATTAGAAACATGTTGTGCCAATGCATTACTTAGTTGCTTATTCTTAATATCATCCATATGCTCTAAAATTCTATCTTTAAAAAGCCTGCTCATTTTACCTACATATAATACAAAACACTCTATATACAAAACAAAATATATAAGATTCTGGGTTGTACAATCAGCATAAAAAGATGTGTCTATTGTAGGATGCGTAAAAGTGTACCCTGTACAGACAAACTTGGAGGCCTTACATCTCCTGCAGATCAAAGTACCTGAATGCTGGGATAATGATACATAGTCCTTCTTGTTATTCTTACAGCAAAGTTGTCGCTTAACACCTAGCACTTATGTTCCTAATATCCATCCTGTTTTAGAGACTTTCATATATTTAAGTTCATGGCTCTAGAGTTACTTAATTCAAATATAAGAGATGGTGACTTCAAGAATTTTATAGAAATGAGAGAACAGAAGTGGATTATCTATCTGAATGCAGATAAACAACCAGGTATTAATCAGAGAGCATCTCTTAACCAGTGTTGAAGGCATGACCACTCCAACATTAGTCTTCTTCAGCATATAATGACCTTTCTCTCTTTCTTGGGTAACTCTATTTCACAGCAGATGATTGGTTGCCTTGATTGTTAAATTTGTTCAGGTGTAGCACTGTTTAATAAGTCTGAAGAAGCAGTCTGAGGACTGTGAAAATGCTTACCTTGTATTTTTGGTTGTTTTGTTTTATTTTTTTATTAAAAGTTTTGGTTTTATTTGAGCCATGGTAATCATTCTTTCTTTTTGATATAATTTAAACTATTGGTATTTCCTTCAAGCCATTACATACTTTTCATTTTTCAAAGGTTAAGTTATAAAAGTCACTAGATATACGAGTGTCATACAAAGAATAAATGTCTTGTTCACAGACTTTCTCAAGTGCATTAACAATCAGATGACTCAAAGGTGTAAAAGTACTAGGTCTTCTAAGTTTATCAAGTCCTGTATTCGTCATAGGAAACATGAGTCTTAGATTTAAATTGCAAATAAATGTCTAAGTTCAGTTTGGCTATCTTCTATCCTTCCATATGAACAGGGAATAAATGATACATCTTTATTTAGCCAGAAACCAGCATTCAGTTTCATTCAAAACACAGTCTAAGATGTTATGCACAATGTTAGCCCAGACACCTACAGGCCCTTGCTTTTGAGGAGACTGTGTGTCATGAGACCTGGGTAAGCCCTTCCTTTTCCTTCGTCTCCTTCATCTAACTTTCTTTTTGGCTATAACAAAGTGGGAGTTTCAACTGTTCCAAGGTTGAAGGAAAAAGCATAGAGGCACCAATGTGGGACTCCTAAGAGCTAGTCTCTTCAGGGCAGTCATTAGTTGTAACAGCTTGGGACGGAGATGGATCATACAACCAATAATGTGTATGAACCACCCTCTTGAACAGATAAACCATTAATATTCCCATTCTGATTGGACAGTTGAATAATTATGCTGAAAGGTCTTACTCACCACAGTCCCCTTATATTTATCATTAGACTTAAAGCCTAGTTTGATTGTAAAGTTAGTACTAGCTCCTGGGACAACAGGCCCATTCTTCTCTTTAGGCCACTGAAAAAAGTACTCCTTAAAATCATCTACATTTCTTATATTTCTTTTTAGTCACAGCTAATCATTGCTCAAATGTGGCAACAGTATCAAGAATAGATTCTAAACGAAGGGGACAAAGTCAGCTCATGACGATGTGCATTCACATCTTTTAACAAGTTGCATTCTCTTAGTTCAAAAAAATTCTTGCATCAGTTTCATATAATCAAAGCTCACCTTCAGGTTTATGCGCTGCCACTGCTTCAAAGAGAAAAAAAGTCAGTGATGCACTGACTGAATGGCAATGTGTAGTAGGTGAAAATGTTACACCTCCACTGAGTGTAAATCAGAAAAATAACTAATTTAGAACATATGCTCTGTGATTTTAAGCATCTACTGTAGCAAAGATTCAGTTTATATTAAACAGGGCATTATACCTACAGGCTTGCTTATTTTAAAGATACCTACCTATGGAAATAAATACCTGGAACTTTTGAAGTATAAATCATGCGTTAAGTAATCTTTGTTGTCATCAGTTGATTTTGGCCATGTGATCCCTAAAGTGAATGTATTTAAAAGTTGCTGCTCTTACACTCAAACATTTTAATACATCTGAAGAAGCACTGTTGTGCGAAAGCTTATATTTACTGAACAAATTTCTTGTTTATGGTGTCCTTGAGGCGTAAGTTATTTGTTACATTGTAGGATTGTCACCTGTCAGAAAATTTTCCTCACAGTCAGAAAATCAGGGTCTCTGTCAGGAAATCCAGAAATTAGGATCTTTTTCAGGGAATTCAGTTATGGAGAGTACTCGAAAGGTATTTTCAATCATTCTAAGCTGGCATATTTCTGAAGTACGCATGTTTCTTAGAATGCTTACTGTTTCATTTAGGTTTCCTATCTGCATTCAAATTCAGTGTAAAAACATTACTCTGTGGTGTATGCTTGTGTGTGTATGGGGGGGGGTGCTGAAGTGTACATAAGAGCAACAACTTGGTCATATTTTTTTCTACTCTGCATTACTGTCAGAAATCAGAACTACATACAGTAAGTGGCTATTTTTAGTGGTCTGGGCAAGATGTGGGGGAATGGAGCACAGCAATAGTACAACCACACTGAGTAGTGTTAACAACTCACAGTATTTGTCTCCCTGTCTGAGTTCTTGGCTGTGGCTCTATCTGTGTGAAATCTGCATGCCCTCCCTGTCTCTGTGAAGATTTTATTCAGATGGTCTCATTTTCTCCAACATGCCAATATCATGCTATAGGTGAATTGATGTTCTTCTAATCTGCCTGCAAAAATCATGCTATATGTCTGCGTGTGTGTCTACATTGTGACAGATCTGGTTTATTAGGGACAGACGCCTCACAGCAAGACGTTGTGCTGTTCGATTCTCAGCTAAAGCGTCTTCTGCGTGGAGACGTGCGTGAATGGGTGTACCTTCGTTGAAGGTTGTGAGTCAGAGCTGGCAAACTCGGCACGTAAAAAATCTACTGCCAATCATTAGTGGACCGGAGTTCCGCTGTGGCAACCCCTAACCGAGAAAAAGCCGAATGACACAAACAAACACACAAACCAGTGTATATGAATGTATATATATGCGTGTGAAAAATAATATTGGTGGGTGCTTTCATAAATCTCCTTGGTAGTGAAAACATAAGACATAAAATGTATCACAGAACATCTAAAATCTCAGCAAATCTGGCAGCCATCATTTCTGGCTGTATAAGGGGTGGCTTGGTATGGTCCTCGTCCATGGGCCCCATCTAGTCAAACTGAACTCACTCCGAAGTGGGCACAGAGATTGGTATAGTTTGTGTGGGAGCATGGGATACTGTGGTCATTATTATGTTTTTTTAAATTTTGCCCACAGTCAAACTTTAGAGGTGTGCACAGGTCACTATAGCTTTTGTGTTGGCTGGAGACAGTGTGGTCATTATTTCTTTAACTTTCCTCAAAATCATATTTCATAGGTGTGCAAAGAAAAACGTCTATGGCCAGTGTACTGTGTAGGAACAAGCTGGAATGAATTACTGCAAGTGTTATTTTTTTCACTTTGTTCATAACTGAAACCAGATGCATACAGATGGATATATTCTAAGGGTAGAGAAAGAAGGCACGCTGCACATGTACAACTGACAGCAATAGGTTCAAATATGTTGGTGCGCTATATTTGTTCTTTCAATATCATCCTAGTTTAACTTCAGAGAGAAGCACAAAAGGTCTTTGTCTTGGGGTTAGGGCTGACGAGGAATGCTGTGTAGATGTATGACAACAGCAGCTTGAAATACATGATCATGTTCATTTGCCCTTTCACTTTCATCCCAGTTTAACATCATATGGGTACACGGAAATTTCCCTATTTTTTTTTTTTTTTGTGTGCCATCACAAGCATTTTATTCTCAATTTGTGGATAACTACTACTCAGTTTTGTGGTGCCAACTGTATATTCAGCCTAGAGCATTAAGACTTGGACAAAACTTGTTTCTTCCTTGAAAGAAAACTAATTAGTTTCTTTCCATACTCATAAGTTTCTGTTTGTTTGTTTTGTTAGGCTCACTGGACCAAAGTTGTGGAAAAAAAACTCTAAATGCACCTCACAGCATTTAGGACCCCATAACTTCCAGCATAATTAAATTATTTTCTCCACAGTTATAGTACAGTATTTGTCAGTTGGATGTGCTAGCAGGGTGTATGAAAAAAGTAACACAAAGTGTGAGAAAATAAAATAAAAGTACTTTGGGCAGTATGAGATTGCAAGGATGGGAGGAAATGGGCGGAGGTACTTTGGAACACTTTGACTAGGGATCCACATTATCTAAGGCTGCCCATGCAGTCACTGTAAAATGTACTTCTTGTTGTGGCTTGCTAACACGGTGTGGCTAACTTGAGTCAAGGGGTGTGATTTTTTTTTTTGTCAGGAAATGGAAGGATGCAAGAACCATACCCTGTGGTCTAGTTCTCCTACCTGTTAAATAATTAAATAAATAAAGCAGTTTATCAAGATCCACTTGAAATCAAAGCATCAGTCAGAAGGGCAAATGTGACGACATGAGAATCAGAACGAATAATGCCAGTACTACTTCAAAAGGTTCACCTCACCATTCCCAGACATTCACAGTTAGCTGTGCATTTACAAGGTGTTTATCCAACAAGGCATTCTAATGGGATCATATTAACGGGGAAAGAGATCACAACTACTGAAATCTTACAGAAATGTAGCTGTGGAATTACCACTCTTCCACTGTACCTACAAAAGAAAAATTCAGAACTCTTCTTGAAAAGCATTATTGAAACTGTTATCATCCAGGTATTTCTACTGGTGTTTAACAGACCTACTCAAAGGAATGTAGGAACAATGTCGAGTTCTGCAAGACACATTACAAGATCAGGTGACAATTTCACAGTTAGAAATTACTCAACATCACAAAGGCAACTCTCAATAGCAAATCCTGAAATTCATTACAATACCTTAAAATAAAACCTTTAACTTAGAAAGATAAAATCATACCCAATATGTTTCCACTGTTATCTTCATCTTGTCTGTAAAAACTACAGCAAACCTGAAAAGACAAAGAAAATTTGTACTAAAAAAACAAAGTATATAGCAGCTGGGAGTAAAAAAGTATTTTTACTACTACAAAGGCAAAATACAGCGACAGGTAAAAGAAATTTAATTAGGAAGAATCTGAAATAGCTTAACGTGGTTTCCTATTTATCTTTCTAACAATGAGATGTAATTATCCCTTCACACTTCAGGCAAGTCTGTAACAACTTTTGAAGTCCAAAAGAGTAAAAGTGCTGATTGTTTAGTTTAACGACAGAGCAGATGCTGCAAGCTCACACTAATAAGCTGTCAGTGATGTGCATTAAAACGACGTTTTTCGCAGTATTTTTTAGACTACATTACACATCCAAGAGATGTCAAAAAGGAGGCAAACATTTCTTTGCAGCTTTTCTTTACATCTAATTGTCATCCATTTTCAGTCCCTTTCCCCACTTACCTTGTAGAAAGATAGAACTACAGCACATGTTTAACAGAAATGGGAAAGCTACAACAATGGCATACTTTTAAAACATAATTTTCCAAGGGAATATTTGATCTAGTTAAGCAAATGTATTACGGCGTCCTGATTTTTTTCATAAAACCACATTAATCCATATATGTTGAACCAAAATTAATTGAGAATGATAACACTAGCAGTACAGCAGACCCTAAAGAAAGCAGTGGATAAACAAAACATTCAGGAACATTTATTTTTGTCTACGCTATAGCATCAAGGGAAAAACATATAACAGATACCCTTTACAATTTCGCCTTGTTGAAGAAAGTGGGGTAAGTAAGGGACATGAAAACTATGCACAGTCTGGCAGCCTGGTATATAGTTAGGTGTAAAATAACATCAATCAAGACAGGATTATACTTGCGATACATTTTTGATTACAAATGAAATCCAAGATTAAATATTGGCCACTCCCCCAAAAAAAACATACACATGCATGCACATACATACAAAAGCAAACAAAAGATAATGCTTCTACGGCAGCAGAGCTGAATCCAGCATTAGACAATTGCCTAGGGCCTGCTAGCCTGGGAAGGGGAACCCACGGGGGGCTGTCACAACATTTAATTTTTAATTAAAACAATTTTTTCTTAAGGACGCACTGTGTGTGCATCTTTAGAATGATGCACAACAACACACAAGATTTAAATACATGTTATTATACCATGACCCCCCCAAAACGTGCACGCTGATTGGCCAGCGTGCCCGTTGTAAATCGAGTTATACTAATGGAAAAGGTCCGTCGCCTGGACTTTTTCCATTAGTATAACTGCTTTTAAACACTGTCTCGTTATGTTAAATGGGTTTAACATAGAGAGACAGCTTTAAAATAAGCAACGGAGATCTCCGTTGCTTATTTTAAAGCTGTCTCGCTATGTTAAACCCATTTAACATAGCGAGACAGTGTTTTAAAAGCAACGGAGAAAGCAAGATCTCCCTTGCTTTTTTAGAGTCTCGCTATGTTAAATGAGTTTAACATAGCGAGACAGTTTTAAAATAAGCAACGGAGATGTCCGTTGCTTATTTTAAAACTGTCTCGCTATGTTAAACTCATTTAACATAGCGAGACACTAAAAAGCAACGGAGATCTTGCTTTCTCCGTTGCTTTGCCCACAGCTCTGATGTACTGCGCAGGCGCGCAGTACATCAGAACTGCCGCGGATGCCAGACATCTGCGGAAGGGCAGTAAACAGGCATTATACTATGCCATTATTTAAGAAAAGTAATAGTTTCTTTTCTTAAATAATGTCATGGTATAATAGCAATATCCCACTTCTGGGTGTGGGTAATGCTAAATTTACCCACGGTTGGCTTTGTTTGGTCCCTCGGGCATCGCCCTCGGGACCAAACCACGCCAACCGTGGGTAAATTTAGCATTACCCACACCCAGGCGTGGGTTATTGCTATATTATTTCATTTCTACAAGCAACTGTTGGACTGGAGAATGAACTGCTGATTTCCTTCATACAAAGAGTGCTGCTAGTGGTGAAAGACAATCGTTTCTTCAGCTTCAGCAAATAATAAAAGGTGTGTGTGTGTCTATGTGTAAAACATGCCCTAGTTAGTGATGGCAGGTTATTTAGGCAGCTCACTCAAGCTCAAACCCTCAGCCATGGTATCTTTAATCTTAGGTTAATCAGCACCTTGGGTACAGGAGACAAGTAAATTAGTCTTCTATGCCAACTACCAGACTTTGGAAATTTTGTCTTCATACATTGTGTTTCACTGCTTAAAGGAAAAAAAAAACTCAAAACTATAGGGATGCATTTTCAAGGAATGGGAATTTCACTGCATTTTCAAAGAAATGAGTTTACTGTTGCTCAAGCTAAGTCCGTTTTCAATGTACAACTGCTTCGTTTAACAAATGTCCATCAGCTTTTGTGCTATAGAATTTCAAAACAGTGTTAGTAGCATGAGAGGTACCATACTTGCCTTTGGTGCAGAAGTTTGTGGGCTTTACTCCCATACCATGTAAATGCATTGCTGATACTGCAGTGTACTTTAAGGGAGGAGTGTTGCACTCCTGAGTGTGTCATCCTTTGGAGGAGATGTTAAATTATGGCCCCATCTTTCTGTGTTAATGGCAGGTTCTGTGAGCTCTTTTACACGAGTTATCAAAAAGAATAGGGGGAAGTTCCCCAATGCCCTGGCCAGATTCCCCTAGTAGCATAACTATCACCAAGGGTCTCCCCTGAAAAGATGTTACTAGCACAGTTAGACTAACCTGGTCAACAAAGAATATGGAAATTAAATGTTTTAAATTAATTTAAATCCATATCTCTGTCTTCATTTCAAAAGTAAAAAAGAAAATAGTATGCACATTGACAGTTTTGAGCAGTGTTTAAGGTAACTGGGGGGAGAAAGACAAGTCATGATGCGGGGGAGCGGTGGGCTGGTCCATTTCTCTGCCTAGGGCACCACTTGACTATGATTCAGCTCTGCACAAGAGCAGAGTCACACTGAGCTACTTTGCCTACATGTTCCTTCCTGACTGTATTGTACATCAAAAGGCACATAATTAAGCATAAAAAGCTGCTTATATCAAAAACAAATCACAGATACAAATGGAACTCTGTTGATTACCTGGCACAGAGATTCAATGATGTAAGTAACTATTCTTAACTGAGAACTCATATCTATGTATGTATTATTTATTTTCATTTAGTGAATGAGAAAGTCCAACTAGGTATAGAAAGTACAGCTGTGTAAGTTGCATTTACAATAAGAGTTGATGTTCGAATTCCTCACCGACTGTTGCAGCAGCCTTTTGGCTATTTGGGTTGCATCCTGCCCAGGATACAACTTGCCAGTTCACAAAGCTCTGTCTCTCTCCCACACATACACTCTTGACTGTTGACTACGTGGCCCCTTGGAGGGAAATCAACACTCAAAGTGTAAAAAACTTCAAGACCTTCTTGTCCATAAAGACAAAGAGCTTACTCATTCTGAATCTAAAAGATATAACAATAACCAAAAACTTTACACCCAAACAACTACCTATATACAGAGATAGGGGGATGACAGGAGTGTGGAATATGAACATCTACTGTCATGGTAAGTACACAATTGTAATATGTTCATCATTCTCACTGCTGCAGTAGCATTTTGGCTACATAGGTTGTTTACTAAAGCCTATCCAATCTGGGAGGAGGAAAGAATAAGGATCCAAGAACCCCTGAACAATGGTCCCACCAAAGCCAGTCCTGGACCTGGAAAGCAAATCCAGTTGCAGTCCTTTGTAAAAGTATGCATTGAGGGCTAAGTTGCTGTCTCTAGAATACTTCGAGTCTACTCCTTTCCAATATCCCACTGTAGATTCCAAGGCTCTAGTAGAATGAGCCTTGATACAGCCTGGAATAGATTTTCCATGGTGGGTATAACAAGCAGCAATAGTTGAGGGCAACCAGTTTAAAATAGTCTGTTTTGACATTCTGACACAGGTTGTCCATTCTTTGTCCATTCATAAGAAATAAACAGCTGGTCTGCTTTTCTAAAGGACTTAATCCTTTCAAGACAGTACCTGAGCTGCTATATACACCCAAAGTATCCAGAATCTTGTCTCCCTGGTTCAGAGGATTTGGACAGAAAGAATAGTTGTGTAAAATCTTACCACAACCACAGATGTCTTCCTCTTCCATATGTTGCAGTATTCATAACATGAAGGAGTCCACCTTCGGCCGATTCAAACGTTCGGCCAGCGTACAAAAGCCAAAAGCTACTTTGAGGTACTGTACCATGTGAAGTCACACACAGAACTAGTCCAGCATTGGTCATAAAGTGACATTGGGTATAAGGCAGATGTTCAGCACGTACCAAGCCTCAGAAGTGAATGCCCCAGGAAGAACTCAGCCCGAGGTAAATGAGGAAAACACACAAACAGCAATCAGGCAAGCATCAGGGGGAAGGTAGGTGGGAAAGAATACTGCAACATATAGAAGAGAAGGCCATCTATGGTTATGGTAAGATTTTACACAACTATTCTATGTCTTTCTACTCGTATGTTGTAGTATTCATAACATGAGGGAGAATACTAAAGCTCATGCAGAAGAAAGACTGGGTGGAGGAAGAGTAGCACTCTTTACAACCCCCTGCAGAGTAGCCCTTGCAAAACCAGCACTAGACCTGGAGATGCCATCCAACTTGCAGGGTTTTGTGAAAGTGTGAACAGAAGATCAGGTAGCTGTTTCTAATATAGAAAAAGTGTCCAGACCTTTGAAGAAAGCACCTGAAGAGGACACAGCTCTAGTGGAATGGGCCTTTACTGGGGGTGCAGGAGTTTTCCCATGAAACACACAGCAAAAGGAAATGTTTTTTTGAAATCCAAGAGGAGATGGTCTGCTTGGACACAGGCCTGCCCAGGGCCCTAGGACAATAAGAAATGAAACGGCAATAAGATTTTCTAATAGGTGTGGTTTTGTCTAAATAAAATCTGACTTGTCTATGCACATCCAAGGTGTGTAAAATCCTCTCAGTAGAGAATGGCAGAGATGGAAAAAAAGTAGGCAGATTAATGGATTGATTAAGTGACAACTCATTCACCACCTTTTGCATAAAGGAGAAACTGATGCGCAAGGAAACCCAACCCTATCCCTGTGGAAAATAGTAATGGGGGAAGAGGTCATAAGTGCCTGAAGTTCTGAGACCCTTCTGGCTGAAGTGATTGCCACAAGAATAACGGTCTTCCAAGTGCAATGCTGAAGAGAATTAGAAACGGCTGGTTCAGAAGGGGACAAATCTCTAGAACAAAATTTAGATCCCAAGGAGGAGGAACTGGTTTCCTTGGAGATCTAATATGAAGGATGCCTTTCAAGAAAAGTTTAACTTCCAGCCTTGAGGGCAAGGAAGAAATCATAGGCAGAAAAGCAGAGACTGCTGAAAGATTAACTTTTACTGAAGAGTATGACAATCCACTCTTCAATAATTCACACAGGTAAGACAGACCCACTGAAACATCCACCAAGAGTGGTTGTAGGTCCATAGAAAGACACCTTAGAGAAAACTTTTTCAATTTTAAAACCTAGGATTTCCTAGTATTGGGTTTTCTAGCCTCCTGCAGAACTTGCAGCACATCTTCAGAGAAAAGGTGTCTGAAAGGGATCAAAACCCTATCACTTACAGAGTCAGTTGAAGGGTTGACACCTGTGGATGTATTAGAGATCTCTTGTCCTGTGTGAGTAGGTCCACTCTGTGAGGTAACTTGCGATGACTGCCCTTGGCTAAATGCAGAAGAAGGGGGAACCAATGCTGTCTTGGCCAAAAGGGAGTCACTAATAAGATTTTTGGTTGTTCCTGTTGGATCGTCAACAGGACTTTTTGGAGAAGTGGGAATGCATAAAAGTATCCCCTTCCAACAGAAATATATGACATCTGCCTCCCATGCCTGAGGATGGGGAACTCTGGCACAAAACTTTGGAAGATGTCTGTTCAGGCAAAGAGATCTATCTGAGGCATACCCCACCAGTGAACAATGTCCATAAACACATCCCTGTGTAACATCCACTCATGGGATTGCATCATGGACCTGCTCAATGTGTCTGCCACAACATTTTGAATGGAAGGAATGTAAACTGCCTGAAGTGATAGTGGACACTGAGTAACCAGCTCCCAAGCATGGAGAACCGGTCTGCACAGGAGATGAGACTTGGACCCTCCCTGCTTGCTGACATACCAAAGGAATGTGGTGCTGTCTGTGAACCACTTCAGGGCACCTGGAAGAAGGTTTGAAAACTTGCAGAGCAAAAATAAGTCCTCTCATCTCTCTTATGTTTATGTGTTCCCTCCTTTGGGAAGGAGACCACACATCTTGAACTTTTTAGGATGCTAGGGTTGCTCCCCATCCTAAGTCCAAAGCATCCGTGAACTGCTCCTGGGAGGGGAGGGTGGTTGTAAGGGTAGGCCTGGACTTGAGGTAACCTGCTGAATCCACTAGTCAGTACTTTTTTCAAGCAGGGAAGAAGGAGGATGGCAGACTTTAGTGGGTTAGCATGTTGCATCCATAATGACAGAAGGTTTGTTTGTGTCTTTTGGCTTTTCCCAGTTAGGGGTCACCACAGCAGAACTCCGGTCTGCCAATGATTGGTAGTAGAGTTTTACGTGCTGGCTTGCCGGGCCTAACGCACAACCTTCAACGAAGGAATGCCCATTCACGCATGTCGCCACACAGAAGACGCTCTAACTGAGAATCGAACGGGCAACGTCTAACTGTGAGGCGACAATGCTACCGCAGCACCACCACCGCAGTCCATATTGACAGAAGGTACCACTGGAATTTCCTCATGTGCAGTTTGGCTAGAGGTAGCATGGGGATAGTGGAAGCCATAAGGTCAAAGAGGCAAAGAAACTCCCTGGCAGTCAGGGACTGAAGTGGGATGATAGCCTGGAAGTAGGCAGTAAGAGAGAGAACTTTATGGGGAGGTAAAGAAGCCAACATCTTGTCTGGCTGTATTCTGCATCGTAGAAAGACATGGTCTTGTGAAGGAACAAGGGTAGATTTTTGATTGTTGATGGTGAAACCTAGACTTTCCAGCAGAGAGAGAGAGAAAAACAGATTCTTTTGAAGAGAGTCTGGAGAAAGGGCCTGGAGAACAAGATTGTCCAGGTATGGGAAAATCTGAATGTCCCTTAGTCTGCAAAAAAGCTATGACAGGAGATAAGCATTTTGTGAAGACCCTTGTAGCCGTAGATAGTCCAAACGGCAAAGCAGAAAACTGAAAATGTGAGGAAGCAATAGCAAAGCACAGAATTTTCCTGAACAGAGGATGAATAAGGATGTGGAAGTAGGCATCCTTGATGTCCAGAGACACCATGTAGGCCTGAAGAAAAATGAGGGGAAGTAGAGTCCTCAAGGACAGCATACGAAAGATGGGAACCTTCAAGAATGTGTTTAGCTGTGACAAATCTAAGACGGGCTTCCAAGGGCCATCTTTCCTGGGAACCAGGAACATCCTTGAGTAAAATCCTTTCCCCATTTGTAAAGGTGAAACATCCTGAATGGTACCCTGAGAAAGGAGGCTGTGAATGACTTGGTGAAAGAAATCTAACTGCTCTTTTGGGGGTTGTGGAATACCCCTGAAAAAAGGAGCCGTCGCCTACACCAAGAAGCAACCTTGGAGAATAATGGAAATGACCCAAGAGTCCTGGGTTATTTGTTTCCAAGCAGCGAGAGAGAGAGAAAGATGTAATGAAAGAGGGGTCTGACTGCAAACAGGCCAGTAGTCGCAGACCTGACTTTCTTGGAAAGGGCTGTTTCTGAGCAGCAGGAGTAGAAGAGGAGGACTTGGTACAGTATTGTTTTCTGGCATCTCTTTTGCAAGAGACACACCTAGACAGGAACCAGAATTAGCTGCATTTAGCTGAATTAGCTGGCTTGTTATGTCTGGAACCGAGGCTGATTTCCCTTCAATTTTCTGTCCTGCTTCGTTGGTTGAAATATGGAAGGAAAGGGATGCTAGAGCAGCTTTGAAAGACTTGTGGTATCGGGGGATAGCCGGACTCATATGAAGGATATTTTTTGCTATTAGAACATTTACTCAACAAAGAGCTAACTCTTTTTTACGATACCGGCTTACTTGAAAAGTATTTATAGGTTCATTGGTTGGTACTAGGCTATCGGCCCTAAGGCCTATGCAAGCCTAGCCATAACAATTCCCTGGAAATTTCTTCCCACAATATTTACTTCTCTGGGTCCCTGTCTAGCAGGGCGACTGACATGATCTCCGGGGTGAATTTCCTATCTCCCATCCAATCATCAAGGTTCCTTTTGAAGAGAGCCAATGAGGGGCTCTGCTTGACATGTATGGGCAGTCTATTCCAGAGTATGGGAAGTCTCTGGGTCAGGAACCTATCCCTCCAGCATGTTTTGACTTGGACTTGACCCCTAGGGGTCTCAGAGTGGACCAGTTACCTCCGTTTGATTTTTCTGAAGAAGAGAATGACCTGTTTGAAGAGTGGAAGCAAACTGCACTAGCGTGTACTGTAGGTTGGCTGAAAATACTTGTCAGAAGAAATGTTAAACAGCGTATTAAAGTGCAGGAGGCGAACTTAAGTTACAAGATCGTTTGAGTAAATCCATTCCTGTTTTGTCTTTTAATAACAAGATTAAAGAGATAAAGGGTGGTGTTAGCAAGGTCAAGGAGGCTGTAATACACAGAAAAAGGGAAAATTAGAACGTGATATAAGGGAGTATAAAAATGGCACCATTTTCTCGTGGCAAAGGAAAACGAGAAGGGGATGGTCCAGAAGCGTTCGTAATGGCAACAAATCACGTATATTACGCAATTCTTCAGCTTTTTCCGCTGAGACAGCGTCCAGTGGAAAGAAGAATGTGCCGGTTGAGGAGGTCATTTTGAATGAAGCTACTGTAAAAGAACAACCATCCTCGGCAAAACAAGTCAAAACCAGGGGTCGGAAATGGCAGGGAGCGAACACATATGGTAGAGGTGGCAACAACAGAAGAAAAAAGAATTAATGACATTTGCATTGATTTGAATGTTAACTCTGTAACTAATAACAATGACGCTTGCATTTATCCAGGTGTGTGGTGCAGGAGGCTGTTCTAGGTGATCGTACAGATTTAAATATTGTGCACCTTTCTGATTTGAATGTAAGTAATGATGTTGAAGCTTTACTACTGAAGGGAACCAATTTGTTCCTACATTTTTTCCATCATTAGCTGATGCCATTTTGGAAACAAGTCATATTTCTAGAAAGCTACATTTAAAAGTGTTTTTTCAAAATCGTGTGCCTAATGACAATGCTAATAATGAGGCCAATAATGCAAATGAGGGGGACAATTTGATTGTTTGTACTGACGATTCACTTTTGAGTGTGTCTATATGCCAATCAGTTTTGTGACGAGTTGCCTGATCTTCCAGTGGGGGGAGCAGAGGAGAATGTAGGTAAACATGATGTGGGTTTTTATACAGGGTATGGTAGGTTAACAGTTCCACGGGTCCCTCATCGTAGTGATTTTTTGTCACCAAAATTATCAGCAATAGTGCGACAATTTGAAAAAGTCCTGTATAGAGAGGTAGAATTAGAATACAACAGGTTTACACAAAGACACAGGACATATAATTTAAACAAATGTGAGTGGTTAGCACTTAATAGTTTAAGAGATGCAAATGATAAATATGTGTACACTCACACTGATAAAGGGGTCAACTGGGTCAACTTACCTATTGCTAAATATAATATCATGGCTGAAGAATTGCTGAGGGATCAATCTGTATATACTTTGGTATCGGAGGATGTTGTTTCCACTTTCAATGGTGAATTTCTGGATTTATTGGAAAGGGGTGAATGGTTGGATTTCTTTACCCATATGGATGTCAAGAAACTTTTTGTGAAAAACCCTAGGTATGCCATTTTTTTCATTATCCCCAAAATACATAAACATTTATACAATCTGCCGGGTAGGCCGATAGTATCAGGGGAAAGGTTCTTTCTTGCAAAATGTGGGCATTTTTTGGACCATCAGCTAAAAGTCTATTTAAGCAAGATTACTTCTCATATCAAAAATGGTAAAGTTTTATGTGATTTGGTGAGAGGCATGAAATGGAACACTGGATACTACTGGGCAACCGTGGATGTGAAGGCTCTTTATACAAACATTAAAAATGTTTGGGATTTGGAAGCAGTTGGCAAGATGATGGGGGAGGGTCCATATACGAGTTTTATACTACAGTTATTAGAGTTTTCTTTGACACAACTGTTTCAGATTTAAAAAGCAGTATTTTCTACAGAAAGAGAGCACTGCGATGGGGGTGTCATATGCCCCATCCTATGCTATTATTTTTAGGAATCATTTTGAAAATCTGTTTGTTTATAACACTGAACTTTTCAAGCAACATGTGATCATCTATAGGAGATATATAGATGATTTGTTTTTTATATGTAGGGGTGATCTCTGTGTTTCAAGACTTCATGGACAATCTCAACCAGAATAATAATTTTGGGTTAGAATTCACTTATAATACAAATAGGGATAAAGTGCAGTTTTTGACTTAGAATTTTTTGTAACAAATGAAGGGGAAGTTTCCTTTAAGCCTTTCACCAAAGAGACAGCAGTTAATAATTTTTTTACTAGCCGACAGCATGCTCCTACCCCATTTATTGGCTGCATTACCCCATGGAGAATATAATCATATTTTCAATAATACCTGTGAAAAACACACTTTGAGAGAGGAATTTTTATAAGTAAGAAGTTGTTGAAGAGAGGTTGTACTTCTCATGTTCTTGATAAAGCAGAAAGGGCATGTGGGAATTTTGTTCCTTTTAAACATAGTTTAGTAGGTAATGCTTCTCATGTATGGAGGGGCAAATTTTGGTTCTGTATTTAATACAGATTGATGAAAAATGTTTTGCCACTAAATATTCCCCTTTTTCCAGAAGTCTGAGGATGGTTGTTGGGGTCTATATTAAATTAGCGAACGCTTAGAAAAGCGAATGCTAATTCATCGACCCCTTTTAAGCAAAAGCTTAAAATTTCGAACACCAGGAACAGCGATTTTTTTCCCCCAGGAAAAAAAAAATCGCTGCAACAAAAAAAAAAAACAAAAAACAAAAAAAAACTTAAAACATTACATGATGTGGGGGCTTGCTCCCCCACTATAAATATATCAACTCCAAGATCGCACCACAGTAAAGGAAATGGCAAACTCCTGAAACTGGCCCAGCGATTTTTTGCCCTGTGAAAAAAAATCACTGTTCCGGGTGTTCGAGACTGTAAGCTTTCGCTTAAAAGGGGTCAATGAATTAGCGTTCACTTTTCTAAGTGTTCGTTAATTCAATATAGACCCGGTTGTTGAGAAGTTTTGGCCTATAATTGTGAATTAACCAACCCTAAAGAATCTATTTCCCAGGAGAATTACTTTTTCTTACAGTCGTTTTTCTAATTTGAAAGAATTGTTACACATCCAAAGAGTCGAGAGAAATCAGGGATTTAGGGGATGTTATTCATGTGGACATTGCAAAATCTGCAAGCGAGTCTGTAATTTAGATGGAACTCTCATAAATGGGAAAAATATAACGCTATGGAGTTATTTAATTGTAGGTCTTGTGGGGTGGTTTATATCATTGGTTGTGGATGTGACCCCATTAGATGGTACATTGGGCAAACTAAGAGAATGGTAAAAAATCGATTAACGGAGCATCTGGGTGACATCAAACATGGTAAGATCAAAAATCCTGTGGCTGAACACTTTCAGACAGTTCATGCTGGTTTTGATTCCAGTCTATTTTTTTGTGTTCTTGCTAAACTATTAAACAGACAGGGTGATGTTTTTCTGACTGAATTATTAAAACTACAGACTAAATTCATTAATTATGGCACATTATTCCCCAGGCGATTAAATCAAGAATTTAATATCAACATTTGCTAATAAATGAAGGTTTGTTCGTCTTAATGCTGCAACAGTCTGATGATTTTTGGTTTATTCTTATGTAATGTGAGACTTCTGTCTTTTTTTCAAATATTTCCTTCTCTCACAAGGGATGTTATTTATGTGCAACTTGGTCACAAATTTTCTTTATATATCCTGCTATTATAGCAAGCAATACGTGTATGTGTTATTTTATTTTGGGCATATCATGTGTGTATATTCACATGTATTTAACCTCATGCGTCACACAACTTGGATTTGTTAAAAAGGTGTAAAAAGTTGTTTAAGAAGAGGGTAACAAAATGTGCATTTTTGCATAGTTCACTATGCACTATGGTTCATTCATTTATATATATATATATATATAAGGGTTTATGATGCATTAAGATTTGGATGGACAAGACAGTGAAGGGCTAATGAGCAATATTCACTGTTTGACACTTTTATAACTGAATGAGTCTTATCAAGCCTAATTGATGTACATTTAAATATGTTGTGCCTTTTGGTGTAAAAAGGACTTCCTTGAAAGGCTGTTGAGCCAAGGAAACATTAGTAAAGAGTTTTTATTCCACCTTGATGTGTCTTCGTTTTTCAGCTTGGTTCCAGTCTGGGTCTCTCTCTTGTACTAGTTGGAGTTGGTTGGAGCAGCATCTCTTTTACCCTTGGAAGGAGGAGGTCTGGATGGTTTCTTGAAAATATTTACCCTTTTCTTGTAAGAACTTAAAAAGTTCTGCAGGTGAAGTACCAAACAAGTCCTTAGAGTCTAGTGGTGCAGCCATAATTTTAGCCTTTATGTCATCTGGTAATAGCTGTAGTCTCAGCCAAGAGTACCTCCTGAAAACAGAGCGAGAAGCAGCAGCTCTGGCAGATGCCTCCACTGCACTGTAGCTACACTTAACTGAATGACGTGTTACCTAAGCAGAACAATCCAGAATGGAGGATAATGGAGACTTAGTAGGAGAATCAGGAAGATGTGAAATTAGCTTAATGGCATCAGGGAGGGGAGTTAAAGAATATTTAGCCAAATGAGTCTGGTAATTTAAGGCTCTGAAGGCCAAAGTGACAGATGCATACACTTTCTTCCCCAACCTCTCCAATACTTTAGTCTCCTTGTCAGAGGGGAGAAGGAAAGTAGACAGCAACATCTTAGAGGCCTTATCAGAAGTCACAGGTATTGTTGCTGGGTCTGCAGAAGGACATTTAAACAGGAATTTGCAATCCTCTGGCACCTTATAAAACCTGTCTGGCCTTTTTGGGGCAGGAGGCTGGGAGTCAGGCTACAGAGAAGGCATCAAAAAAGGCTGTCAGTGCAGGAGGAACTGCAGATGGAGATGGGGAGTCCATCTGTAGAAGGTCATAATATCTTTTTTTGAATTTCTGACACCTGAGAGCAACCCCATTTTAAAGAATTCCCTCATTTTAATTATGGTCTCCCCAAACGTAATATCCTCCCCCAGAGAATCTGTGCCATTTGATTCCTCTTCAGGGAAAACGTATCCTAAGAAAGATGGAATGTGGACATAGTATGTCAACAATTCATCCCCAGAGGAACCATCTTCATCAGGTGAGTCTTCAAATCTAATCAGGAAGGGAGAGGGACTGAAGTGGATTGTCTCAGGGACATAAAGGCATTAAAGAGCTCGTGTGAGAAGACTTGCCAATCCGCAGATTGATCTTGGGAAACAAGAGAAGAATGGTTAGTTTTTTGCTTCTTCTTCTTCTTCTGTGGGACAACCATGTGGTGGAAGGACAAAGGACCTGACATCGGCCTGCACTCTATAATATTGCTCGGGATATCTTCACAAACAAGGATTTGAGGAATGCCACATGAGCCTTCAGTAACAATGAGCCTTTTTCCCCCCTAGTAAGATTCTTTACAGTCTCTATTGCGGTAACCACCTAAGAATCACCTATGGACCCCAAAACAGTCTCCAGACCAACATCGGCCTCAGGAGAGACAGCCAGCATTTGAGGAGCAACAGGTAACTCAGGCCTAGGCTTCCTGGTCTTCTTAACAACTGGTTCACCTGAAGGGCCCGACATACCTTCTACAGCTTTGCGTGCCAAGCACTTAAGGTGCTGGTTCTCTAAATACAGATTTAGGGAAGCTAGACGAGTGTGCAGGGTCTTGGGGATAAAGGCCTTGCAAATTGCATAAGAGCTATGGTTGCGGTTAGGACCTAAGCAAAAAAGACACAGATCGGGTGAATCTTCATGTGGAATTTGCCTTCCACACGAACAATTGCCCCTCCTAGCTGACATGTAATCACAACAGTAGCACAAAATAACAATAAGAAAAAAACCCAATGGGGCACGTATCTGGATCAGAATCCACAACTTCTTTAATGAGCAAATGACCGAAGATGTTCTGACTGGTGGCAGAAAAGTTCTGAGGCTTGGTACGTGCCGACATCTGCCTTATACCAGATGCCAGTTTATGACTGATGCTGAACTAGTTCAATATGCGATGCCATATGTACCTCACAGTAGCTTTAGGCTTTTGTATACTGGTCAGACATTCAAGTCAGCCGGTGGTAGTCTCCCTCATGTTATGAATACTGCAACATATGAATACAAGTACATCACTGGGAGATTGGAACTTCCAAGATGGCTGCACATTGAGTAAAAGCTTAATTTCAACTTTCCCATTGTGAAAACAGAAAGTCTAAAGAGAGAGACAGTAAACTCATATTTCTGGGTAAATTTCAGTAATCTGCTATTAAGTGCACTGCCTGGATGCCAGAAAAAAAAAGAAAATCAATCACAAAAGGTGAGGAAAAAAAACACTGAGTGGGAAGAATTCTGCATCTGTTCAGCAAACAGCAGTGCAAGCTCCGGCTTTGGTGCCAGGCATGACTTCCAGTAATCTAGAGGAAAAAGTCAAAAATACCCTAGGGCCATTTAAAATAAAGAAAACACAGATGGAGTATATCAACTCAAATAACAAAAGGCTGGAAAAAAAGAAGAAGCTTTAAACAGATATTCAGAGGAGGTGATTAAACTGCAAAAATCAGAGGGAGAAATGAAGAAAATGCTGGATGAATACGAGACTGCTCTAAAAAGAGAGGTTTCAAAAATGACAGAATTAGATGACAGATCACATAGCGAAAACCTGAGATTTTCTGCTGTACCACAGAAGCTGGAAGGAACACACTATTCATTTTATGAAAGCATAAGTAAGCAACTGGACTTGTATTCCACAGCAGGAGTTGTTAATTGAAAGGTACATCATGTGTATGCTCCAAACCTGGCCAAGAGAAAGCAACCTAGGTCTTTAATAGTAAAGATCCTACCTGCAGAAAGAATCGATTCTGGCAAAACTGTGGCAGAAGGACAAAGTACTAAAAGTGGGAGACAGTAGAGTGTTTTTTGGAAAATGATTACTCACGGTACCCCAAGCAAAAATGGAGTAAATTTATTCCACTAATCAGGGAATATCAAGAAGCAGCCATGAGACTCAAACTGTTGTACCCAGCTATCTTCAAAATAATCTTTCCTAAAGGGACAAAAATAATTTATGATGCAGAATATGCTCAGGAGGAAATACAATAGTTTGTCCAACAAAAAGTGAGCTGTGAAACAGAAGAAGTTTCTGCTTCTTGTTCTTCTGGTAATAGAGACCACAAAGAGACTGTTCCATTGAAATCTTTTCCAATGTTTCAACAGAAAATGCTTGAAAGACAGAAAAAAGCAAGAGGGTTCACTAGAAGAACAGAACGTACATTGGAAATGAAGCAGAGATTGGATAAACCAGCAACTCTGAAATTGACAAATAAATGCGGAATTACAAAGCATTAATTATATTTGTGAAACATGACAGAACAAGGAAACCTGGAAATATTGGACTTTTTTACTCTGTTAAACTTGTAAGGGACTCTAAAGCATATGCCTTTCTTCATGTCATTAATGTTTAGAAAAACACTTTGGATAGGGGAAGAGGAGGGAGAGATTTAACTGAAGTAAAACAAAATGTTGTTCTTAACAGTAATATTTATATAGTGCATGTTATAATCTGCATTCTGTAAATTAAAGCTTTTTCAGTTATTTTCAACTGTAATGTGGATACTAAAGTAAACAGGTGCCCCTGTTTTCTTCCTTCTTTTCCCTTTCTCCTTATTCAGTTTTTAAGAAATATAGGCAGTGTAGAACGGAAGAAAAGTCTAGCCAAAAGCGCATGATACAAGAAACAAATTATGCGATTTTGCTCATTCTTGCATATGAAAATGACTGGATTAAGGCTCCTGGCTTGATTTAGTAACAAGTTTTAAGAGAAAGCAAACAAATAAAAAAGAACATTGAATATAATAAATAGTTCCTCTAGCAAATAACTGCTTGTAGAAGGAACTCTGTATGTGATTCTTATGTCTCCATGGAGACAATCTGATAAAGAACAGTAAAAAAATAATATTTCTTTCTTTCAATGGCTAGGAGATCATGTTTTCTGAAATCATTCGAGCATTTTTCCAATCTGGGAGAGCAATAAAGAAAAGACAAATTCAGGCAGCACTTAGTAGACACACAGGCTGCACCATGCATCTTAGCATGGATAACCTTCCTTTTAGGTTAACCCAAGTCTGTCAGTGTGGCTGTCAAGTTGGGTTAATTGTTCCTATTAGGAGGGTAAAGCTTTAATATTTGAAGATGTACATAGTTTTGTGTGTTCATATTAAATTGTTAGGTTTTAGGGGTGTATTTGTTTTTTTTTTCTTTAAGGGCTTTCAATAAAACCAAAAAAAAAATGTTTTTAAGCTGCGACATAGGGTCAAACAGATATGACAAGAAACAACTGTATAAAAGATCAACTTCCCATGCATTAGTGTATGCATGAAACACAAAAGCTGGAACTAGATACTTAAAAAAGCTATTACTCATAAAAGGTGGAAATAACTTTTTAACATAAAGACACTTTCTATATTATCTTTAGATATTAATGGTCTTACGTATACATACAAAAAGGAGTAGAGAACTATATTAAAAATGTAGAGTGCAAATAGCTATGCTACAGGAGACACATTTAGAAGAAACTGAACATGTGAATTTGATAAAGAAAGGTTTTTCAGGACTGTTATTAAGTGGAATACCTGGGACAAAGAATACGACAGGTACTTATATTAATTGCAAGAGGTGCTCCAATAGTGACAGAAGAGAATAAAAATATAATAATGGTAGATTTGTAGTACTAAGGGGCAACTGGCAAGGGAAAATGATTACAATGGCATGTACTTACATTCCACCTAAAACTGTTATAATGGAGCTTAGGAAAATTCTGGAAGAAATAATCAGCTTTCAGTAGGGAATATCACTTATAGGTAGGGACTGAAATTTGATTTGCTGCAGTAAGGAACATAAGCATTCAACTGAAAATTTTGATAAGCATCCAATAACTACATCAGATCACATACCAATAATAACTAAAATAAAAACATGGTAATGAAATAAAAATTAGACACTGGCACTTTCCCACCTATCTGTTGGAAAGGGAGGAATATAAGGAATGGCTAGTAGAAATTATTCAGGAGTTAATAGAGAAGATAGAAATTTCATCTAAAAATATAGCTAGGAAATGTGATTAAATTTAGAGGGACTAATGAACATTAAATTATTGCAGAATAGGAGTAATCTCACAGAACAAGATGAGGACCAATTGCAGAATGGTAAACAGAAAATAAAGGATTACCTGGATAATATGCATGAGTTTAAAAAGATTGCAGTTAATCAACTGATGATAATTTGATAATAATTCCAGAGCACAACAACTTTTAGCACAATAACACAGGCAACAGAAAGTAGAAAGGGTTGTCACTAAGCTTAGTCAGCCTATAACAAGGAAGTTAACAAAAAACAAATAGACCCCAATGCACCCCTGTAGAGGTATTAGAAATATTTCAGAAATTTTATGCAAGTCTGTACAAAGCAGAGAAATATGGAAATCAAGAAAAGGTAAAAATAGAAAGGTTTATGGAAGACTTAAATATGCAAAGGTTAGAGGGAGATGAGGCTCAACTACTAACAGAATAGGAAGAAATGAGATAAAAATTGTGATGTATAACCAATCCACAGGAACCTTTCCAGGAACAGATGCCATTCCTGTGGAAGTTTGGAAGCTAGGAGGGTAAAAAACTGAAAAGATCTGGAAGGTGTTGTTTAACAGCATTTTAACAAGAGGAGAAGCACCAACATCCTGGAAGAAAGTGTTGGTGGCTGTAATACCTTAAGAAGTTAAAGACCCATCAGATCCAGTTTCATACAGGCCCATTTCAACCCTAAACCAGGATTATAACGCATTTATGTCTATAATGGCTAAAAGAATAGCAAGAAGGTCAATGTGGTTTTGTGGATGGGAGGCAAATAGTTGACAACATTAACAAAACATTGATGATCCAGAGGGAAGCAGAATGCAAGAAAATACCACTGTTGTTGGTGAGTCTTGAGTCAGAGAAAGCACTTAAAAGAGTTAGCTGGGAGTTTATGAGTAGGGCAACGGAAGCATTTGTAGTTCCTGATAAAATTATAATGTTGATTAGGAGAATATATGAGGGATCAGAGACGAAAATTAAAGTGGGTGGGTTCCTCTCTGACAACTTCTGTTTGAGCAGAGGAACCAGTCAGGGGTGTCCTCTTTTCCATTTATTATTTGCATTAAATTTAGAACCACTGGCAAAGAAAATAAGAAGCTCAGAAATTCACGGATATAACTGGCATGGAAGTCAAAAAAAGCTGGATCTATTTGCAGATGACATTATTTTATACCTGATAAAACCAGAAAAGGACATTTCAATGTTATGGAACATTTTAAGGCAGTTTCAAATTTTTTCAGGATACAAAGTTATTGAAGCTAAAACAAAGGCAATAGCTGTAACTTATATACCCAAATTGTTTCAGCAAAATTCATATTTGTGGGGACATGATAAAATGAAGCACTTAGAAGTAAGGATTAAAAAGGATTCTAGTGTGGTAGCTAAAGGTATGTGGGAAGAGACTAAAAAGACAATACAAAAACTGAGAAATTGGAAGCTCTTTTATGTGGATATGGATTGCAAGATACAAGCAGTTAAAATATTTTTAGTCCCTTTAGTTTTAGGCACAGGTCAGGCATATTTTTATTAGCCAGATGAGAAGTTGTGGATAGCAATTAATAAAGAGCCAAAGGATTTCATCTGGGAGGGAAAGACAGCAAGAGTCAAGTGGGATAAGCTGATTCTTCCAACAGAACAAGACAGCTTGGGATTACGAAATTGGAATGCATTTCAGAGGTACACAGTTAAGGCTCCTATACACAGCACAAGCAGAAACCTATCATTCAAAGTGGAAGGGAAGGGATGATGATGAAACAGGGGGGAAGCTAAAGAAACACAGAGAGAGACTGACTTTAGATGTAGCTCCTTAACAGGAATAACAATAACTATACAGAATATTATTCTTAAAGCATCAGAGTATTATAAGAACTAAGCCAACAAGGGAATGGAAAAATGAGATTCTGACAATAGGGATGACTGCAATTAAAGATGCAGACAATAGGCAAGTGGGGGCTGGAATTTATTAGGGAAAACTGGCAAAAGAACCAAAGTATCAGGAGCAAATAATTAGAGAGGAAAAGGTAACAGAATGGGAAGAGGCCAAGAAATGATTTGTTCTGCAGAGTAGAGATTGCCTTCTCTATCAAGGATTGAGATCAGAGTATAGGCAAAGAGAAAGAAAAAGAGGGAGCCTAAGTGAAAGACCAGCACTTGTAGAGGTTTTAATAGGATCTAGAACAAATCTACTGTTAAAAATGAATATTTAGTACAGCATACAAAATACTGCATGATAACTATAAGAAATAATCAGAGGAGGTTAGAAATGATTGGGAATACAGATTGGATAAGCAATTCCCAAATAAACAATGGGAGGATATATGTATGTCTCCCAAATACACAACAAAGTCTAGAAAATTTAGGAACTTGGCCTGGAAGTGTTTGCATTGGTATTTTTACAGGCCAAGAATTTTTCCTCAGGTAGACAGCAAATGTTGGAAGTGTGATGGGGAAGAAAGGGGTAACTGGGAACATATTTTCTGAGAGCTTAATGAGTTGGTAGACTTTAAAGATTCCCTGAAGACTACTCTGTCAGTGATACTGGGTGAGCAAATTAGTGTAGCTAAAGAAATGATTTTTTGAGCTATGATAACAGAATCAGAATTTCCTAGGCATAGTAAAGCCTTGCTGAGTTTAATTATAGTGGCTACCAAAAAATCAATTACTAGAAAATGGAAATCAAAGTCTAAACTAACTGTACTAGAAGTAGTGAATATAGTAAAAGAGATAAAACAATTGGAATTGGGATCTTTAGAAAAGGGTAAGAGCAAATTACATAGAAAAAACGGGAACTGTGGGAACAATACATGCAGAGGAGTAACAAGCTTTAAAAGACGGCAGGATTTAAATGAGCTATGTAATGTTTGACTGACAGTGACCGGACAGATAAGTGATGTATAATATTTGCAACTAAAATTATGTCAATATGGTATGTTTTCATTTATATAAATGTATGACTGCCTATGCCGTAAGTGATAATTTAATAAAACTGTTTCCTATTTAAAAAAAAGAACACTGGAAGATTGATGGCATGATTCAAAGCGAACTCTGAAACAACTCTGGGCATAAATGAATGCTTTGTTTTTAATGTAACCCAATCTTTATTGAAGACCAGGAAGTGTTCACCCACCTTGAGGGTTTACAACTCAGATATTCTTCCTGTAAATGTCAGAGCAATAGGGAATACTGTCTTCCTTGTAATGAACTGTAAATCCTTCTGATAGGCTGCTTCAAAGGGAGACATAGAAAAAATTTCCAGCACAATATTAACATCCCAAGAAAGGGCCACTTGTTTTCTAGGGGGCCTAAGATGTAAAACTCCCTTAAGAAACTGTTTTACCAAAAACAGAGAAGAAAGGGGAGGATCCATGTGCAGACATGCTGAAAAGACTGCAAGATGTACTTTGATAAAGGAATAAGAAAGGCCACAGGAGAGTAACTCACAAAAATATCACAGAAATGGTACATAATCTCTGATGCGGTCAATGTTATTAGCTATGCACCAACTAGAAAAGCTTTCCCACTTCCTAATATAGCAGCTTTTTCTGTCTCTTTCAGTGCTCACCGTTTTCATGAAAGAGGTGCTTAAAAGTATCAAAACTGAATCATGCAGACAGTTAGTTGAAGTTGTTTGAGATCGAGATTTATCAAACTTCCCTTGTCTGCTGTGAATAGGTCCATTCTGTGAGGAAGCTTGTGGTAACTGCCTTTGGCTAGCTCTATAAAAGGGAGAACCAATATTGCCTGGGCTAAAAAGGATTCACCGCAATGATTTTTGGAGAGTCCTTCCGAATCTTCAGAATTAACCTGCATATTAGTGGAAAGGGTGGAAATGCATAAAGAACGATTCCCAACTATGGGACTGAAAACAAATCTGTCTCCATGTTTGTTTGGAAGGCACCCTGTGTATACAACTTGTGACAGTTCCTCACAATTGAATCAATTGATGAAAGACCTCCTCCTTCAATTTCCATTGAGGAGGGTATGTCCTGGTCCTACTCAGCTTGTCTGCCACTATGATTTGTTCTGACAGACTGTAATGTTAGCTAGGTTATGGAATGCTTGTTGAGCTACCTCCTATGCCATCTTAGCCAGCCTGCACAGAACATACAACCTGGTGTCACCCTGTTTATGTACCATATCACCATCATGTTGTCTGTGATCACCTTAAAAAGGTTACAGGGATAGCAGATGAAGAGACTTTAAGGTATGGATTACATCCAACAGCTCCCTGACATTTATGCGCTATGGTCTGTTTGAAGAGTTCCACAGGCATTGCACCTTTAAACTCAAAGAAACTGCTCCTCATGTAAAATCTAAGCCATCTGTAGTTAAAAAAATTGACTTAGGAATGGAGGAGAAATGAGAAGACCTGGATTTAGGGACATATGCTGTTTCTACCAGTGCAGTTCCTTTCTGACAAAGCTTAAAAATGGAATCTGAAATTCCTGACATGGACCCAACAACTGATTTTTTCACATATGTAACGCAGCAACATGAATTGTGAAAGTCACAGTAGCCATGCACCTAGAATCGGAAGATGTTCTCTGGCAGAAGTCTAAGACTGATTGGAAAAGCTAAGGAAAGTTTCCACATAAAAATCCATCCTCTGAGTTCACAGAAACATGTTCAAACAAAATTACTGTTTTGGCCTACTCAGAAAAGGTACAATCAGACTGTACAATCAGACTGCCCACTTAGGTAAAGTCAAAAATGCATGGTAACACAATACCTTTTATTCTAGCAACTTTATAAGTTTATAAGAGCAATATTTAAAATTTGTCCCTATTTTTGGGACTTTGTCCCCCATTATTTCTGACATTGTCCAAATTCTTTTGTGCCAAGAGGTTGAGAGCTATGTCCCCCCTCAGCTATCGACGTAAACTCTCTCTCTAAGCATTTTATTTTAAAATGCCTTGACTTTAATGAAAGGGAAGAAATTCTTACGCATGAAATGGGACTTAAAACGATTTGAAGATTGCAGGACAAGTTAGAAATGTTCCAGACTACAGTACAACATTATTTGCTAAAAGGAAACCCTGGCTCCACTCTTATGATGGGCACGTGAGCTTGAGTCAACCTGAGATAAGTCATTCTGCAACTAACAAAAGATCCACAAACATTTCAATTTCTTCTACCTAATTGATGCAGGGGGCTTTTTCTGAGATAGAGAACCTGCTCATAAATCAAAATCTTGTACTGAACTGCTTAAACCTCCATCTCCTGGGACAGACAGTAACAGATGGGAAAGGCTGAATACTTGTATACCATTCAAATCCCCAGCTCAAGTGAAATGTAAATCAATGGGGCAGACCAGTCTTGAAGCCAGAAAATTATATACGTGGTTGTCAAAAGCTGCTTGGATCTGGCAAAGAGCGAGATATTCAGATTAATCAGGAAGAACATCTGTATCCATCACGTAATATGGATTTTGATTAACTGATCTAACTACAGAAGATATTCAAAAGGTAGAAGCAAGTTGGCTCGGGAAACTGACTTCCCAGTTTAAGTGTTGGAAAAGTTTACTGTTACTACAGATGACAATTAAATTTGAGATGCCTACTTTTTTGTTTTCTTCTCAGTATTGAACAGATGTATGCATATGAAAACATAAATATATGTCCTGGCTCCCCAGAAAGTCATGAAGATTTGTCATTTCATGGCTCAGTCAGTAATTATGATTGGCATAATTTTTGTCCAGTAAGACATAAAATTCCTTGGGCTACTTTGCTAGGATGTATTGTTTTCATACATTAACAGCATCAACTAATGGTGGTGATTATATCTATAAAAACAAGAAAGAAAAAAAAAAGAGGTGTGTGCAAATATTATATTGTGATTGTGGGCTTGAATACTTTAGCTGTTGAGAGATCCTTTCAGGTTAGGTGAATTATCCTAGTTAGTGCTCAACCAAGTGGGCTTTTAATTTTGAGTACATTGCTTTTGGAACCATGGGTGTTCTTAACTGGTTGTTAAATCAGTATGCATAATATGACTGATTCAGGAAGTTAAACGAACATGCAGAATGCAGATACTGATCATAAGGGATGCTTGGGATGGCATGACTGACAGACCTCGATGCACTGCCAGAGATGGCCTGCATCTGTCACCCATGGGTTTCCGGATACTGGCTAAGGCTCTTGCCACCCCTATAGTGCCTTTTTTAGGTGATGTTCCAAAGACCAAATTACTACTGTAACAGCTATGAATAAATACAATCTGAGGGTCATGCTGCTCAATGCTAGAAGTCTAAATCTCAAGATGCACTTGCTCAAAGCACTCCTTAAAATGGAGAACATCGACAATTGTGCTGTAACAGAGACCTGGTTCAAAGCAGCAGAAAGCACCCCTGCACTACCAGGCTATAACTCATTCCACACCTTTCAGCCCCCAGAACATGGACCGAAGCTCCAAAGGTGGTGGTGCCTCCATATTCACAAAGGATATGCACACCTCCAGACTAGTAGCCCAGCATAACGCATCTGAGATACTTCAAGTACAACTAACATTGGGTAAGACAGTGATCCGTAGCCTGCTACAGGTCCCCAACCATGTCCCAAGACTCTCACTCCACATTCCTAAGCACCCTGGAAACTATTAGGGTCCAACCCAACACTCTCATACTAGGTGACTTCAACTACCCCTCCCTTAACTGGGAAAACTACTCATGCACCAATACACTGGCCCAATGCTTCCTGGAATTAATCAATTCCAATGCCCTGGACCAGCTCATTCTTACCCCCACTAGAGGAAGCAACATCCTTGACCTGTTTATTACTATCATGTTTATACACTCTAATCCTACTTACAAACACCCTAGCATGCACTTTAAAATAGATACAAAGTTTTATGCTGATTGCAGGACTAAGAACATTGTTTATTGCAGTTACTGCACTGTTTGTCATACTTTTTATGTAGGCATGAGTAATAAACAACTCAAAGACAGGGTGTTGGAACATCAGAGAGACATTAGAAACAGTAAAGACACTAATGCTCTTGCCGAGCATATTTGCCTGGGACAGGGACATAACTTTAAATTTCTTGTGCTAAAGATTATTCCTGATAGTCTAAGAGGGGGAAACCTTAGGAATCGCACAGAATCTGCAGATCAAAAATGGATTCAGTCTCTTAATGCTGATAAGACACCAGGTCTTAATGAAGTTGTCTCTCTTAAGCCTTTTTTAAAACCTAGACCTCTCAAACACTAAGTATAGGACTGTTTTTTATATTTTTTATGCTTCCTATACGCTTTATTTGCCTGTTTTCCAGTTGTAACTTTTTTTCTTTTAGATAATTGTTGCTTTGATTAGTGTCTTAATTGACTGATTAACTTATGCTATTTAAGTGCTTTTGTTACTAGTTGAGAACAGTCTAATGAAGTGGTGAGAGCAAACCGTGAAAGCGCTTACTCTATTTTGTGTGTATTAAAGTTTTTTGTTTTACCTTCAGCTGTGTTAGTTTCGGTACTTTTTTGTTTTTTAGTAGTTTCTTGTTGTACCGTTTTATTTTTATTCTCAGCATATTTTTGCAGTCTTCGTAGACCCACTGTTTTATTTGTACAGGACAGCACAGCGAATGGGATCATTCACTAAGGAAGTACTAGAAGCCAGAGTATTACTTTTTTCAAAAAACACATAAGACTCTTACCAGTGCTTCTAATTATAGACCAATTTCATTACTAAACTTGGAAATTAGGACCAATGCAAAACTACTATCAAATAATCTAGAACAGCTAATACTACAACTGACTGTAGCAAATCACCAGAGGTTTGTGAAACGGATTAAGAGGTACTTAGCTATTCAGATCATGGTTAAATGTGCCTACTAAATCTTACTTTCAAAATGATAATGCCACTGCCATTTTAACTGATTTCCATAAAACGTTTAACTCTGTAAAATGTAAATTTCTTTGTGAAACTATGAAGGCATATGGTTTCCCTGAATCCTTCATAAAGAAATGTTAATTATTATATACATATCCTACTACAACAGTACATACCTATGGCATGTTATCAGAGTATCATGATTACCAGGGATATTACCAGGGCTATCGCCGCCTCCTCTACTTATTTATTTATTTTAGTGGTGAATTTGCTTGATACAGCTCTATATCTTATGAAACATGAACATTGTACAGAAACATTTAAAAGAAATCATAATATATCATCGTTGTTATAGCACTTTCCAATCCCAGAAATTCCCTTAAGCCCTGAGTGAATTTCAAATGTTTGTTAAATGATTAGGCATTTATATTAATCTGTCTAAATCAATCATACTCACGTTTTCGCAATCGTCCAGTGCTAATTTAAGCAGGTAGCATGATTGCCCAATACAAAATTGACACACCTGTACATATTTGGGCAAGGAGTAAACTTTAGTACCTGAACATACAGTGTATATGAACGGTAAAATTTTAACTAACCGACTGACTCAGGAAATTTCAGGGTGAAAATATCAATATCTATTAGTTCTGTCAAGGATTCAGGACATTAAGATGATGTTACTGCCCAAGATTCTTTTCTTTTTAAGACATCTGCCCCATTTGGCTAAATCTAGTTATATACAGGCAATGCAAAATAAACTGTTTGACTATCTGTGGCAAGGTAACAAACCAAGAATTTCTATGCAAAAGATGTTTACAAAGATAAAGGGGAGGTTAACTTCACTGAGGTAAAATCATACACATTGGAGAAAACAGGATAAAATTATACTAGAGCAAGGAAGTATTCAAAAACCCTTGTAGGCAAATGTTGAGTTTGACTTAATGGGAAATGTTTTAACTAATCAGATTGTGATTAATTCTAACAAGGCCTGTGATCCTGGAGGGACTGCAAACGTGGTTTGAGAGTACATGTATTTTTGCAAAAAAAAAATATATATAAGTTAGACCCTAAAATATGTCTGGATTCAAGATTTTATTATGTAGGTTAATAACCTAAAGACTGCAGACAGAATTTACTATGGCCACCTTGGATAAATGGAGGAATTATGTACTATACAGATGCATGGGATTGTACATCATTTTCTTTTGACTCATTATAGGCTTTACAGATGGGGTGGTTTTGGCCAGATGATGTACCATGGTGGACAGATCTGTAATTACATGACCTGAAGCTAAGGCATTTTGTAAGGGTAAGTAATGACTGATAACAATAGATCATCAGAGCCAGGTCAGTATTATAAGGTGATAAAGAAAGAATTGTTGTGTAAAGTCTTACCATAACCATAGATGTCCTTCTCTTCTATGTTGCAGTATTCTTTACATATGGCTTGGCTTCCGCCCAACAACCTGATGTCCGGACTGTATACAAAATCTTATAGCCACTGCCAGTACAAGGGACATCACATCTAGGTTCTGCAACATCACCCATAAAAGGACGTCCACATGTACCATCCTCAGAACAAGGAAGCTCCATGAGGAACAACAGTTATAAGGCAAACAAGGAGTCATCCCAGGAAGGGACAAGTTGCAGGGGGAAGGCAGTGGGGACAGAATACTGCAACATAGAAGAGAAGGACACCTACAGTTATGGTGAGATTTTACACAACTATTCTATGTCCTTCTATTCAATGTTGCAGTATTCTTTACATATGGGAGAGTGCCAAAGCTTAGAGGGAACCTAGGGAGGAAGAAGAAACAGAAAAAGTAAGTGATGAAGAATTCTCCACAAATCCATGCAGAAGAGCTCTAGCAAATCCTGCCCTGGACCCAGAGAAAGTATCGAACTTGTAATGCTTGGTAAAAGTATGGACTGAAGACCAAGTAGCAGCCTCCAAAATAGAATTAGTATCCAGGCCTTTAAAGAATCCCCCCGACAAAGCAACCAATCTGGTAGAATGGGCTCTTGACAGAAGAAGACAATGACTTTTCATGAAAAACATAGCAAAACACAATAGCCTTAGAAATCCAAGATGAAACAGTTTGTTTAGAAACAGGTAAAATCAGAGCCCTGGGATGAAAAGACACACACAGCTGATCTGACTTCCTTACAGATTTTGTTTTGTCAAGGTAAAATCTGAGCTGTCTGTGTACATCTGAGGTATGGAAAATCCTCTGACTAGAGGACTAAGGAAAAGAGAAAAAGGTAGGCAATTGGATAGATTGATTAAGAGACAAGGCATTCACCACTTTAGGCATGAAAGAAGGATTGATCCTCAAAGATACACTGTCCTTGTGGAAGACCAAGAAAGGAGGGGATGCCATCAATGCCTGAATCTCAGAAACCCTCCTAGCAGAAGTTAAGGCCACCAGAAGTATGGTTTTCCAAGTGCAAAACTTCAAAGGAGCCGAGGCTGCAGGCTCAAAAGGGGCCAGAGTCAACTTCTCCAACACATAGTTAAGATCCCAAGGAAGAGGCACTGTTTACCTGGGAGGTTTGATGTGGAGGACACCTTTAAGAAAAAGTTTAACCTCCAATCTGGAGGCTAAAGGAGGTGCTAATGGAAGACAAGCAGAAAGAGTAGAACAATAGACTTTCACTGAGGAATATGACAAACCAGTGTTAAGTAATTCACACAAGTAAGAAATTGGAATGTCCACAGATAGTGGCTCTAGACTTCTTTTGAAGCACCAGATAGAAAATCTTTTCCATCCTGGCCTCCTGCAAAACCTTAAGCATGTCCTATGAAAAAGGTGCCTGAAAGGAATTAGAAATTGATCACCCACAAGATCAACTGTAGTGTTGACAAATGTGGATGATCAAGGATTCCTTGTCTTATACGAGTAACCCCAACCAGTGAGGCAACTTGTGGTGACGGCCCTTGGCTAACTGCAGAAGAAGAGGGAACCAATGCTGTCTTGTCCAAAAGGGAGTCACCAACAAGATTTGTGGTCTGTTCTGCTGAATTTTCAGCAGGGTTTTTGAATTAGAGGGAAGGGGGATACATAAAGAAACATCCCTTTCCATGAGAAAGAAAGGGCATCCACCTTCCAGGCCAGAGGATGTGGGACCCTGACACAAAATAGGGGACGTTGTCTGTTTTGAGGGGAGGCAAAGAGATCCAGTTGTGGAGTATCCCACCAGTGAACTAAATCCAGGAACACATCCCTATGAAGCATCCATTTGTGGGATTGTGTCATGGATCTGCTTAATGTGCCTGCCACAGAGTTTTGAGCCTAGGGTAGGTAAACAGCCAAAAGAGTTACTTTGTACTGAAGAGCTAACTCCCATGCCTTGAGGGCTAACCTGCAAAGAAGATTATATTTGGTCCCCCCTGCTAGTTTATGACAGAGGATAGTGGTATTGTCTGTAAAAATATTTTGAGGACCTGGTAGGAAAAGGGTATGAAAGGTTTGTAAGGCTAAAATTAGAGCCCTCATTTCTCAGATGCTGATGCACTCCCTCTGCTGAGATGGAGACCAAAGACCCTGAGCCTTCCTGGAAGCAAAGGTTGCCCCCCAACCTATGTCTGAGGCATCTGTTAACATCTGTTGAGAAGGCTGGGGTAAGGGAAGAGGAATACCTGGATTCAGAGACAGTTGTTGAATCCACCAGTGGAACTCTGTTTTTCAAGCAGGGGAGGAGAGGAACCAGGATATCTAAAAGGTGAGCATGTTGAGACCAGGTTGTCTTTAGAAACCATTGAAATTTCCTCATATGAAGCTTTGCCAAAGAAGCCATGAATCCTAGAAGTCTCAGAAACTCCCTGGCCTGGATAGATGGGAGAGGCGCAAGACTTTCAATGATGGATGTAAGAGACAGAATCTTGTCTGCAGGCAGGAAAAATATCATTAGATCTGTACTGAACCTGCACACTAAGAAGATGTGATCCGGAGATGGAATCAGAATAGATTTCTTGAAATTTATTGTGAACCCTAGGCCCTGAAGGAGATGAATGACCTCCACAACATTTTGAGACAATTTATCCAGAATGTTGGCCAGAAAAAGCAGATTGTCTAAGGATGAACCTGAACCCTGTGGACCATGAAGAAAGCATTGGCTGGGCCCAAACCCTTTGTGAAAACCCTTGGAGCGTTGGAAAGACCACAAGGCAAAGCAGAAAATTGAAAATGTAAAGAAACTACCATGAAATGTAAGCATTTCCTATACGGAGTGTGAACAGGGATATGCAGATAAGCATTTCTAAGATCTAGGGAAGCCATAAAAGATTGAGAAGAAATGAGAGGAAACAGTGCCTGAAGTGACAAAACCCGGAAAAGAAGGCGCTGCCAAAAAAATGCGAGAGAGATCTAGAATTGGAGTAAAGCTGTCTTCCTCTCTGATGCAGGGATACAGGCTGAATAGTGCTTTGAACAAGCAGCTGAGATAGGATCTGAGGAAACAGATGAAGTTGACAGGGAGGGAGCTGAGGAATCACCGTGAAAGAAGGGAAGAGTCTTCCAAGTCATAAAGTAACCTTTTTGGATGATGGAAAGAACAAAGGCATCCTGAGTGATCTTTGCCCAGGTTGGAAAGGAAAGAGACAGATGAAGAGAAAGAGGTCTATGACTTGGAAGAGAGGGGTGGTTGTCATAGGGAATTGGGCCTCTGCTGAGTAGGAGGAGCAGAAGCAGTAGCATTGGATAGTGGGGGGTACCCTAGCAGACTTCTTAGCCCTAGCACTAGAAGAAAAAGCAGAGGAAGAACGAGCTGGTCTCCTAACAAAAAATGTTTTGGTAGGGAAATTCCTATGGAATTTGGGAACTGGTAAGACAATTAAATCTTGAAATTCCTTTCCTTTTTCCTGTTGGGCTTCAAAAAGTTCTGCAGCTGCTAAACCAAATAGAGCAGACATATCTAGAGGAGCATCAAGTACCTTAGCTTTTACGTCATTAGGCAATGATTGAAGCCTTAACCTGCAATGTGTCCTAAGCAGAAACAACAGCCCTGAAGGATGCCTCTACAGCATCACAGCTGCACTTGATGGAATATGTAGCTACCTGAGAAGATGCAGCCAAAAGTGAGAGAACCTGTGACTTAACCTCAGAGTCTAGTAACTGAGCCAGAGCCTGAGAGCCTGAGAAAGCAAAGCCAAAGAATATCTAGACACATGCATCTGGTAGTTAATAGCTCTAATAGCTAAAGTAGTAGTGTACACCTTCTTACCCAGCCTCTCAAAGATTTCGCTTTCCTTATCAGAAGGAAAATGCTTTGCAGAAGCAGACAAGAGAGATTTATCAGAAACAATGTAGACCACAACTGGATAAGCAAAGGAGCATTTAGAGAAACTTGCAGTCATCTGGTACTTTATAAAATCTATCAGGACTCATAGGAGCAGAGGCCTAGTTGTCAGCAGTTTTGGAAGAAGCAAACGCATCCAGAAAGGTTGGAAGAACTGGAGGAACAGCACGGGGGCAGGAACCTCCATTTCTAGCACATCATAATAACACTTTCGCTCCTAAGAAATCTGGGAGGAATCCCATATGATGAACTCCCTCATCTTATTAATGGTTTCTCCAAAGGAAAAATTTTCAAGTGGGGAATCTCCCCCATTAGACTCCTCCTCAGGAGATGCATATTCCAGAGGGGAAGCAATCTGGGTAGAGTGCACAAGAGAATCTTCGTCAAAGGAGGAATCCACAGAATTAGAGAGAAGAACCTGAGGTACAGCATCCTGCATAGGAGAAGAAGTAAAAACAGGAAGAGGGTGAGAGGAAGAAGAAGGAGGAGGCTTCACAGCCATCAAGGCCCTAATTAAAACCAAGTGAAAAGGCATCCCAATTGGACTGTGGGGTAGAAGGGACATTCAGATGCTCAGTCTTTTCTTTATTTATTAAAGTGTCTTTCAGTATGAGGAGACAAAAAAAAAAAACAGAACCCGACATAGGCCTAACATCTGGTGTAGATAGTGAAGGATTCCTAGTTGGAACTGCAGGAACTTTGTCAGAGTCCTCCCGCAGTACAAGCCGCGGTTCCTCCCTGTTGTCTGTAATGGACGTCTGCGTTGCTTCAGAGGAGCTAGGATCCAAATCCTAAGTGGCTTCCCCAGGGGTACCTGCTAAAGAAGTGGGCCAAACCTCCAGACGGAGCAGCAGGTCTTCACTGACGTCAGAGCTAGTTCTCACAGTCAGAGAGGTTTCAAGTTTCTGCTTACTCACTTTCCTCTTCAAACTCGGCTTGGCCGAAGGACCTACAGCACCTTTCATAGCGTCTCTAGTGACACGTTTCAGTTGTTGATCCTCAAAACAAAGATTTAAGGCAGAAAGATGGCTACATAAAGACTTTTGCATGAAGGCCTGACAAATAGAACAGGAACAACAATCATGGCTAGGCCCTAAACAAAAAAGACAGAGTTCATGGCTATCTTTATGTGGAATCTGCCTTCATCTCCTACACCTGTCCTTCCTGGATGACATGCATAAAACAAATGGCAGTAACAGCAAAAAGAATCCCCAACAGGGTACTAATCTGAAGTTGGCAGCAACACACAAAATCCAACTGCAGACCATATGCAAGAGTCAACCTTTCAAAATGGAAGCAAAAAAGTTCTCAGGATGGTATGTGCGGACGTCCTTTTATGGCTGACATCAGAACCTATGTGCAACTTTCTGGCAGTGGCTATAAGATTTTGTACACACGCTGATGCCAGGTCATTGGGCAAAAGGCAACTCATTTGTAAAGATTACTGCAACACTGAACTGAAGGACATATTTTCCGCAAGCTAAGACAGATTTATGGACATTTCAACAGGAGAAAAA